>NC_041382.1:598234400-598348106 GCF_002162155.2 Triticum dicoccoides | reverse complement strand
AATAACCAATGAAGTCAGAAAGGGTTGAAAATTGATGATGTGACTTTGAATTGTGCATTTTGAACAAAGAAAAACTATGGAGTTCAAATAAGTTCTAAAAAAATGAAATCCCTTTGTAACAGACGAGTTTCCGTATGAAACCCTGATACTTCGAAAGAGATTGTCCATTTTGTACACGAAGTGCATCCAGTTTTTGCCGTAACCCTCTCTACTTTCTTGCACATGCTATGTGGGTGAAATGATGATATCATGCCAACTTTCAACCTTTTCAGAGTTCATTTGTAGTGCTTTTCAATTTCAGGGTCTTATAGCTCAAAATAATCAGTAAAATAACAAATATCATAAAGTAAAACAAATAAGTAATTAGAAACAAAATAAAATAAACTTTAATAAAATATATAAGTAGAAAGAAAATAAAATAAAATAAACTTTAATAACATAAATAAAATTATAAAACTAAAATTATCAACGTATTTTCTGTTCAAAACATTATAAGCAACCTCTAGTATTATTGAAACTAAAATTATATAAAATTGATGCAACTAAAACTATCAAAGTTTCTTCTGTTCAAAATCATTAAAAGTAAAAAAGAATTTTCATAAAGAACTTTTTTTATTAGAAACTTTAATAGCAAAAAGAATTATCATAAAATAAAATAAATAAGTAATTAGAAACAAAATAAAATAAGTAAGTATTGAATGCTCAAATTGGAAAACTATTCCTACTTTGAATGCTAAAATTGAAGAGCACTATGCAAGGCGTATGCATATGATTAGTTGATAGCTTATAGGGCTTTTGTTTTCGCAAAAATCTAGGAACCCCCCTCCATCATCCCCGCCATCGTCCCCATCACCGACCCCCTCCGACGTCGAGGTGAGACTAGCCAAATCCTTTTTTAGAAAGATAATTAAACGATATTTCGGGTTGACTTTAAGTCTGTCGAGTCTCCACCATATATGAGAGGACAAAGAAGCCCGACTGTTGTCGTGGGGGTCGTTTCTCCTTCTTCTCCGGGTGCTAGACCTTTGTTATGCACTAGGGGAAGAAGGAGTAGCAAATGTCAGAGAGGAATCAGTGAGGGACAGTTCCACCATATATATATGAGAGGACGAAGAATCCCGACTGTTTTCATGGGGGTCAGTTCTCCTTCGTTCCCGTGTGCTAGACATTTTGGTGTAATGCACTCGGGGACAAAGTGAGGAGCGACCATCACCGAGAGTTGAATATATACACCACGTGAGCTGAGAGTTTTCAAGAAAAGACTCGACAGACCGATAGTCAACCTATGATGAATAATAATGATCTAATTTAGTTTTTGTAGTACATATATTTAATTGTACAAGTTCAATCTTTGAATATATGAACGTAGGAAATGTCGTCATCAGACGACGAAAGTCTCCTGGGGGAGTGGAGCTGGTGCCACGACGATCGAGGTATGTGCGACATGCCTCACCTGGACGATGATCGATGCTTCAGCATTAAGCTCGAGGAGACCTTCGATGTTGAAACGGTATGCAAAGACGACAAGTTTTTTTCGTAATTAAGCATGACTACAACTATTTCAACGTGTAATTCTCATCTTTTACAATTCGAGTAGCTTATCCCATGCCATGCAAGACGCTATGTCTTAGAGAGGATGGGTTTTGAAGACCATAAAAGTTTTGAAACAAAGAAAATTCACCTAAGGACTCATCATGATGTGGATTTTGAAGTAAAGCTATACAATTCTGAGAGCGTAACCCATTTTGGTTGCAAAAAATGGGAAGCACTTTGCAAGATGTATGGTTTTTATGAGGGTATGCTTGTCACCATGGATCTTGGTGATCCTGAAATCGAGCAAGACAATATGGACATTTGGGTCCTTGTTGATACGCTTCCAATTCTACCGCTATGTGAGTTTAGTTTCTCAAACATAGTTATTAGCTAATTTATATTGTTTATTTCAAAATAGTTGACAGCTTATTTCCGTTGACAGCTTATTTATTCTTCAAAGAATGTGCGGGATATGGTAGACAAAACCCACTACACCGATGGCTCCGAATTAACTTACAAGGAGAAAAATCATCTGGTCGGATTTTGTACTGACATTGAGAATTACAATATCTACAATCAAACTCCTCAACATTATGGTCAATACGTGCCACTAGTGCATGTGTTCAACTACGGTAACTACCATGGAGACACCCTGGTAAGATTTTTTACTATTACGACATTCGTGCATCTTTTGCATACTTCTAAAACTAGTACATCATTGCTAACTATGAAGTTATTACTATGTTTTTCAACAGATAATCCTAGAGAATTGTGTGCCTCATTTGATGTATCAGAAAGGTAGCCTTAATGTTTTGAACATACAACCAGGTCATCCTACGAATCTCAACTGTCCATACCAGATTTCTAAAAGGAATGGAGACATGCAAATCAAAGGATGGAAAAAATGTATGGACAGTCGTAAGGAGGTTCTTGGAAGCAAAAGGAAGCGAAGCGCAAGAATTAGAGACAGGATGATCTCCATTCTCCATAATGGAGAGTCAGGGTCTATATTGTTTTATGCTATTTTACCTTAAAGAGGGTATTTAGGTCCTACCTAATACTGATGATCATGTGCTAAGAACAATTAAGTAGGGTTGGTTCGATGACTATGAGGATGATGATCGTATGACTTGTTATTAATAACGAGTAGAAGTTGTATGATGATGATTAGTAGACTTGTTATTATATATGATGATGCATGATGCGAGCATGAAGAGTTATTATATATCAGCGGGTGAAATGAACATGGATTGGATTGAAGTGAAGGCAACATGCATGTGGTGCATGTCGAAAGTAGTACAATCCAAACTTAATCGAGTTAGGATTAGTATTACTTTTGACATGCACGACATGTTGCCTCACTTCAATCTAAGTCATGTTTAGGCATAGCAGTAGCAGTAGCACGGAGATAAGAGAGGACACAGCCTATTAGCTACCTATACCAACCTAAATTAATCCCCAAAACCCCTAAACCACCTCCTTTAAAAAAAACCAGCCCCTGAAATGCTGACGCGTGGAAGCTTATTGGTCCCGATTGGTGCTACCAACCGGGACCAAAGGCCCTCGTGCCTGGGCTCGCTGGAGTGGCCACGTGGAGGCCCATCTGTCCCGGTTGGTATAAGAACCGGGACTAAAGGCCTAGGGCATTAGTAACGACCCTTTAGTCCCGGTTCCTCAACCGGGACAGATGGGCCTTATGAACCAGGACAAATGGCCCTTTTTCTACTAGTGAAGGGCAGCCGCGGATGATCTCCACCATAGCCAAACATGTCAATTTTTGGTAGTCTGATGGCATGTTTAGTGTAGTGTGAGGAAGTAGCCGGACGATGTGCGTGCATCGACGTAGTTGCATGGGTTTGTATGGATCCGAGATATGATAATTGAGGTGTCTGGATGTGAACTGCATTATTTGATGCGTGACCGGTCAGTTTCCGTGGACGCGCCTGGATGAGGAGATGGGTTGTGATCACAATTGTGACATGCCGTTCTGGAGCACTGCAGATGTAACAGGATTATTCATCATCCAATCGTAGCTACGGAAGAGTTAAATACACTCACGGTACCTGTACTCTCCGTATAAACTCACTTTGGTCACTGTATTCTGTCAACCGCAAATTACGGTCATTATGTTAACATTTGTTGCTCACCATACGGTCACTCGCGTCGAACACGGCCGTATTTGGACAGGTGGCATACGCTGACTGCTTTGACCGGACATGTCCGACGTGATTTTTGCATTTAGGTCCCTCCTCTACCAGCACATCGGCCGCGTCACTTCGTTCCACTTCTTGCCCTAGCACGGAGAGAAAAAAGGGGGAGCAGAGACAGCGAAGGCGATCAAGGTCAACTAGGGTTTCCCATCGCGGCGGCTACTATGACCGGCGGAGGTGGTCCGTCGGCCGAAGTGAAAGACGTGCCGACTCGCTGGATGCTGGAGGAAGCAGCAGCGAGCAGAAGCCCTTCCTCCATTGACCTGATCATGCGCGGATGCCGGCATACGGTGAGTAATCTCGAGTCGTTCGTACTTTTCATCAATTCTCAACTCTTTGTCGATTTGTTTGTAGGAGTCTCAATTTGTAGTGCGTCGAATCTGTCAATTTTGCTTTGTTAGGGTTAGATGACCAATTTTGCTCTCTTGATCTGAAATAAAAGAGGGTTTTTGCTCTGTTTTTTTTTATTTTGCAGAGGAATACAACTATGATTACCCATGCAGTCATGGTATAAATCATGGTGGTTGTTTTGTTGGTCAAGGTAGCTACAGGAGTTACTGCAGTGGGAAAACTGCTTGGTATGATTATGTCCCGTCTGCAAAATTGAACATGTCTGAATTGGAAAGAATTGTTGAAGATTTAGGATATGAGATGGCAGGCAGATTGGATGTGTATTGGTGTTTGCCAGGGTTACAAATTAGCACTGGTGGTCTTAGGAAAATGAACTCTCAGGATGCTTGTGATAATATCAGTGCTTGTGTGGTTTTTGGACACAAGGAAATTCAGTTATACCTTGACCATGATCAGAGTTACAGGAACATTGATTGAGATGATGTTGCGGTCTTTCCTGTTAATGATTTACCTCCTGTGATCAGTCCTAGGAAAGTAAAAGAGGAGAAACTTGCAGAGAGGATGGTTGAGCATAATATGGCAGAGGTGCAAGGTGACTATCATGCAGAGGAGGCTCGGAACATGGAAGATGGGCAAGCTAATGAGTAGCAATTCAATGAGGAAGAAATGGAACAGTATACGGCAGATGCTGAAGAGGAAGACGATGTGGAACCTGATGTTGAGGAGGAAGATGCTGATGAAGAGGATGAGGTAGCTGCTGTGGAAGAGGAACAAGCGGAAGATGCTCAGTCGGCTGTAGATGATGGGAGTATTTCTCATGCTTCAAGAGGAGGTAGTGATTCAGACAATGATGATTGCTTTGTGGATAGTGATTATGCTATATCTGATGGAGATGCAGATCTTTTGGAAGATCAAATTGAAGAAGTTGTAGTGGATATCAAAGGAAAGAAAGTTGCTGACACTGAACTTTCTTCTGATGAGGAAGCTCTTCAGATGCCAGATTCAGATAAAGATGAGTTGAAGCACAACTTCAAGACATTCAGGTCAGAGGATTTGCATAACCCTGTGTCCAAAGTTGGACAACTCTTCCAGTCACCAGAGATGTTAAGGAAAGCAATTAGAGAATACAGCTGCAAGAACAGAGTTGATATCTCAATGCCAATAAATGATAGGAAAAGAATTTCTGTCAGGTGTCAGGAAGGATGTACATGGTACTTATGGGCATCTCATGATAGCATGACCAAGTGCATGATGATCAAGAGGATGACAAATGAGCACACTTGCTGCAAGAAGTGGAAAGTCAAACCTTTTACCTCAAGATTTCCGTCAGAGAAGTATGTTGAGCACTTCAGGGCTGATGATCACATGAATATGAGGAACTTCAGCAGGATTGTCCAAAAAGATTGGAACATGACACCAAGCAGAAGAAAATTGCAGAGAGCCAGGAGATTAGCAATGAAAGTTATACATGGAGATGAAGAAGAGCAGCATAATCTGTTATGGGACTATGGTAATGAAGTTAGGAGAAGTAATCCTGGTAGCATTTTCTATATCTCACTTGACAATGAAGAGAGATTTAAAAGGTGTTATTTCAGCCTTGATGCATGTAAAAGAGGCTTTTTGGAGGGATGTAGACCTGTCATTTGTCTTGATGGCTGCCATATTAAGACTAGGTATGGTGGTGTACTGCTAAGTGCCATTGGCATGGACCCTAATGATTGTATTTTCCTTTGGCATTTGCTTATGTTGAAGTGGAAGACACCCACACCTGGACTTGGTTTCTTAGAGCTGTCAAGCAGGTTCTTACAATTTTAAATACTGAGCCCTAGACAATTATGTCACATAGACAAAAGGTAAATCCTGTTTGTATTCAGTTTTAGTTTAATTTCAAGTACTATTCGGTTTCATTGATTTGCAGTTATAACTCAGTTTCAATTAATTTCTAGTACAGTTAGTATGCAATGTGCTACCTCTTGAGCACTGCGTTGGATTTCCTCGAAGAGGAAGGGATGATGCAGCAAAGTAGCGTAAGTATTTCCCTCAGTTTTTGAGAACCAAGGTATCAATCCAGTAGGAGGCTACGCTCGAGTCCCTCGTACCTACACAAAAACAATAGCTCAACGCAACCAACGCGCTTAGAGGTTGTCAATCCCTTCAGGTCACTTACGAAAGTGAGATCTGACAGAGATGATAAATAATATTTTTGGTATTTTTCGTATAGAGATGCAAAGTAAATAAAGTAAAAGCAAAGCAATAATAAAGTGATGGAGATTGATATGATGAGAAAGAGACCCGGGGGCCATAGGTTTCACTAGTGGCTTCTCTCAAGAGCATAAGTATTCTACGGTGGGTGAACAAATTACTGTTGAGCAATTGACAGAATTGAGCATAGTTATGAGAATATCTAGGTATGATCATGTATATAGGCATCACGTCCGAGACAAGTAGACCGAAACGATTCTGCATCTACTACTATTACTCCACTCATCGACCGCTATCCAGCATGCATCCAGAGTATTAAGTTAAAAACAGAGTAACGCCTTAAGCAAGATGACATGATGTAGAGGGATAGTTTCATGCAATATGATAAAAAACCCATCTTGTTATCCTCGATGGCAACAATACAATACGTGCCTTGCTGCCCCGTCTGTCACTGGGAAAGGACACCGCAAGATTGAACCCAAAGCTAAGCACTTCTCCCATGGCAAGAAAAACCAATCTAGTAGGCCAAACCAAACTGATAATTCGAAGAGACTTGCAAAGATAACCAATCATACATAAAAGAATTCAGAGAAGATTCAAACATTATTCATAGATAGACTGGATCATAAACCCACAATTCATCGGTCTCAACAAACACACCGCAAAAAGAAGATTACATCGAATAGATCTCCATGAGAGAGGGGGAGAACATTGTATTGAGATCCAAAAAGAGAGAAGAAGCCATCTAGCTACTAGCTATGGACCCGTAGGTCTGAAGTAAACTACTGACACTTCATCGGAGGGGCTTGGATGATGATGTAGAAGCCCTCCGTGATCGATGCCCCTCCGGTGGAGCTCCAGAACAGGCCCCAAGATGGGATCTCATGGATACAAAAAGTTGCGGCGGTGGAATTAGGTTTTTGGCTCCTTCCCCAATCATTTGTGGGTACGTGGATATATATAGGAGGAAGAAGTACGTTGGTGGAGCTTCGAGGGGCCCACGAGGCAGGGGGCGCCCCTACCCTCGTGACCACCTCCTGGCTTTCTTGACGGAGGGTCCAAGTCTCCTGGATCTTATCTGATGAGAAAATCACGTTTCCAAAGGTTTCATTCCGTTTGGACTCCGTTTGATATTCCTTTTCTTTGAAACCCTAAATCAGGCAAAAAACAGCAATTCTGGGCTGGGCCTCCGGTTAATAGGTTAGTCCCAAAAATAAATAAAAGTGGAAAATAAAGCCCAATAATGTCTAAAACAGTAGATAATATAGCATGGAGCAATCAAAAATTATAGATACGTTGGAGACGTATCACAATGCAGTTTCAGTTAGTAAGCAATGCACTTTCAATTAGTATGCAATGCAGTTTCAGTTATTGTTTACTTCAAATCTGCCTCCAGGGACTGATCAATGCTGTGGAAGCCTTGTTTCCTCTCTCAAAACACAGGTTTTGTGTGAGGCACTTATGGCAGAACTTCACAAGAGCTGGTCATAGAGGTGATGTGTTAAAAAAATCAGTTGTGGAAATGTGCTAGAAGCACAACTGTTACTGCTTGGGAAGAGAGCATGCAGGAGATGAAGGCTCTCAGCACAAGGGCATATGATTGGCTATATGGTCTAGATCCCAACACTTGGGTGAGAGCATTTCAACCAGACTTTGTGAAATGTGACATTCTACTGAATAACAACTGTGAGGTGTTTAATAAGTAAGTGATTAGTACCCAAATTTACATATCAAACAGATGCACAACTCCTATTTGTTAGTGAGCTCACTGTCTATATTTATGCATGCACGTACATTCTAGAAGCAAGAGAGTTGCCAGTCCTCTCTATGATTGACAGGATTAAGGGACAATTAACCAGCAGGATGGTCACAAAAAATGAAGAGATGCTTAAGTGGACTTCCCCAATCTGCCCAAAATTTTAAAAAAGGTTGGACAAGACCACATAATTATCTAACACATGTTATGCTAAATTAGCTGGAGATGGCATATATTCTGTAGAGGAAAAATGACACACTTACATTGTGGAGATAAATGGCAGCAACTGCAACTGTAGAAGATGGAATTTAAGTGGAATTCCATGCCCCCACTCAATAGCATGTTGTAGGAGAGAAATGAAGGAAATATGCCCTAGAGGCAATAATAAAGTTATTATTTATTTCCTTATATCATGATAAATGTTTATTATTCATGCTAGAATTGTATTAACCGGAAACATAATACATGTGTGAATACATAGACAAACAGAGTGTCACTAGTATGCCTCTACTTGACAAGCTCATTGATCAAAGATGGTTATGTTTCCTAACCATAGACATGAGTTGTCATTTGATTAACGGGATCACATCATTAGGAGAATGATGTGATTGACTTGACCCATTCCGTTAGCATAGCACTTGATCGTTTAGTTTGTTGCTATTGCTTTCTTCATGACTTATACATGTTCCTATGACTATGAGATTATGCAACTCCCGTTTATCGGAGGAACACTTTGTGTGCTACCAAACGTCACAACGTAACTGGGTGATTATAAAGGTGCTTGTCGAATTTCGGGTTCTGGCAGACCCTTGAGGTTCGAACACTAGGGTGCGCGCGGAGATTTCGCCTTCTACCTACCTGCACCCCTCCGCCTCACTAAGATCTAAGCTATGGAAAGAACAGCACAAGAGACACAGGGTTTATACTGGTTCGGGCCACCATTGTGGTGTAATACCCTACTCCAGTGTGTGGTGTGGTGGATTGCCTCTTGGGCTGATGATGATGAGCAATACAAGGAAGAACAGCCTCGCGAGGGTCTGTTCTTGGCTGGGGGGATGAACTGCTAGGAGGAGTTCAGTCGCCCTTCTCTCTCTGTGTGTGTGATGCTACTCGATCCGATCCTAGCTAGTTTCTCTCTTGGCTTCTAGATTCTCCCTTCTTGATTGGCCCCCTACCCTAGGGGTGGCTAGTCCTATTTATAGGCAAAGGCCCTGGGTCTCTTCCCAAATATTAAGCGGGAAGGGCGCCAACAATTGGCCATTTTGAAGGGGAACATCTGGTACACTTATCCTGACTAAAGTTGGTCCTCGCCTGCCAAAGGCTCTGGTGGTGACGCTAGCTTGGGCTCCACAATGACTTCCTCCCTGCCGTTGGACTGGGCTTGGTCTCATTGCACCGAAACGGGTGCCTTTGCTTGATGCTCTCACCTGCGCTTGCTCCCTTTGCATGAAAGAGGAAAGGAGGACACTGCGCGGCTGGCGCCCGCCTGGCGCCCGCCTGGCGCCTTTGGTCGTCATGGCTTGCGTCACGGGCACCTCGCGAGGTACCCCGCCTTGATCTCTCCGCCTCCTCGCGAGCCAGCCTGATGAGGCCATGCCTGAGGAAGTTCCATGTCGTCCGCCCCGCGAGGGTCTTGGGTCTGTGTTGATGAAGATGGGCCGTGCTGGGCCCCCTTTGAGCCATGCCGCAGGCAGGCAAGTCTGGGGACCCCCGTTCCCAGAATGCCGACAGTAGCCCCCGGGCCCAAGGCGCGCCTGGACTTGGCCGTGCAGGGATGCAAAAGGGCAAGAGCGAAGCGCCGCGGGCCCTAACAGCCTGCGGCCTTGGGCGCCACGTGGCGGTTGACTGGACGTGGGCGTCTCCACTTCCCCATGGCGCCTCGGCAACTGCACGGATTGGACAAGTCCCTGCATGCAAAGCGGGTCATGATTACCTGCGATCGTGGAGGTCAGCGGTTGGCCTTCGCCGGCCATAAGTACGGAACGGCGCGCGCCCTTCTAGTCCATCCCTTCTTTCTTCTCCTTCTTCCCGGTCCTTGCTCCGTCTTGCTGCGATGGATCCAATCTGTCAGTTCTCGGCGGCAGAGAAGGGAAAGGCTCCCCGAGAGGAACCAGACCCGCTCCCGCCGAAGAAGCGGCTCGCCCTCCACGGCCGGGATGAGGGGGGCCATCAGGTGGTGTCGAGGCCCTGGTGCGAGCGGCCACCGCCGGGGTTCCCGCTTCCCTTGTACGCCCACATCGAGGGCTCTAAAGGAGTCGATGCCGATCGCCACGGGCGGCGCCGCTGTCGGCGCCGACGGGTCACGAAGGTGTGGGTTGTCCCCCCTGGGGTCCACACCGAGGGCTCCCCCCCAGAGTTCATGCTCCACGCCGCCATGCCTCCTCAGTCTTGGATTCGCCTTCCTCCCTTCTTCGCCTCCATCATCCCGCAGGGAGAACTCCTGGAGCTTTGGCTGCAGCACGCCGGCTGCAGCACCCTCGCGACCGAGGCAGAGGTCGCGGTCGTTGCCCCGGGCGAGGTCTTCATGACTCAAGGCTGGAGCGAAATCGCCCGGGTTTGCAGGACAAGAGGCGCCTTCGCGATCCACTTGGAGTACAGCGGTGCTTCAGTGATGTTCTTCAAGGTCTTCAATGCGAACGGGCGCCGGCTAGAGTGCTGCCCCGGGAGAGGTGGTCGGGACCCTGCTACGGCGAGGACTGGGCCCGCCGACCGCTCCCTTGGCGGCTGCTCAGGCGGCGGAGGCGACGGAGGGTCCAGCGACTCCGGCGAGCTCTTCGCGACTCCGGAGACGAGCGACGACAGCTACGAGCCCCCGAGCCGGCGCCGCTCCTGGAGCAGGGCGGGCTCGTCAGGCCGTCACCGACTCTGATCTGGATGGGGTTGGTGCCGGTGTTTGAGGGCCTGCTGTTGACGTTGGCATCTTTTGCAGGGGCGCGTGTAGTTAGCATCCTTTTAGGATCTGTTCCCTGCAAGGAATCAAAGACGCGTCCCGTGGGGGCTTGTAAGGTGCCTGTGATCCTGTTTGTTAATATAACCCTTGTCGTAGAAGTGCGCGAGTTGCTCATTCCGTCTTAGCTCAGTTCTCCCTTTCGAACCTCACGAGGGCTTGGTGCTCTGCACCGACAGGTCCCAGTCCCAAGGCGGCTTTAGCCGTCGCTGGTATGCCAGGTCGTGATGCCGTGGTCAAGGCCAGGAGGTGAGTGACCCGGGGTCCGGTAAGAGCCCCTGAGTCGCGATGCTCAGTAGGTCCCCTTTGGCACTCAAGCAGCCGTCGTTCGGTGAGAAAGGAGAGCGGCGTCGCTAACACGGGATTGCATTAGGTGCGGGGATGGTGCCACGGTAGCTGGTGCTTCCGGGTGGTGACTTATCTCGAGAATCAGGGACCGCTCTCTGGTGTGTCGCCGGGTCCGTGCATCGGCAGGCGTGAGGTTGCTCGGCGAGGTCCTCGGGTGTCCCTCCCCTCTCGCCTTTGCTCCCCTTTCTGCTCTACGTCCTCGGGTCCCGGCCCTCGAGCGAGTCTCAGTCGTTGCTGGTATGCCAGGTCGCGATGCCGTGGGCTTCTCGCCTGGTTGTGGACTGCGACTGGCTGAGGCGCTCCCTGCGCTCTTCATCTGGGGACGGGCTGGCTCCAGGCCGGGCTTCTGGCGTGGCGTACCCAGCCGTCGCGAGGGTGCCAGCCCCCAGCCCCCTGCCCGGAGGGGGAGTGCTGATCCGTGGCCCCCGGCGCTTGCTTGGGGCAGATGATGGTGTGGAAGACGTGCTCGAGCACGCCCGGAAGCGTCGCGCTCTTCGCCAAGGATTCCTTCGAAGGGCGGCTGACGAGGTGAGCCTGCTTGGTGAGGAGCTTGCTGATGAAGACACGCGCCTTGAGGCCGAGGGCCTACGCCTAGCTGCAGAGAGGCGCGAGCTGGAGGGCGCCATCGCCCTTGCGCGCCATCAGCGCGATCTTGACGACGAAGAGGCCAAGGCATCGCTGGTGGCCTCTCGGGAGGCCCGATCTTGGGCCGCCGAGGAGGCCCGGGAAGCTGACCGGCGGCGAGAGGCGGTGGAGGAGCAGGCTCGGGAGCTCCTGGCCTGGTGCCACTCACTGGAGGAGCAAATGGAGTTGCGCGAGGCAGCCCTCGCGTCGATGAAGGTGGCCTCTGGTGACCCAGCAGAGCTCCAGAAGTGTGAGGAGGCGCTGACGCTGGAAGCCGCCGAACGTACCCGCGAGTACGAGCGTCTGGAGATGAGGGAGCACTTGGTGACGCAGGCGGAGGATGATGTCGCTGCACGGGAAGCCCGTGTCCTGGAGGAGGTCGGACGTCGGGTGGCGATGGCGCACTTGGACCTCGAGCGCGAGTCCAAGGAGAGGCTGGGGTTGATCCAGGCCAAGGCTGAAGGTAGGACTGCTGCCTTGAGGGCCAAGCTGAAGGAAGCGACGCGGCGGGCCGATGCTCTTCGGGACGCTCTTGAAGTAGCGCAAGGGGAGTCAACCACCTCCTAGGCCGAGGTGCTCCTTCTTTGCCATCGGGTGGAGGAGGCTAAAGCCGTCGCGTGCCAGAATGCGGACGAGATACGTCAGCGGCGGATCCTGGAGCATGAGCACGGCCCCATGCTCACCACGCTCTAGGAGAGAGCCAACACAGCCTTGGGCAGCATCTGCGAGGCGGCTGTTGGCGAGCCGCACGCAGTCAACTACGCCGGCAACCTTCAGTTCTTCACCGACGTGGTGACACAGCTGGAGGCGCGGTCGGTCAGGGCCGACAGGTTGGTGGAGGAGAGGAGCCGCGCCCTGTTCGGGCGCGCCTTTTCTCGCGTCTTCAGCCATCTCCAGAACATGGATCCCCACTTCGATTTTGATGCCGCCATCGCCCCAGTCCCCCAGGCCGTCCGAGACGACCTGGCGCACTGGGTGGAAGACAATGTGGATGCTCTTGTCAGGGCCTTCGCTTCAGACGACGACGGCGTGATCGTGGCTGCCGACGAGGGCGGTGTGGTGAACGGCCCTGACGCCGCCGGCGGCGACGCAGACAGCGATGGCGAGTCCAGCGACGCCAGCAACGGTTCGGGTGGTGCTCCTGAGGACGCATTGGGGGATTTATCCGACTGATCATGCATCGTTCCTGTTTCCTTACCCTGCATGAATAGAACTCAGGTTTTGGCCTGATGGCTGTGAGAGCATTTTGGGAGGGGGAGCCCCTCATGTAAAACTTGTGTTCATCGTATTAGTAGATGTTACATTGCACATGCGCCCGCGCCAAGTGGTTGGCTAAGCGATGGGCTGGTTGGCTAGTTTACCTTCGTCCCGTGCGGGCCCTGGGGTAGCCTGTGGGAGGCTGTGGTGTCCCGAGTGTTTCCTGATCGAATCCGTAGGATCTGCAGTAAAAAACCCTCCTGAGAGGACGCGGCGGCGGCAGTCTGGGCTGCGCGCAAGCTAGGCCTGACCCGGCTCACGAGGGGCTCACGAGGGGAGGCAGCTGAGGCGAAGTGGCAATCAAAATGCGAGAAATTGCTCGAATGAGACTAAGCACCCCTTCCCCGAACACACGCAAATCTCAAATTCGAATCCAACTTGAATCCAGCGGGGGAAAGCGACAACCAAAGGGAAAAGCAACGAAAGCAGACAAAAGGCCGCGTCCGGCACCTAATCTAGTCTTGGACGTCTTCTCACCAGCGCGGAGCTAAGTGCTACCACTGGGCGTGGGAGGGAGCCCCAGGGCCTGAGGCCGGCACCCCTGAGACTCCGGGGCGTGTACAGCCCCACTCATTATTACGTGAGAGTGTCACGGGGCGGCGAGCTTCACAGGCACTGGGCCTTCTTCACAGGTATCGGCCTTGCTTCATATCGCCAGACGAGGGCCCCGTCTTGCGCCACACTCTAGTGCCATCAACGACGACCGGAAACCAGGACGCCGCCGATGGGGTAGAGCGGTCGCCAGCGGTTCCCCCGATGACCACGGGTCCTCCGCCAGGGGCAGGCCCTGAGGCACCTCCCCAGCAGAGGGCCTACCTCCTGAGAACACCTTGCTCCAAACGCCGCGGTGGTGATTTCGGATCTCAGCCCCTCTCCTGCAGCCCCCTGCGCCCTCCTCCCGAGGGGTAGGAGACTGTGGAAGCGGGGCAGCTACTCGCTGTGGTGACCTGCACCTCCTGCGATCCATGATTAGCGTATGCCTGCTCCTGAGGAATTAGTGGTACCCGATAATCGTTGCCTCTAGCGTGGCCAGTGGGACCGTCCCGAGGCTCCTGGAAGGGCTTAGCTTCTGGCACCTCGTCCCCCCAGCTTGGGCTGAGGAACGAGCCTTGTTCGCCCTCGTGAGGGTGTCCTTGGTCCATCATGAGGGGCACGTATTCTTCTGGCGTCGTCATCCCGAAGGCCACGCCGTAGTGCTCCGCGTGCCATGCAGTCCTGCTTGACGTGCCCACCGTGGGGTGGTAGCGCGGCTGTCCACTGGGGCCGTGGGTCGCGTCGAGTCCTTCTTCTTCGCGGACCGGGAGCGGGGGCAGCGCCGCCGCCGGTCCGGTGCCAACAGCTTCGCCGGTGTTGGGGTAGTCTTGGAGCCCGCGGGCCGCCCTGTGCTTGAGATGGGAGCTGGGTGCAAAAGGGGTGAGCTCCCGAGGCGGCGAAGCCCAGGAGCCTTGCCACCCGCTCTAGCAGCACGTCGCGGCCGCCCTCCAGCAGCCTGCACTGCAGCAGCTCTCGGGCCACCTTGAGCGCGGCCCTCGAGTTCGCCTGCTCCCGGCGGGTGTACGGTGTCGTGGTCGCGGCGTGATTGGAGGCCCTTGCTGCCGACCGCGCCTGCCGCGGTGTGAGAGCTGTCGAAGCCTGTCCGCGTCGCCCACGGCCCGCAGCGCCCTGCGGACCGCGAGCTGCCTGGGGCACGGGGTCGCCCGAGGCGAGCGGCTCTACGTGGGCGGGCCACACTGCCCATGGATCTGGGTTGCCAGCCTGGTCGCCGGACATGGTGATGACGACGTGACGGGACACGAAGCGGTAGAAGGTGGATTCCGGCGCACCCCTACTCGAGTGTGTGGTGTGGTGGATCACATCATTAGGAGAATGATGTGATTGACTTGACCCATTCCGTTAGCATATCACTTGATCGTTTAGTTTGTTGCTATTGCTTTCTTCATGACTTATACATGTTCCTATGACTATGAGATTATGCAACTCCCGTTTATCGGAGGAACACTTTGTGTGCTACCAAACGTCACAACGTAACTGGGTGATTATAAAGGTGCTTGTCGGATTTCGGGTTCCGACAGACCCTTGAGGTTCGAACACTGGGGTGCGCGCGGAGATTTCGCCTTCTACCTACCTGCACCCCTCCGCCTCACTAAGATCTAAGCTATGGAAAGAATAGCACAAGAGACACAGGGTTTATACTGGTTTGGGCCACCGTTGTGGTGTAATACCCTACTCCAGTGTGTGGTGTGGTGGATTGCCTCTTGGGCTGATGATGATGAGCAATACAAGGAAGAACAGCCTCGCGAGGGTCTGTTCTTGGCTGGGGGGATGAACTGCTAGGAGGAGTTCAGTCGCCCTTCTCTCGCTCTCTCTGTGTGATGCTACTCGATCAGATCCTAGCTAGTTTCTCTCTTGGCTTCTAGATTCTCCCTTCTTGATTGCCCCCTACCCTGGGGGTGGCTAGTCCTATTTATAGGCAAAGGCCCTGGGCCTCTTCCCAAATATTGAGCGGGAAGGGCGCCAACAATTGGCCATTTTGAAGGGGAACATCTAGTACACTTATCCTGACTAAAGTTGGTCCTCGCCTGCCAAAGGCTCTGGTGGTGACGCTGGCTTGGGCTCCACAATGACTTCCTCCCTGCCGTTGGACTGGTCTTGGTCTCGTTGCACCGAAACGGGTGCCTTTGCTTGATGCTCTCGCTTACGCTTGCTCCCTTTGCACCAAAGAGGAAAGGAGGACACTGCGTGGCTGGCGCCCGCCTGGCGCCTTTGGTCGTCATGGCTTGCGTCACGGGCACCTCGCGAGGTACCCCGCCTCGATCTCTCCGCCTCCTCGCGAGCTAGCCTGATGAGGCCGTGCCTGAGGAAGTTCCGTGCTGTCCGCCCGGCGAGGCTTGGCCCCTCGCGAGGGTCTTGGGTCTGTGTTGATGAAGATGGGCCATGCTGGGCCCCCTTTGAGCCACGCCGCAGGCCGCAGGCAGGCAAGTCTGGGGATCCCCGTTCCCAAAACGCCGATAGTGCTCTACAGGTGTCTCCGAAGGTACTTGTTGGTTGGCGTGTTTCGAGATTAGGATTTGTCACTCCGATTGTCGGAGAGGTATCTCTGGGCCCACTCGGTAATGCACATCACTATAAGCCTTGCAAGCATTGCAACTAATGAGTATTTGCGGAATGATGTGTTACGGAACGAGTAAAGAGACTTGCCAGTAACGAGATTGAACTAGGTATTGAGATACCGACGATCGAATCTCGGGCAAGTAACATACCGATGACAAAGAGAACAATGTATGTTGTTATGCGGTTTGACCGATAAAGATCTTCGTAGAATATGTGGGAGCCAATATGAGCATCCAGGTTCCGGTATTGGTTATTGACCGGAGACGTGTCTCGGTCATGTCTACATAGTTCTCGAACCCGTAGGGTCCGCACGCTTAAAGTTCGATGACGGTTATATTATGAGTTTATGTGTTTTGATGTACCGGAGGAGTTTGGAGTCCCGGATGAGATCGGGGACATGACGAGGAGTCTCGAAATGGTCGAGACATAAAGATCGATATATTGGACGACTATATTCAGACTTCGGGAAGGTTCCGAGTGATTCGGGTATTTTTTCGGAGTACCGGAGAGTTACGGGAATTCGCCGGGGAGTATATGGGCCTTATTGGGCCATACGGGAATAGAGGAGAGAGGCCAAAAGGAAGGAGGCCTGCGCCCCCCCTCTGGTCCGAATTGGACAAGGGGTGCAGCCCCCTTTTCCTTCTCCCTCTCCTCCTCTTTCCTTCTCTCCTACTCCAACAAGGAAAGGAGGAGTCCTACTCCCGGTAGGAGTAGGACTCCCCCCTTGGCGCGCCCTTCTCCTAGGCCGGCCGCCTCCCCCCTTGCTCCTTTATATACAAGGGCAGGGGGCACCTCTAGACACAACAATTGATCCCTTAGATCTCTTAGCCGTGTGCGGTGCCCCCCTCCACCATAATCCACCTCGGTCACATTGTAGCGGTGCTTAGGCGAAGCCCTGCGTCGGTAGAACATCATCATCGTCACTACGCCATCGTGTTGATGAAACTCTCCCTCAACACTCGGCTGGATCAGAGTTCGAGGGACGTGATCGGGCTGAACGTGTGCTAAACTCGGAGGTGTCGTACGTTCGGTACTTGATCGGTCGGATCGTGAAGATGTACGACTGCATCTACCGCGTTGTGCTAACGCTTCCGCTTACGGTCTACGAGGATACATGGACAACACTCTCCCCTCTCGTTGCTATGCATCACCATGATCTTGCGTATGCGTAGGAAATTTTTTGAAATTACTTCATTCCCCAACAGTGGTATCCGAGCCAGGTTTTATGTGTAGATGTCATATGCACGACTAGAACACAAGTGAGTTGTGGGTGATATAAGTCATACTGCTTACCAGCATGTCATACTTTGGTTCGGCGGTATTGTTGGATGAAGCGGCCCAGACCGACATTACGCGTACGCTTACGCGAGACTAGTTCTACCGACGTGCTTTGCACACAGGTGGCTGGCGGGTGTCAGTTTCTCCAACTTTAGTTGAACCGAGTGTGGCTACGCCCGGTCCTTGCGAAGGTTAAAACAACACCAACTTGACAAACTATCGTTGTGGTTTTGATGCGTAGGTAAGAACGGTTTTTGCTCAGCCCGTAGCAGCCACGTAAAACTTGCAACAACAAAGTAGAGGACGTCTAACTTGTTTTTGCAGGGCATGTTGTGATGTGATATGGTCAAGACGTGATGAGATATAAGTTGTTGTATAAGATGATCATGTTTTGTTAAGTTATCGACAACTAGCAGAAGCCTTATGGTTGTCTCTTTATTGCATAAGATGCAAGCGCCAAATAATTGCTTTACAATTATCGCTATGCGATAGTAATAGTTGCAAGAGCAATAGTTGGCGAGACGACCATGTGACGACACATTGATATAGATCAAGATGATGGAGATCATGGTGTCATGCCGGTGACGATGGAAATCATGACGATGTTTTGGAGATGGAGATCAAAGGCACAAGATGATGATGGCCATATCATGTCTCATATTTTGATTGCATGTGATGTTTATCTTTTATGCATCTTATATTGCTTTAATTGACGGTAGCATTACAAGATTATCTCTCACTAAATTTCAAGATAAAAGTGTTCTCCCTGAGTATGCACCATTGCCAAAGTTCGTCATGCCCAGACACCACGTGATGATCGGGTGTGATAAGCTCTACGTCCATCTACAACGGGTGCAAGCCAGTTTTTGCACACGCAGAATACTCAGGTTAAACTTGACAAGCCTAGCATATGCAGATATGGCCTCGGAACACTGAGACCGAAAGGTCGAGCGTGAATCATATAGTAGATATGATCAACATAGTGATGTTCACCATTGAAAGCTACTCCATTTCACGTGATGACCGGTTATGGTTTAGTTGATTTGGATCACGTGATCACTTAGATGATTAGAGGGATGTCTATCTAAGTGGGAGTTCTTAAGTAATATGATTAATTGAACTTTAATTTATCATGTACTTAGTCCTGGTAGTATTTTCATATCTATGTTGTAGATCAATAGCTCGCGTTTAGCTCCACTGTTTTAATTTTTTATATATTCCTAGAGAAAACTATGTTGAAAAAATGTTAGTAGCAATGATGCGGATTGGATCCGTGATCTGAGGATTAACCTCATTGCTGCACAGAAGAATTATGTCCTTGATGCACCGCTAGGTGACAGACCTATTGCAGGAGCAGATGCAGACGTTATGAACGTTTGGCTAGTTCAATATGATGACTACTTGATAGTTTAGTGCACCATGCTTAACGGCTTAGAATCGGGACTTCAAAGACGTTTTGAATGTCATGGACCATATGAGATGTTCTAGGATTTGAAGTTAAATATTTCAAGCAAATACCCGAGTTGAGAGATATGAAGTCTCCAACAAGTTCTATAGCTAAAAGATGGAGGAGAATAGCTCAAGCGGTGAGCATGTGCTCAGATTGTCTGGGTACTACAATCGCTTGAATCAAGTGGGAGTTAATCTTCCAGATAAGATAGTGATTGACAGAATTCTCTAGTCACCATCACCAAGTTAGTAGAACTTCGTGATGAACTATGATATGCAAGGGATAACGGAAACGATTCCCAAGCTCTTTGTAATGCTGAAATCAACGAAGGTAGAAATCAAGAAAAATATCAAGTGCTGATGGTAGATGTCGGTGTCAAAACCGGCGGATCTCGGGTAGGGGGTCCCGAACTGTGCGTCTAGGCGGATGGTAACAGGAGACAAGGGACACAATGTTTTACCCAGGTTCGGGCCCTCTTGATGGAGGTAAAACCCTACGTCCTGCTCGATTAATATTGATGATATGGGTAGTACAAGAGTAGATCTACCACGAGATCAAGGAGGCTAAACCCTAGAAGCTAGCCTATAGTATGATTGTTGTATATATTGTATATCTATCGACTAGCCTGGCCTCAGTTTATATAATGCACCGGAGGCCTAGGATAACAAGATTCCTAGCCGAATACGCCGGTGGGGAGAAGTCCTTGTCTTGATCGCCAAGTCTTGTAGAATCTTCCTTGTATGCGGTAGCCGTCCGAGCTGGCCCATGAGTATACGACCACGGGGGTCCTCGGCCCAATCTAATAGATCGGGAGACGACGTGGTGAGTACCCCCTAGTCCAGGACACCGTCAGTAGCCCCCTGAACCGGTCTTCAAGTTAGGGACGCTCCTCGATTCTTCCGAACTGTTCTTCATCTTTGGTTGCCAGTCTTGAAAACCGGTTCAACAAATCTTCTTTATCTTCGATCTTGAGGATCGCCAAAATGCATTCGGCGAGTTTACACGTCGGGTATCCGAGGAGCCCCTTTAAGTTTCCGGCCTTTATCAATGCCTTGTTGTTTTTATGCCACACCTAGGGTTTGAAGTTGTTCCCGGGAGGCAGTGTCCTCTTGCGTCCGAGCTCTAACGCCGGACTACATTCGAGGTATCTTTTGCGGCCGAGCACCAATGCTGGACCGCTTCCGAGCTCCAACGCCGGAATGTATCCGAGCTCCAACGCCGGACTATGTCCAAGCTCCAACGCCGGACTGTATTCGAGCTCCAACGCCGGACTATATCCGAGGTGTCATATCACCTTGGTTCAAAAAAGTTGAAAGAGTTTAGCCGAGCTTAATGCCGGAAATGCCCTCTATGGGGCCAGCCACTAGCGCCCGAGCTTTATGCCGGACTGCTTCCGAGGTGGTGCACCACCCCGACTATGGGCCAATTTTTTGTCAATATTTTTTATTGGTGCAATTTATTCTCTGCCGAGATATATAGCCAGTAGCCCTCAAGGTGTGTATCGGTCTAAAACCCGAGATGCACATGAAGGATGACATAAGACCGCTGATCCCAGTAGCCGCTGAGACTTAGGTTGATTTGCAAAATCAGCCTGAGGATCAAGTCCTAGCTCGGTAGAATACTTCGGGACACAAAAGCGGCGTGCTCAGTCCTCAAGACTCAGGTTGGGTGAGGCCGACCAACCTGAGGATCAAAATCTCCTCGGAAACTATATTGCACATAAAATTTTCTGCATTGGACAAGCAATGCAGTAGCCCCCGAGACACTGGTCGGGTGGCAACACCAGATCAGGGGATCGATGTGCCCCTTTAATATTTGTAAATAATAAGCTCGAAGCCCAGTAGCCCCCGAGCCTTAATGCGGGCATGGGTGGCCGAATTAAGGATCAATATCCATAGTAAAATCACAAATTATGTGTAATGACTCTATGTATCCAAGTACTTTACGTCATTAATGCTCGGATCCGCATTGTACAAAACTTTGTTGACCGACCATCAGCTTCCACCTCCTTGGCCAGTAGCCGAGGAGTGTTTGTCCTACTTTATAAAGCCTTTATGAGGGCAAAGATTTACGACAAACAAGGCAATCTGGCCACATGGTTTTATAAACAAAGGTACGCAGAGAGATATGTTATATTACTGTTTAACAGAAGAAATGTATTCTAAAGAAAATAGTCCCGCTATCGGTTCCTTTCTTTGAGTTGTCATGCTAAGCATGATCATGAAACATCAGCTCGAATGTAAGAGCAAAATATTGAGGATTTAGTTTGGGAGGCCAGTTAATAGCCCCCGGTAGTGTTCGGCGACAGTCGAGGTCAAGCCGTCAACACTTCGGCCAATGTTATGAATGGCCGGTCATAGTCATCGGATCGCTGACCAGTTTACGCTTATTGTGACAGTCAGTTTTCGGCTTTCTCCACTAAGGTGCTTAACCATGTGAGATGGAAGCACAATCGCAGTGGTTCTCCCTTTGCACGCCTAGCCGAATAAAACGGAACGTAGGAAGCAAGTGCAGGAGCCGGGCAACCCAACTATTGACCAAAGACACAATTCGAAACTGATGCATATATAGCAATATCTGAGAATGTTTTTGCCGAATCCCTAAAGGTGTCCGGCGTTGCACTGCGAGACTAATGCTGGAAAAGCACAAATAGTTTAAAAGTGCCAAAAAGCTTGGAAAACCAAGAAACGTCAGTAAAAACATGACGTCCGAACAAGATCAAGTGTTCGGTGCCAATCCGAAAATTGGTCTTAGAAAAAAGAAGTGATTCTGTCGTCCTTTAACATGACACATCCTATCTCAAGACTTCGAGCGGGTCAGCCTACGGCTTCAACCTCCTATCCCGAGGGCGGAGTACTTCTCATTAGGCCAGTTTAGCAAACTAAACTCTAGCGGCTTTGAGAGAGAAATTAGGCTCCCCGGCTAGTGACCGCACACTCGCATCAAAAAAAGGAGTGATAAATAATAATAATAGAACTTTGCAACGACTGAGAAGAAGAACACTTATTATAAAACGGCTCAAATAAACTTAAGAGCCCCCAAGTGACTTGGGTAGAAGAATGATTGCATGTGCCGAAGTACTTATATCATATCTATGTTCAACCGAACTTTAAACGCGTCTTAACCGACCGTCGGCTTCTCCCTCTTCGGTTAAGAACCGAAAAGTGTTATGTACTCCATCGGTCGAGAATATCGATGGTGTTTCCAACAACCAGGCAATCAGGCCATAAGGCTATAACAGACAAAGCGCGCTCAGGAAACTTATGCTATATTACTGCGAAGAGTAAGAAGCATCTTCGAAGAAAATAGTACCCCCACCGATACCTTTCTTCGGTGCTCATATTTATTATGAGACTTGTGCAATAGATTTTTTGTACTCATGAGTTCCGTTGTGTGCCGACCATCATTGAATAACTATAAGAGCGCTAGCTTTTGGCTTCACCCAGTCTGAGGTCCGGCTCGGGTGACCCGATGTGACAATCGCAGAGGTGCTCCCTTTACTCCCTAGCCGAACAATCGAGAACGTAGGGGTAAACACAGGAGCGAGGCAACCCAGCTTGCAAATCGCTTAAGTCAATGTGGTGCATATTGTGGCGTAATACACGAACAAGGAACAAAGCCGTACAAGTATAATCATATGCAACAGGAAAAGCTTCATAAAGGAAGCCCCCAAGTAAATGGGGTATTTGAATTTATGCGTCACAAACAAAGTTTGGACAAGGAAATTTTTTAGAAGCAACTTTTTTCCGAAAAAGTATAATGCTTGATCGAACCGAATGCAAGTTAGAAATTAAAGCTTTGAGCATGAAAGCGACTTAGCTGGTTAATGTGTTCGGTATTGATGACGCGGTCCGAGCTTGATGCGGGGCAAGGTTCCATCCCTCAAGCCGGTCCCGAGGTGGCGGAGCGGAGAGCTTGACACGCCGAAGTGGTGACATGGCACGATCAGTGCAGACCGGCAGAGTGACGCCGAAGTCCCCAGATCATTTTCCTGTGCACAAAAAATAGTGCAAACCGGAGATAATAGTAATAATGATAATTAAAAAAACCATTGCATAATAAATAATTTATGCAAAGTGAGTAATAAAAGAAATATGGCCTGGCGCCGAAGTCAAGTCGATGCAGGGCATCGGCGTGATGCGGTAAAGGCGTGGCAAATCCTGAATTCGCAGGTCGGTCCGAGCTCCGAGTGCGGCGTTCGCCGGACTATGTACGAAAACTAACCGAACCACCATGCGACTGTCGTTAATGCAGCCACCATTTGATAAACCTGTGTACATATGACGGACAAACCAGAGTAATAATTCCTTGTGAAAAATGAACCCAAACAAGCAAAAAATACTGGGATTAATAGCACCTGGTTTATTTGTTGTAGCAATCCGAAGGAAGGTGATTCCTAAAATTGGGACCCGCTCCGCACACCCATTGCCTGATGGGCGATAAAACGACGGCATGGCAATGCTGGTAAAGGTTGACTTGCCGAGGCAAAGCCCTCGTCCCAGCTAACGTGACGGAGCTGGTCGGCTAGTGACGCCGAAGTGTCCGGAGTAGGTTGATGAAGAGATGGTGAAGCCCCCGATCCAGCTGAGATGTCGAAGCCTCAATGTCAGCTGATGAGTCGAAGTAGGTCGGCGTGATGGACACCAGCTTGAAGAAGCAATAGTGCGGCCCTGTCGATGCAGGTCGTGACGTGGTCGATGCCGGCTTGATCAAGCGATCGTGCGGCGATGCCGGTATGCGCGCTCCATGTAATCCGTGGGGCGGCGATGTTGGTGATGATTTATCCTTCGCGATGCCGGGCTCTTGTTCGGCTTGCTGAGATGATGATCCGAAGAAGTTGAGCTCGGCTCAACAAAGTGACGCCGTGTCTAGCGCAGGTCGACAGCCGTGGAGTAATATTGCCGGACTGGTTTGACACCAGCATGATGTTGAAGATCATGTTCAAAAGATCTTACAGTTAGTGGGATGTGTTCGGGAACAAAGCACAATACCCCATACAAAACTTCCTTCAAAAAGGATGTCCGAAATCCTGTTCATAAAAAAGATGAACTCGGGTCGGATTCGTTTTCGCGCAGAAAACAGATCCGAAAAGTGATGCACTAATCGGAAGGTTCCCGGAGTTTGGACGGTCGGATCAAGCCTAAATTTTGAGAGGTGGTAGATATAGGAATTCCGCAGCCGATCAACGGTTGGATCTTCTAAAGGACGTCCAAGCTAGAAGCTGAACACCACGCCCTAAACTCATCCAAATTCCCGTCCAGATTTGACAGGGCTCCGGTATATCGTGGATTGCCAGAGATTCCTCCATCGGAACTCGACGAAATTTTCCAGGATTGTTGTAGACTTAATTCCGCACAATTCCACCAAAGCGATCGTCAAAGCGATACTCGAGGAGGTGGTGGTGGCAGATACGAGTTTGCTGTCCAGAAAAACAGCACGGTCGCTTGAGGGCAATGTTGACGTTGAGCCCCCGAGCTCCATAGATGATTCCTCCGTGATCTTTATAGAGATCGGAGTTGATGTTTGATGAAGGCCCTCGTCCGGACATGGTGATCCGAACACGGGACACAATTCTTGGTCAAACCAAGGTGACCAGTCGAGCTGGTGACGAAGATGCCGAAGTCGCAGTTGATCTGCAGGCGAGCCATTGATCCTTTTGTCGATCACACAGCGGAACTCTCAATGAAAGCACCAATGTCGGTGTCAAAACCGGCGGATCTCGGCTAGGGGGTCCCGAACTGTGTGTCTAGGCGGATGGTAACAGGAGACAAGGGACACAATGTTTTACCCAGGTTCGGGCCCTCTTGATGGAGGTAAAACCCTACGTCCTGCTCGATTAATATTGATGATATGGGTAGTACAAGAGTAGATCTACCACGAGATCAAGGAGGCTAAACCCTAGAAGCTAGCCTATGGTATGATTGTTGTATATATTATATATCTATCGACTAGCCTGGCCTCGGTTTATATAATGCACCGGAGGCCTAGGATAACAAGAGTCCTAGCCAAATACGCCGGTGGGGAGAAGTCCTTTTCTTGATCGCCAAGTCTTGTGGAATCTTCCTTGTATGCGGTAGCCGTCCGAACTGGCCCATGAGTATACGGCCACGGGGGTCCTCGGCCCAATCTAATAGATCGGGAGACGACGTGGTGAGTACCCCCTAGTCCAGGACACCGTCAGTAGACAAGACCACTAGTTTCAAGAAAAGGGCAAAGGGAAGAAGGGGAACTTCAAGAAGAACGGCAAGCAAGTTGCTGCTCAAGTGAAGAAGCCCAAGTCTGCTCCTAAGCCTAAGACTAAGTGCTTCTACTGCAAAGGGACTGGTCACTGGAAGCGGAACTGCCCCAAGTATTTGGCGGATAAGAAGGATGGCAAAGTGAACAAAGGTATATTTGTTATACATATTATTGATGTGTATTTTACTAGTGTTCATAGCAACCCCTCGATATTTGATACTGGTTCAGTTGCTAAGAGTAGTAACTCGAAACGGGAGTTGCAGAATGAACATAGACTAGTTAAGGGTGAAGTGACGATGTGTGTTGGAAGTGGTTCCAAGAATGATATGATCATCATCACACACTCCCTATACTTTTCAGGATTAGTGTTGAACCTAAATAAGTGTTATTTGGTGTTTGCGTTGAGCATGAATATGATTTGATCATGTTTATTGCAGTACGGTTATTAATTTAAGTAAGAGAATAAATTGTTGTTCTGTTTACATGAATAAAACCTTATATGGTTACACACCCAATGAAAATGGTTCGTTGGATCTCGATCGTAGTGATACACATATTCATAATATTGAAACCAAAAGATGCAAAGTTAATAATGATAGTGCAACTTATTTGTGGCACTGCCGTTTAGGTCATATTGGTATAAAGCGCATGAAGAAACTCCATGCTGATGGACTTTTGGAATCACTTGATTATGAATCAGTTGATGCTTGCGAACCATGCCTCATGGGCAAGATGACCAAGACTCCGTTCTCCGGAACAATGCAGCAAGCAACAGATTTGTTGGAAATCATGCATACTGATGTATGTGGTCCGATGAATATTAAAGCTCGCGGCAGGTATCATTATTTTCTGATCTTCACAGATGATTTGAGCAGATATGAGTATATCTACTTGATGAAACACAAGTCAGAAACATTTGAAAAGTTCAAAGAATTTCAAAGTGAAGTGGAGAATCATCATAACAAAATAAAAGTTTCTACGATATGATCGCAGAAGTAAAATATTTGAGTTACGAGTTTGGCCTTCAGTTAAAATAATGTGAAATAGTTTCACTACTCACGCCACCTGGAACACCACAGTGTAATGGTGTGTCTGAATGTCGTAACCGTGCTTTATTAGATATGGTGCGATCTATGACGTCTCTTACTGATTTGCCGCTATCATTTTGGGGTTATGCATTAGAGACAGCTACATTCACGTTAAATAGGGCACCATCTAAATTCGTTGAGACGACACCGTATGAACTATGATTTGGCAAGAAACCTAAGCTGTCATTTCTTAAAGTTTGAGGTTGCAATGCTTATGTGAAAAAGTTTCAACCTGATAAGCTCAAACCCAAATCGGAGAAGTGCGTCTTCATAGGATACCCAAAAGAAAATGTTGGGTACACCTTCTGTCACAAATCCGAAGGCAAGATATTCGTTGCTGAGAATGGATCCTTTCTAGAGAAGGAGTTTCTCTCGAAAGAAGTGAGTGGGAGGAAAGTAGAACTTGATGAGGTAATTTTACCTGCTCCCTTATTGGAAAGTAGTTCATCACAGAAATCTGTTCCTGTGACTACTACACCAATCAGTGAGGAAGCTAATGATGATGATCATGTAACTTCAGATCAAGTTACTACCGAACCTCGTAGGTAAACCAAAGTGAGATCCGCACTAGAGTGGTACAGTAATCCTATTCTGGAGGTCATGTTACTTGACCATGACGAACCTACGAACTATGAGGAAGCGATGATGAGCCCAGATTCCACGAAATGGCTTGAGGCCATGAAATCTGAGATGAGATCCATGTATGAGAACAAAGTATGGACTTTGATTGACTTAGCCATTGATCGGCGAGCCATTGAGATTAAATGGATCTTCCAGAGGAAGACGGACGCTGATAGTAGTGTTACTATCTACAAATCTAGAATAGTCACAAAAGGGTTTTCGACAAGTTCAAGGTGTTGACTACGATGAGAGTTTCTCACTCGTATCTATGCTTAAGTCTATCCGAATCATGTTAGCAATTGCCGCATTTTATGAAATCTGGCAAATGGATAAACAAAACTCCATTCCTTAATGGATTTATTAAAAAAGAGTTGTATATGATGCAACCAGAAGGTTTTGTCAATCCTAAAGGTGCTAACAAAATATGCAAGCTCCAGCGATCCATCTATGGGCTGGTGCAAGCATCTCGGAGTTGGAATATACGCTTTGATAAGTTGATCAAAGCATATGGTTTTATACAGACTTGCGGTGAAGCCTATATTTACAAGAAAGTGAGTGGGAGCACTACAACATTTCTGATAAGTATATGTGAATGACATATTGTTGATCAGAGATAATGTAGAATTATTCTGCAAAGCATAAAGGAATGTTTGAAAGGAGTTTTTCAAAGAAAGACCTCAGTGAAGCTGCTTACATATTGAGCATCAAGATCTATAGAGATAGATCAAGACGCTTGATAAGTTTTTCAATGAGTACATACCTTGACAAGATTTTGAAGTAGTTCAAAATGGAACAGTCAAAGAAGGAGTTCTTGCCTGTGTTACAAGGTGTGAAGTTGAGTAAGACTCAAAACCCGACCGCGGCAGAAGATAGAGAGATAATGAAAGTCATTCCCTATGCCTCAGCCATAGGTTCTATAAAGTATGCCATGCTATGTACCAGACCTATTGTATACCCTGCCCTGAGTTTGGCAAGGGAGGACAATAGTGATCTAAGAGTAGATCACTGGACATTGGTCAAAATTATCCTTAGTGGAATAAGGATATGTTTCTCGATTATGGAGGTGACAAAAGGTTCGTCGTAAAGGGTTACGTCGATGCAAGTTTTGACACTGATCCAGGTGACTCAAAGTCTCAATCTGGATACATATTGAAAGTGGGAGCAATTAGCTAGAGTAGCTCCATGCAGAGCATTGTTGACATAGAAATTTGCAAAATACTTACGGATCTGAATGTGGCAGACCCGTTTACTAAACTTCTCTCACAAGCAAAACATGATCACACCTTAAACCCTTTGGGTATTGGTCACATGTCGATGTGAACTATGGGTGTTAATCATATGATGATGTGAACTATTGGTAATTAAATCACATGGCGATGTAAACTAGATTATTGACTCTAGTGCAAGTGGGAGACTGAAGGAAATATGCCCTGGAGGCAATAATAAAGTTATTATTTATTTCCTTATATCATGATAAATGTTTATTATTCATGCTAGAATTGTATTAACCGGAAACATAATACATGTGTGAATACATAGACAAACAGAGTGTCACTAGTATGCCTCTACTTGACTAGCTTGTTGATCAAAGATGGTTATGTTTCCTAACCATAGACATGAGTTGTCATTTGATTAACGGGATCACATCATTAGGAGAATGATGTGATTGACTTGACCCATTCTGTTAGCATAGCACTTGATCATTTAGTTTGTTGCTATTGCTTTCTTCATCACTTATACATGTTCCTATGACTATGAGATTATGCAACTCCCTTTTACCGGAGGAACACTTTGTGTGCTACCAGACGTCACAACATAACTGGGTGATTATAAAGGTTCTCTACAGGTGTCTCCGAAGGTACTTGTTGGGTTGGCGTATTTCGAGATTAGGATTTGTCACTCCAATTGTCGGAGAGGTATCTCTAGGCCCACTCGGTAATGCACATCGCTATAAGCCTTGCAAGCATTGCAACTAATGAGTAGTTGTGGGATGATGTGTTACAGAACGAGTAAAGAGACTTGCCGGTAACGAGATTGAACTAGGTATTGAGATACCGACGATCGAATCTCGGGCAAGTAACATACCGATGACAAAGGGAACAACGTATGTTGTTATGCGGTTTGACCGATAAAGATCTTCGTAGAATATGTGGGAGCCAATATGAGCATCCAGGTTCCGCTATTGGTTATTGACCGGAGACGTGTCTCGGTCATGTCTACATAGTTCTCGAACTCGTAGGGTCCGCACGCTTAAAGTTCGATGACGGTTATATTATGAGTTTATGTGTTTTGATGTAACGAAGGAGTTTGGAGTCCCGGGTGAGATCGGGGACATGACGAGGAGTCTCAAAATGGTCGAGACATAAAGATCGATATATTGTACGACTATATTCGTACTTCGGAAAGGTTCCGAGTGATTCAGGTATTTTTCGGAGTATCGGAGAGTTACGGGAATTCGCCGG
Organism: Triticum dicoccoides; assembly: GCF_002162155.2. Classification (NCBI taxonomy): domain Eukaryota; kingdom Viridiplantae; phylum Streptophyta; class Magnoliopsida; order Poales; family Poaceae; genus Triticum; species Triticum dicoccoides. The sequence goes on along the minus strand of NC_041382.1, from coordinate 598,318,631 downwards.
GGAGTATATGGGCCTTATTGGGCCATACAGGAATAGAGGAGAGAGGCCAAAAGAAAGGAGGCCTGCCCCCCCCCCTCTGGTCCGAATTGGACAAGGGGTGCAGCCCCCTTTTGCTTCTCCCTCTCCTCCTCTTTCCTTCTCTCCTACTCCAACAAGGAAAGGAGGAGTAGGACTCCCCCCTTGGCGCACCCTTCTCCTGTCAAAAAACTTACAAACCCAGGTCATAATAGGAGGAGGGCTCTTGAGGAAGTTGCAGATGGGAGGGGTGGAACTAGAATTACAAGACATGGTGTAATTATTCATTGTGGCCATAAGTGCCTCAAAGAGATGCAACACTGGAGCAAATGTATCAGTCCCATGAGATGCAAGCTGCTGCTGTGCTTGCCAGGAGAGAAGAAGAGAAGGCAAAGAAGGAAGCTGGGAAGACAAAGAAAAGAGAAGAAGCACTGGCAAAGAAAGAAGAAGAGATGACAAAGAAGAGAGCAGAAGCAATAGGACAGAGAGAAGAAGAGAAGGCAAGGAAGAGAGCAGAAGCACTGGCAAAGAAAGAAGAAGAGAAGGCAAGAAAAGCACAACAAATGGCAGCAGAGATAGAAGAAAGAGGAAGGCTGCAATTGCAAGGAGAGAAGCACATGAACAAGCAAATCAGAGGGAGGCTGAGGAGAAGTTAGCAGCTGCACAAGCAAAAAAGCAGCAAGCAGCAGCAAAGAGGGTTGCTTCTGCACAAGCAAAAAGGAAAGAAGCAGCAACAAAGAAGCCCAAGAGGGTGAACATGTTTGGTGAACTGAGATGAATGTTCATTCTATACTTTAGTTGCTTAAGTATGGTGATTAGTAAAACTATGGTCTTCATTTTGTTGTTGAACAAAGCACTGATGATCTTCATTTTGGTGCTCAGATGGAGCATGTAGTTGAGCTTCATTCTACTCATACCAAATGCAGTATGAATCTCAACTTTGTAATGCTTCTGAATTGGATATTGATATGTCATGAAGCATGTTGATCATGTTACAATCCTTGTTTATGTGTCATATTCTGATTTATAATGTTTTGTAATGCTTATGTTCATGTGTCCTATTCTTCTTTTAGATGTTTCTAGTTATGATGTTTTGTATTGACCATGTTGACCATGTTGATCATGTTGTGATGTTGTGTTGATGATGAATGCATCGAGGCTCGATGGCGAGTCGGAAGATTGTTGATGATGAATGCATCGAGGCTCGAAGGCGAGTCAGAAGATTGTTGATGATGAATGCATCCAAGCTCGAAGGCGAGACAGAAGATTGTTGATGATTGCATCGAGGCTCGAAGGCAAGTCAGAATATTATTGATGATGAATGCATCGAGGCTTGAAGGCGAGTCGGGAGATTGTTGATGATGAATGCATCGAGGCTCGAAGGCGAGTCGGGAGATTGTTGATGATGAATGCATCAAGGCTCGAAGGCGAGTCGGGAGATTGTTGATGATGAATGCATCGAGGCTCAAAGGCGAGCCGGAAGATTATTATTCATAATGTTTTACATGAATAAAACTTAAATTCACATCCACCTTACCAAACACATATCATAGCAAACACAAAGATCACATCGAACATAAATTCATTCATCACAAAGAACACAAAGATCACTCGATAAATTGCATAATTTCCTACATCCATATTACCCCAACACATGTCTTTGCATATTGAAGATCACATCTTCAAGACTGCAACTCCAAAGAACACAACAAGTGCAAATAGCAAAGCGACTATCATCTTCAACACAACCACAATCTCATTTCCTATTGCAACTACGAACCTTCTCATCTCTTTTATCCCTTCTTGATCTTGCACCATATGATGGTCATGCCCTAGCCCTCCATGTCCTCCCTGATGCTCATCTTCTCCCTACTGGCCATGCCCTGCCCAACATGATGCTCATGCCCTCCCAGATGACCATGTTTCACCAAATACAGAACATATGAGAGCTCCCAATGCCAGAAATCACAACCCCCTTTCTTTGGCTGCACCGGAAACAATAACAAACCATGAACAAATGCAGACAGTAACACTAATGGATTTGCAGAAGATGGCAGAAGTTACTCACATTATGGTTCATGCATTTGTAGAAGAAGATGTTTGTATGCTTCAGGGTTTGCGACAAGAATCGCTTCACAAGCACGCCGCAGTCAGGGCACTTGATTAGAGGAAGCACAATAGCAACAACGCCGCTTGTACCGGACGAGCTCGCGCTGGACATGGCCTTCGTGGAGGAGCTCACGACGGAGGACGACACAAAAAGCAGCGGTGGAGAACGGGACAGAAAGCGGCGGCGGAGGAGATATCCCGCGTGCCGACAGAGATGCAGAGAGGGTCGACCAGGTGCATGGCGGCGACGGCAAGGCCGAGATGGCTGGGGCGGCGTCATTTGGCTAGGGATTTGGAATGCGTGGGGAGGAGAGTGGGGAACGAAAGATAGGGATATGAGGGAGAGATTATGAAAGCCAGAGATCTAACTACAAAAATGAAGCGCCAGCTGTCCAAATACGGCCGTGTTCGACGCGAGTGACCGTATGGTGAGCAACAAACGTTAACATAATGACCATAATTTGCGGTCGACAGAATACAGTAATCAAAGTGAGTTTATACGAAAAGTACAGGTACCGTGAGTGTATTTAACTCGCTACGGAATAGGAGAAAGGAAGAGCAAGTGTGGTCTGCCCCCACGCTTGGGTGAGCTGCCTCGAAACATAATCATATACCCCCGTGAATCAAAGGAAACCCTTTAAAGAAGGGCAGGTGATGGGTTGTACGTAAGTTGTAAGACTAGCCACAATGAAAAGTAACATACACTAGTAACATACACATATCCCTAGACTATGTTACTACCTTCATAGTGGGTAGTAACATAAGTGTAGTAACATGCAAGCATTCATTTATTAGGTTATAGACTCATATTGCTTTGGCACATGTGATGTTACAATAACTAGCTAAGTTACTGTAACTATCTCTCTCCTTATTAACTCATTGCCACATAAGCAAATTTGCTGAGTTGGACACGATGTTACTACTGAAATTACTCCCACTGTGACTAGTCTAACCACATTCTCTTTGCGGCTTGTTGCAACCACAATTGTGATCGTGCCAATTACCATCTGACCTTTCTCGTTGATACGAAATATAATTTATTAGTTGTCACATGAAAGGGAAAAGGCAGGTGTGGTGTGCCACGTTTGCGTGGCGTGAGCTGCGGCCCGGGGTGGTAACATGTGTGAAGCAGCCAAACGTGTCCATACCCCTTTCGCCACATCAAGCGGCCGTAACAGTCACGTTGGAAGAAGGAGAAGCCGTTTTTAACCATTCCGTCCGTTCATCCGGCCTGCCTGGCGATGCGCACGGCGGTCGACAGCGAATGTCTGTCCGGCCCGCCGCTCCGCCCCCGCACTACGACGCGCAGCCGGAACCTGGGAGCGCGCCCAGTGTCAGGCGGGGGCGGGGCGGTGAGCCGTGCCCATCTGCCAAACAATCCGCTCCTCTTTGCCGTCCGTCACCATCGCTTCCCCGTCCCCATCCCACCAACTCCCCACCCATCGCCGCAGAGCGCACAAGGCAGCGCAATCACAGGAACCCCGCCGCTCCGCCCGACCACCCCCACCCTCGCCCGCCCTATATAACCACCTCCACCCCCCACTCGCCCACCAGCTGCTCTCCACCAAGAGCTGCTGCTACCACCCAACCATCCCGTCGGCTCTGCCGCGCCGCCGACGCCGCCGCAGATCTGATCCACCCGCGCCGCCGTCCGTCCGCCCCTCTTCCAAGGTCAGTCGCCGCGCCTCTATTATTTTATCGTCCGTCGCGGTTCCCCCTTCCGTTTCGCTGACGGGCTGTCTGTCCCTGGAATGCGGCGGCAGATGGCGATCACGGTGAGGCGGTCCACGATGGTGCGGCCGGCGGTGGAGAGGCCGCGGGAGAGGCTCTGGAACTCCAACCTCGACCTCGTGGTCCCGCGCTTCCACACGCCCAGCGTCTACTTCTACCGCCGCCCCGAGGCGGGGGCCGACGGCTTCTTCGACGCCGACCGGATGCGCCTCGCGCTGGCCGACGCGCTCGTGCCCTTCTACCCCATGGCCGGCCGCCTCGCGCGCGACGAGGACGGCAGGGTCGAGATCGACTGCAGCGGGGAGGGGGTGCTCTTCGTCGAGGCCGACGCCCCCGGCGCGGCCGTCGACGACTACGGGGACTTCGCGCCCACCATGGACCTCAAGCGCCTCATCCCCGCCGTCGACTACTCGGACGACATATCCTCCTTCCCGCTCCTCGTGCTTCAGGTGACCACAATTTCTATCTCGTGCTACTACTACCAGTTACAATTTGTCCCTGGACGGAAACGTAAGGGACCAGTCTGTAGCTTTCTGGATGAGGAACGCGACACTGCTTTAAGTGGCTTCAGATTTAGCATAACCTCTGCCTCCTGAATGGATGCCTCATAGTTGGACGGACCCTTGTTTGGATGTGTTGATTTGATCACCTGTTCAGCAGACCACCTTATTCTGTTCGAGCTGGGCCTTTATTAACTGTACGTCTCTATAGTTGCAGCTTGCATCCGGCCAGTTTTTGTCCTGCTCTTGTGAGTGGGGTCTATTTTAGGCTGGCTGTTTATGCTTAGTGGAAGACTCGGTTATAATTGCTTCCGAATGTCCCATATCATCATTTATATGGGTGAATGCCCATTGAAATGTGTTGTGTGGTTCACCTTCAATAGATAAATAACTGCTGTCAACAAACTGATTTGTGGGCAAGTGATCTTATACGTTTCATGAAAATTAAATCCTGCCAACTCAAGAAATTATCAGTACAGCTGCGCTTTGTTAACTGGGCTATATGTAGAAGTTTTCGACTCTTTGATATCGGAAGTAATTGGGACGCCGCTAAAATTATGCAATGCATATTGTGAGTGTGGCTTAGTTTTTGTCTGTATTAGTATTGGATACTAGGGCCTTATAGCTCATTTTGGGTTGACGGGTCAAACTTTCGGTTCCCAACTGTTAACCATCTGTCCCTGATCTAGACAGAATGGACTTATTGAGGGCGATATTGACATATGCCCAAATGTTAGGGTTGGACCATCCTCTTTGAGAACTGGACCCTCTGGCCTGTTGAACCTTCTGAGCCATTCCTTTGATAGAGATTGGAGACACAATTCAGTTCACGGGTCCACCTTCTAGTGATCTTCGTCACCTGCCATTTCGTGCCGGAATAGTAAACTGGGATTGGCTAGGTTTATCATCACCATGTTGTCTAATTTGACTGTGCAAAAGGACATAGTAGTAGCAACCTTTGACTTTCAGATCCTATGGAACAACGAGGAGCCAACTTGAGAGTTATGAGCCACTAACCCTTTACCTTTAGAATTAAATATCCTAATAATTGTTGAACAGGCTAGCGATATTCTTTGTAACTGAACTGTTCACATGCTACAGTACATAACACAAAGCTGAACCACAACTGGCCATGTTACTGAATCCTAGTTTGTGCTGAGCTTGCAATTTCTTTATTCACTTGCTTGTTGGCAACATACAGAATATTATTGCTTTGGGTCCACACAACTTGTCGGTACGAAAATGAGTGCCTAACTGGAGCATGTTCCATGTGACAACCTCTATTTTTTATTTTAATAACCTACTACTGTTTGCACATCCAGTTTCTTCCGAATTTTAGAAATTATATATGCATAGATAATTAGGTGGCAGGTTGACTTTTAGGATTGCTGTGTGTATGCCAACTACATGTTTATCATGTTGTTTATGCAAAGGCAAGGCTTATACAACAAAAGTTCTAATAAATTGAGATAATCTAACTGGAAATCTTTTTAAAAGCGAGCTTTTAAAGAATTGGGGAATTAAGAACGAATGAACTAGAGGATTTTCCATCTCAAAAGAAGGAGTAACGAATGTATATAACTAAACAATAAGTATACTCCGGAGGATAAATATCATCTTGACTTCTTGAGTAAATTAAACTGCAACGATTCTCTTCAATCCAAGCTGAACCATTTCCGAGTTTTAGACTGTTATATGTGAAGGAAAATTAATTACAGGTCTATGGTTTAATAGTCAGTAAATTTATGGAGAAAGCTACCCTACATAGTAGCCTCAGTTTTATTATTGAGCTAATAGCAAAGCTTGCACCAACACCAAGTACTTATGGTTGGTGTTGTTAGTTTGCCCGCTTCCAACTTCATATGAAAAGAGGATGTTGGTTCTTGCTTGATTGCGTTTGTGTGACATCCTGTCTTAAAAGGGCACCCATTCCAACAAGGTGCATCTATGAGCCTAGAGAGTAGCCAGGAGTAACTACTGCCAGCCCAGGAGTGGCTGGGGTGTTACAATTTGTCCCACTGAAGCTACAATCTTGTATTGTTCTTTAGTAACACGTTTGGAGCTTGAATAATAATTTTTTGATCATATTTATCTTCTCATTCCTGGAAACAGCCTCTTACAGAAATGTAGGGGTGTTACAATTTGTCCCACTGAAGCTACAATCTTGTATTGTTCTTTAGTAACACGTTTGGAGCTTGAATAATAATTTTTTGATCATATTTATCTTCTCATTCCTGGAAACAGCCTCTTACAGAAATGTAGGGAAAGGCTGCGTACTATAGACCCAAAGTGGTCGGACCCTTCCCCGGACCCTGCGCAAGCGGGAGCTACATGCACCGGGCTGCCCTTTTTTATATTTATCTTCTCATGGGTATGATGCACATGCTATGGATAGAAGGAAGTTTTCACAAGTTTTTTACTACTGTGTTAATGAGATGGATGCAGAATATACTGCTGAAACTTGAAATGTAATATAGCTATCCCCGTACTCATGCACAAGGAAGAAAACTGTAGAGCGATTTATATCAATTGTCAGATTTGTGGTACACAACGGGTGCCTAGTTGGAGCTTTGCAATTACCGTCTGAAGTTTGGCATGAGCCTATTGATTTTCAAGTTTTTATGACCTCTCTTCACACCCACTATACCATGTTCTTATACCTGATATTGCATAGTTTAGTTTAGACGTTAGGAGTCAAAGTGCTAGGTCAGATAAACAACTATATCCTACTGGATGTTAAAAGCTAAATTATTTCATGTACTGTAGTTCATTTCAAATATCCAGGTTAATCCTGCCGATGGGCTGATAGTTGAAGCAGCTTTCTTATTCATTTGTATCCTGTTTCATATATTTGTCTTAGCTTCTTGCCTCAGCCATCTATTGATCGATAGGATAGCTGCAGCTGGAATATGCATTCTGATCACCAACTTATAGTAAAGAAAGTTATGGAACATATAAGAGGCTAACTCCCCTTGATTTGGATTTTACTCCAGGTGACCTACTTCAAGTGTGGTGGTGTCTCCCTTGGTGTCGGGATGCAACACCATGTTGCTGATGGCATGTCTGGCTTGCACTTCATCAACTCGTGGTCTGACCTCTGCCGTGGAGCTAAGATTGCAGTGATGCCCTTCATCGACCGCACTCTTGTCCGTGCTCGTGATCCACCGACTCCATCTTACCCACATATTGAGTATCAGCCTGCCCCAGCCATGTTGTCGTCCGTGCCTCAGGCTCTCAGTGGCAAGCCAACGCCGCCTCCCACTGCTGTGGACATCTTCAAGCTCACCCGCTCAGAGCTTGGCTGCCTGCGCTCGCAGCTCCCCACAGGTGAAGGTGCGCCAAGGTTCAGCACGTATGCAGTCTTAGCTGCACATGTTTGGCGCTGCGTCTCCATTGCGCGCAACCTTGCTCCTGAACAACCCACCAAGCTGTATTGTGCCACCGATGGGCGACAACGGCTGCAGCCCCCGCTGCCAGAAGGTTACTTTGGGAATGTCATCTTCACTGCCACCCCGCTCGCCGAGGCAGGCAAGGTGACGAGCGGGCTGGCAGAAGGAGCAGCGGTCATCCAGGGAGCGCTAGACAGGATGACCAGCGACTACTGCCAATCAGCCCTGGACTACCTGGAGATGCAGCCGGACCTGTCAGCATTGGTCCGTGGAGCGCACACTTTCCGGTGCCCCAACCTCGGCCTCACCAGCTGGGTGCGCCTGCCGATCCACGACGCCGATTTCGGCTGGGGGCGGCCGGTGTTCATGGGTCCTGGCGGCATCGCGTACGAGGGACTGGCGTTCGTCCTCCCGAGCGCGACCAAGGACGGCAGCCTGTCCATCGCCATCTCGTTGCAGGCAGAGCACATGGAGAAGTTCAGGAAGCTGATCCTTGATGTGTAGATAGACCACATTTTAGAGAGAAGTTTTACAGGGCAACAAGCTTCAGGTTGCGCCGAACGTTTTTCTGGGGTATGTATGCCTGAAGTTTCAAATGAACATACACCGGAGTTTATATGGTGGACAAAACATAATCTTATTCTTATGTGGTATCAATAATGAATTCTGTTTTTTGTGTATGGAGAAATTAAAACTGAATTGTGGAGGGATTGTTGTCGCGGCAACCGAAACCTCCAAACCTGAGGCAGCATCATGTGTCTGTTCATTGTGCCAGACTGGTTTTCCTTTTGAGACGGCATACTGTTATTCTTTTTAACTCTCCATTGCTCCACTGCAAATTATGAGCAATTTTTCCTACACGCACGGGTTGTTACAGATGCTACATACACGCTGAACTCAGTACGTGGGAGGAGGTACGTGGGAGACGCTCTGGTTGTTTGGATAGCTAGATTATAGAGAACTAGTTTCCCTTAAACTTGATTTCTGGTGTAACTACCTAAAACATTGTTTGGATTATCTAACAAACTCGCGGATATACTAAACTGAGTTTTCCAAAAGCCTAAAAAACGAGTTTATATAAAAAGGACTAATAGACGTTTTTATATAAACGTGTTTTCTATATGCACTAGGAGTTCAACGAAGTCCCACGTGCAGATCATGGTAAACTCCACTGGCTGTGACCGCAGCTCGCCGATCTCGGCCAGGTACCCGGGAGCAGGTTGCGATGCTCCACCGCCTCGATGGCAGTAGACTTCGGCCGCGGCTGCCGCCTTCATGGTGGAGGTGGACTTCACAACCACACCGTCCATATGCAGATATGCTCCAGCTTGTAGGTCATATGTGAGCTGCATGTACGTGGATCTTCATGGCGAAAAGAATTTGTCACCGGAGGGACGTTCGACAGGACCTGGACCAACATGCATGACACCGGTGAAGGAAGCAGAGCATAATCAGGCGATAAGCGCGACCACCCTGGCGGCCACGCTGACAACCGCGCGCCTCCGCCGGAGAGCTGTTTACGGTGTGGTCGTCCACCACTGTGCGTGTAGGTGCCAAGAGCGAAGAAGCACTGCACCTTCATGAATTTTTCTCTCCCCAAAACGAAGAACTCAAAATCATGCTTTTCTGTTTCCTCATCCAAACAAGATATTGTATGTACTTATCTTAACAGAATAACTAAATAAAACTGGTTTTCCTAAAAATCCTCCAAAAACTCGTTTTCTAAAATCTCACATCTAATTCCCCATATCCAAACAACCAGAGCATGGGTTTCCTCGAGCTGTTTTTTCAGGCTAAACACACTTTATTTTATTAATCAATAATAATATTAATTGGGATACAATTAAGGTCTGGAAGCTGAATCAGCTACACATGACCTCTCAGAAAGACCAGAGCATGACAACCTCTCAAAAAGACCAGAGCATGTTTAGCAGGGTTATATGCCTCGATATTTGATTTTCTCCCTTGGAAGATGAAGGTGCATGCCTCGATATTTGATTTTCTCCCTTTGAAGATGAAGGTGCATGTCTGGAATCTTTCTTTGAAGATGAAGATGCATGTCTGGAATCACAATCCAATAAGCTAATTTCGTGAATGATATTTTCATGTCTCCCTTCTGTTAGAATTAATGGGCATGACCCATTAACAAAATCTGAAATCTCAAATGAGCCCATGTGTAAAATGACAAGTGGTGGTGCTAAAGTTTAGTCCCACCCCGAAAGTTGAAGGAAGAGTTGGACCTCTGATGTAGGGTAGAACCTAGATGCCCGATCTTTCACGAAATGGAGGGGATCCTACAAAGAACACGAAGAACACGAGGGGAATCACGAGGGAAAACACGAGAGAATCACTCAAACCAACAAGATTCCGTCACACATATGCTAGATCCTTGAAACACAAAGAGATACACGATCCGAATCCAACATAGGACAATATAAGAGGTGACTAGTTCATCTCCGTGAGGAGGCCTTGAGTCCGCGAGGGATCTTCCCGTGAGGGGTCTTGAATCCAAGATGTATCTTCTTCGTAGAGGTCGCGGTCTCTCTCGGTGGAGTAGATCCGGATGGATGAGCAAAGCTCTATCTCAAGTATGAGCTAAACCAATACTAACCCTAGAAAGAGGGATGAGGAGGTCTATTTATAGTCTTAGTGGACGGAAGGGTAAGTGGGCTTCGGCCCAACACGCGGGCGACATACAGGCGTCGGACGTCCGACGGTCACCGGTCGTCCGATGGCTCGCGAGGGTCCGGACGTCCAGTGCGCGTCGGATGTCCGATGTTTTGTGATGTCGACCGGACCTCGTGGCAAGATCTGATCCGTTGTTGCGGCCCGACCTTTCACGACACTCCACCACCAATAGCAGAAACCTCTCGCCCGCGCATGCGATGTACACGAAATAGAGGGTTTGAACCTTGCGGCACAGCACGAGAAAACCAATCTCGACGACGGTACTCACGCGCAAAACAATTTCCTCACAGAGAAATCGCAACGCAGAGGTTTTCTAAAGCTTCCTCCAAAACTTAAGGATTTTTAGACAGCTTTCCCCAAAACTCGATACAGGTATTTATCCTAAAAATATATCGTGTCTATTCATAAAAAGATAACCTCCCCTTTACATCATACGCACACATTATTTTTATATCCGTGGATTATCTACCTAGACTTGGCCCTTAAGTTGGCCGTACCTTCTATCTTTGACCCTTGAATTAAACAAACGAAAAAAACTAATTTGGAGTTTTTCATATCTAATCTTGCCTTTTACATCTCGGCAAGATCTCAACTGTCTAATTAAACTATAGGACCGACTTAAACTCTAGTTACTCTTTGATGCACCTGAGTACATGGTAACAAGAGGAGGACCCCATCCAGTAGCGCACAAGGAAAGAAACTCTCGAGGCAGCAGAGTCCTGGCCATGTATCTATTCTCTGGTGGACGTGGAAACATAAAGAAATAACATATTTTATTTCCACATGCACTAGCACATGTATGGTTTTGCTGCAAACCTTTTCTTTCCTTATATGTACGTACGCCTTGGATTGCATGCATGTGTACTTGCTCAATGAAAACAAAACCGTTTTTATATTACTTTGATCCATGGCATAGTCACGGACTCCAACTTCCATTGATCCCCATGCAAAATAGATGGCGTCCAATTCTTGCAGATATGGAGATGTATAGGTCACAGTAATACGCTTATCCTCAACTTTGCACCGCTTCTCATTAATTTTCAGATTCGGCATAACTAAAACATCATTAACGGCTGGATTAATATTGCTAATGATTGGTGTGCTCGTATCATCCTTTCCCCCTTGAAACGAAATCGTCCTCGGTTTCGAGTATATCTCTCCGATAGAACTGTTATTTGTAGACGGAAAGTTGACCGTCAAATTTGTAGCACCTTCGACCTTCCTCCTTTCTTGTTCTTTCTGCTCTTTCATCTTCTCGAGATGTTCTTTCCACCAAGAATTAAAACGCTCCTAACCCATGGGCACTAGGTCGTACTTCTTACCCTTCTTCATGGTATATGTGTGTGTTTGACAATCATACACAATATCGTGCTTTTTGTATCATGGCTCGTCTAACAATAAGTGACATGAAACCATCGGAGCCGGAATCACGTCACACACAACCGTGCAAAAATAATTTCCCAACGAAAACGGTACCTTGGTTTGATGTGTGACACCGAGCTCTTCATGACCCCAACGGAATGAGTATGATTGTAGGCGTGGTGTCATTGGTAGTTCCAACTTCTCCACCATCTCGATGCTTGCCGCGTTGATCAAACTCATGTGGTCAATTATCATAGCACATGATCTCTTTTGTAACACAACATGAGTATGAAAAAGTCCATCCCATCGGCCTTCCTCCTCCAATTGAAACCCATAGCTTAGCTTCCATGATAAACCAGTCATCTTATGCACAGTATCGTGAACAACCTTGCTCCGATACCACCTGATGTCGACCGGACCTCGTGGCAAGATCCGATCCGTTGTTGCGGCCCGACCTTTCACGACACTCCACCACCAATAGCAGAAACCTCTCGCCCGCGCACGCGATGTACACGAAATAGAGGGTTTGAACCTTGCGGCACATCACGAGAAAACCAATCTCGACGGCGGTACTCACGCGCAAAACAATTTCCTCACAGAGAAATTGCAACACAGAGGTTTTCTAAAGCTTCCTCCAAAACTTAGGGATTTTTAGACAGCTTCCCCCAAAACTCGATACGGGTATTTACCCTAAAAATACATCGTGTCTATTCATAAAAAGATAACCTCCTCTTTGAAAGATCGTGGATGTCGCCTAGAGGGAGGGGGGTGAATAGGCGCTTTAAAATAATTATGGTTTAGGTTTGAACAAATGCGAAATAAATCTAGCGGTTAATTTGCCAAGTACAAAACCTAAAACAACTAGGATCACCTATGTGCACCAACAACTTATGCTAAGTAAGATAAGCAACTATGTGATAGCAAGATATATGACAAAGAACAATATGGCTATCACAAAGTAAAGTGCATAAGTAAAGGGCTCGGGTAAAAGATAACCGAGGCACGCGGAGACGATGATGTATCCTCAAGTTCACACCCTTGCGGATGCTAATCTCCATTTGGAGCGGTGTGGAGGCACAATGCTCCCCAAGAAGCCACTAGGGCCACCGTAATCTCCTCACGCCCTCGCACAATGCAAGATGCCGTGATTCCACTAAGGGACCCTTGAGGGCGGTCACCGAACCCGTACAAATGGCAACCCTTGGGGGCGGTCACCGAACCCGTACACTTTGGCAACCCTTGGGGGCGGTCACCGGTACCCGTCAAATTGCTCGGGGCGATCTCCACAACCTAATTGGAGGCCCCAATGCTTGCTCAGAGCTTTACACCATAATGATTGAGCTCCGAACACCACCAACCGTCTAGGGTGCCAAGGCACCCAAGAGGAACAAGCTCTAGGGTGCCCAAACACCCAAGAGTAATAAGCTTCTCAACCTTCACTTCCACGTATCACCGTCGAGAACTCAAACCGATGCACCAAATGCAATGACAAGGGCACAAGTAGTGCCCAAGTCCTTCTCTCTCAAATCCCACCGAAGCAACTAATGCTAGGGAGGAAAATGAGAGGAAGAACGAGAAAGAGAACACAAAGAACTCCAAGATCTAGATCCAAGGGGTTCCCCTCACATAGAGGAGAAAGTGATTGGTGGAAATGTGGATCTAGATCTTCTCTCTCTTTTCCCTCAGAAACTAGCAAGAAACCATGGAGGGATTGAGAGTTAGCAAGCTCGAAGAAGGTCAACAATGGGGAAGAACACGAGCTCAAAAGATAAGGTTCATTGGCGAAGAAGACCTCCTTTTATAGGAGGGGGAAAATCCAACCGTTATGTGCTCAGCCTGCACACGAGCGGTACTACCGCTCGGGCAGAAGAAACAGGGAAAAGGAGCAACACAACATGAACCTTGGGGCGGTAGTACCGCATATGAGCGGTACTACCGCTCACCCCAGCGGTACTACCGCTGGAGGAGCAGAACACGGGACCAAAAGAGGCAGGGCAGAGCAGAGTACGACAGCGGTAATGCAGTAGCGGTACTACCGCCCGACCGGAGTGGTACTACCGCTTAGGCGGAATTACCGTGCCTTATTGCCGTGCAACTACTGCTAAACCCGACACGAAAAGAGCAGGACCGAAAATTGAGGCGGTAGAAGAGCGGCACTGCAGCGGTACTACGGCTAAGAGCTCCAAGCGGTACTACCGCTTGGGCTCGCGGTACTTCCGCTGGGATTAGACAAAAGCCACTCTCAAGAAAGCAAGAACTGCCATAACTTCTGCATATGAGCTCCGAATTGAGCAAACTCAAGCTTGTTGGAAACAAGACGACGAGTAGCATCAAAACAACGACTGGTTATAGTAAGAAGAGGCAGGGGAGGTATGCCAACAAATAGAGGAGTGAAACCTCCAACCAAGAAGAACCGGCAAACCTCCAATATCGAAAACATCATAGAAGATGCATGTGAACTCCGTTTTCGATGAACTCGAGCTTGTCATCAAGATGACCATAAGCTCTAAGACTCACAAAGAGAACCAAACAAGAACCAAGAAAGATGATGCAAGGATGCAATGGTTTGAGCTCTCAACGAACGATACGATCAAGCTACTCATCGAGAGCCCCCCCTTGATAGTACAACAATCGATCCTATAACCCGGTCTCCCAACTACCATTATGAGACCGGTAAAATAGAAAACCTATCAAGGGAAAACCTTTGCCTTGCACATGGTCCACTTGAGCTAGATGATGACGATCTTGACTTCCTCAAGTTGGACCACCTTTCTTGATTGTGTTGGCTCGATGAAGACTAGTTGATTGCTCCCCCATACTCCACTATGGGTGAGCCATTCTTCCACACATCTTCACATGTCCATTGTCACCATAATGGATGGCAAGCTTCAAGCATTTGATCTCTTCATGATGCTCCATTTGAACTTGCACACCGCAACCTAACCCCATAAAGAACTCTCATGAAGACCATGGGTTAGTACACAAAGCGAAATTGACAATGCTTACCATACCATGGGATCACTTGATCCCTCTCGGTACATCTTCTGCGCTTTGTGAGTTGATCAACTTGATTCATTCTTGACTTAATCTTGATCAACCTTGAATCTTTCTAATTCTCTTCATTTGGATTATGTCTCGAAGGTAGACATGAGTGATCACACAATCTTCTTCTTCAAGACATGCTTGCAATAAGCTCGACACTCACATGACCAATCTTTGGATAATTCTTTGAATGGCACCTTGGTCGACACAAACTCTACTTGAAACCAACACATGTACTTCAAGAAAAGCCTATGGACAAAACCTTTAAATATAACTTAAGGCAACCATTAGTCCATAGAGATTGTCATCAATTGCCAAAACCAAACATGAAGGCACCGCATGTTCTCCCACCCTTTACATCAGACACACACATTATTTTTATATACGTGGACTATCTACCTAGACTTGGCCCTTAAGTTGGCCGTACCTTCTATCTTTGACCCTTGAATTAAACAAACAAAAAAAACTAATTTGGAGTTTTCCATATCTAATCTGCCTTTTACATCTCGGCAAGATCTCAACTGTCTAATTAAACTATAGGACCGACTTAAACTCTATTTATTCTTTTGATGCACCTGGGTACGTGGTAACAAGAGGAGGACCCCATCCAGTAGCGCACAAGGAAAGAAACTATCGAGGCAGCAGAGTCCTGGCCGTGTATCTATTCTCTGGTGTACGTGGAAACATATAAAGAAATAACATATTTTATTTCCACATGCACTAGCACATGTACGGTTTTGCTGCAAACCTTTTCTTTCTTTATATGTACGTACACCTTGGATTGCATGCATGTGTACTTGGCTCAATGAAAACAAAACCGTTTTTATATTACTTTGATCCATGGCATAGTCACGGACTCCAACTTCCATTGATCGCCATGCAAAATAGATGGCGCCCAATTCTTGCAGATATGGAGACGTATAGGTCACAGTAATACGCTCATCCTCAACTTTGCACTGCTTCTCATTAATCTTTAGATTCGGCATAACTAAAACATCATTAACAGCTGGATTAATATTGCTAATGATTGGTGTGCTCGTATCATTTCGGCTCGGGTGTGCTTTGGTCGGACGTTCGGTCGGCGTCGGATGTCCGAGGCGTCAGTCGTCCGGAGGCTTCCATACTTCCGATGTTTTGGTTCGGTGATGGTGGTGTTGCTCGGTCGTCCGGATGCTGGGAGGTGTCGGACGTCCCAACGCTGGAGCATGCACGAGCTGGGACTTGGCTGGCCGGTTGGAGCCTACAGGTGTCGGACGTCCGAGAGGCGTCGGTCGTCCGATGACTGGGAGTTTCGAGCAGTCCTTCTTCTTGTCCATTGAACTTGGTGTCCTCGCCGTCTTGTCCGTTGGGTGTAGCTGATACGTGGCTTTCCTCCAAATACCTGATCACACATAGGGTCTCCGCATGAGGTAGTAGCCATATCTCATATGTAGAAAGTGGAAGTTCGGAGAGGAGCGAGCCCACCTTATCTTCGATAGCCTTTGCTCGAGCTCTTGTCATTGGTTCAAGTGGTGTCGTGGGAGTCGTGGGTAGGTCCATGGGGATGACCTTGGGATGCTCTACATCATCTCCCCCCCTTGGGAAAGATCCGACCTCGGATCGAAATCTTCATCACCATGGTAGGGCGAGAGATCCTTGATGTTGAAGACGTCGCTCACGTTGTACTTGTCGCGTGAGAGGTCGATCTTGTAAGCGTTGTTATTGTAGTGTGCTAGCACCTTGAAGGGTCCATCGGATCGTGGTAGAAGTTTGGACTTGCGTTCGTTGGGGAAATGGTCCTTGCGAAGGTGTAGCCACACAAGATCTCCAACGTTGAATATCAGGAGTTGCTTGTTGACGTTGAGCTTGGTCGCGAGTCGTTGTACTTGGCGTTCGATGGTATGCCTTGTATCTTCATGCATCTTCTTGAGGTAGTTCACTTGGGCACTCGCGTCCATGTTGATGTGTTCTTGTAGTGGTAGAGGAAGAATGTCCAATGGGAACAACGGGTTGAAACCGCAGACGACCTCGAAGGGGGACTTGCCGGTAGTCGAATGTCTTGCGCGGTTGTAGGCGTACTCGGCGATGGGTAGGCACTCCTCCCACTTCTTGATGTTCCTCTTGATCAACACACATAGTAGAGTGGAGAGCGTTCGATTCGTCACTTCCGTTTAGCCGTTGGTTTCTGGATGGTATGCCGTGGAGAATAGTAGCTTGATTCCGAGCTTGGTGCATAAGGTCTTTCAAAAGTAACTCAAGAATTTGACGTCGCGGTCCGAGACAATCGTCTTTGGCACCCCATGTAGGCGCAAGATTTCCCTATAAAAAGATTTGCAACATGTGAAGCATCGTCTATCTTGTTGCATGGGATGAAATGTGCCATTTTAGAGAATCGGTCCACAACAACAAACACGGAATCTTTGCCATTTTTAGTCCTAGGCAAACCAAGCACAAAATCCATACTAATATCTTCCCATGGGTGATATGGAATTGGAAGGGGTGTATATAGACCATGAGATTGAGCTTTGGACTTAGCTTTGCAACATGTCGAACATCGTTTGGTGAAGCGTGAGACGTCGCGAAACATCTTGGGCCAAAAATAGTTCTTAGAGAGCGTAGCAAATATCTTGTCACGTCCAAAGTGTCTCATTAGTCCTCCTCCATGAGATTCGTGCAAAAGTAACAAACGAAGAGAAGACTCGTGGATGCAAAATTTGTTAGCTCTCATAAGATAATCATCTTTGATGTAATAGCGTTCCCAAGATTTATGCGTCAAACATTTGGCATAAGGAATAGCAAAAGTAGGATCATGCGCATACAAGTTTTTTATGTGCTCAAAGGCAATGACATGCAATTCAAGTTTAGTAACAAGAATGCATTTGCGGGAAAGTGCATCCACCACAACATTTTCCTTACCTTTGATGTACTTGATGACATAAGGAAATGACTCAATGAATTCACTCTATTTAGCATGACGCTTGTTCAACTTAGTTTGACCCTTAATATACTTAAGCGTTTCATGATCGGTATGAATGATAAATTCATGAGGGTGAAGATAATTTTACCATTCACGCAAAACTCGCACTAAAGCATATAACTCTTTGTCATAGATGGGATAATTGAGTTGCGCTCCGGAAAGTTTCTCATTAAAGTATGCTATGGGGTGCTTCTCTTGCATTAACACACTTTCTATGCCATTACCTCTAGCATCGCAATGAACTTTTGGCAAAGTTGGGTAATGCAAGCACGGGAGCATGAGTAAGCAAATTCTTAAGTTCATTAAATGCGGTGTCTTGGTATGGTCCCCAAACAAAGGGTTCATTTTTCTTACTCAAAGCATGTAAAGGGGATGCAATGGTGCTAAAATCCTTCACAAATCTACGATAGAAACTGGCTAAACCAAGAAAACTACGCACTTGTTGCAA
Source organism: Triticum dicoccoides (assembly GCF_002162155.2). Classification (NCBI taxonomy): domain Eukaryota; kingdom Viridiplantae; phylum Streptophyta; class Magnoliopsida; order Poales; family Poaceae; genus Triticum; species Triticum dicoccoides. The sequence goes on along the minus strand of NC_041382.1, from coordinate 598,300,391 downwards.
GTTGGTTGGTTGGGCCAAGTTTTAATAGCATTGATCTTAGATTCATCTACATGCACACCCTTAGAAGACACAACGAAACCCAAGAAAACAAGCTTATCAACACCAAAAAGGCATTTGTACATATTAGCATAAAGGAGCTCTTTTCTAAGAGTTTGCAACACGGTTCTAAGATGGGTGGCATGATCTTTGAGGGATTTGCTAAAGACAAGGATATCGTCAAAGTAGACCACAACAAATACACCAATATAGGGTTGAAGAACAAAATGCATGACTCGCATGAAGTACCGGGTGCTTCGGATAAACCCATTGGCATAACTAGCCATTCATATAAGCCAAATTTGGTATTAAATGTGGTTTTCCATTCATCACCTCCTTGGATGTATATTTGATAGTAGCCACTTTTAAGATCAATCTTAGAGAAAATGTTGGCTCTGCTAAGTTCATCTAGCATATCATCTAGTCTTGGAATAGGGTAACGATAACACACAGTGATAGCATTGATGGGACGACAATCGGAACACATGCGATAAGTACCGTCTTTCTTGGGAATAAGGATTGCCGGGACGGCACAAGGGCTCAAGCTTTCGCGTACATGGCCGTTGTCGATGAGTTGTTGTACTTGCTGTTGGATTTCCTTGGTTTCCTCAGGGTTGACGCGGTAGAGAGCCTTGTTAGGAAGGGGTGCTCTGGGGATGAGGTCGATTCGGTGTTCGATGCCTCGTAGTGGAGGTAGAACCGGAGGTATCTCGTCGGGGAATACATCTTGGAATTCCTGCAATAGAGAAGATAACACTAAAGGTAGATTGTGAGAGGTATTAGTTTTTGGTGACTCGTCCTTGCACAAAAGGACATAGTGCATAACACTTGATGGGTTCTCATACACTTCTCTCATCTCACTTTTGGTGGCAAACATGACTAAGTTTTTCTTATCGCTCATCGTGGAGGCACTCAATTTGAGCTTGTGGCACCCACTCTCTTTTGGGTGGTTCGCTCTCTCACTATTCTCTCCATGATGGGTGGATTGCTTGTCTGCGATCACTTGACTTTGAGACATAGGTCGTAGAACACACTCCTTTCCCTTCATCTTGAATCTATAGTGATTCGTTCTCCCGTTGTGGATGACGCCTCGGTCAAATTGCCATGGTCGTCCAAGAAGGAGGTGGCAAACGGACATTGGAGCGACATCACACTGCAAAGTGTCTTTGTATGCTCCAATCTTGAAGGAAACTTGCACCATATGCCCGACTTGGATAGTGCCGGAGTCGCTTAGCCATTGAACCTTGTAGGGATGTGGGTGCTTCATATTGACCAATTGGAGCTTGGAGCATAATTCTTCACTTGCTAAGTTATGGCAACTCCCTCCATCGATGATGACCTTCACGGACCTTCCATTGATGCCGACCTTGGTATGGAAGATATGGCATCTTTGGTCTTCGACTTGTTGATGTTGAAGTGTCTAGACCTTGGAGACAACGAGATCGGGGCTCGAATCTTCGTCACAAAAGACTTGATCATCTTCATCATCATTCACGCGCCGGTGCATGGCCACTTGCTCAAGGGCTTCCATTTCCTCTTCACTCATTGAGTCATAGGTTTCGTCGTCATTGAGGATCATGATGCGCTTGTTGGTACTCTCGAAGGACTTGTGGCCTCGGCCACCGTATGTGAAGCATTTGATGGAACTTGTCTTGATGGTCTCATCGGTTGGAGTAGATGATGATGAAGCTCTCAGCTTGAAGTTGCTTGTAGTTTCTTGTAGTAGGAGGACGACTTGAGGTTGTCGAAGTTTTCTTGTAACTTGACTTGTCGCCGTTGCTTGTAGAAGGCTTGGTTGAGGTAGAAGGTGTTGGAGTCGTTGAAGCTTGGTTGTTGGAGAAGCCGTAGCTCTTGGAAGAGTACTTGGCGTACTTGAAGTCATCTTGTACTTGACGTTCCTCCTTGGTAGCTTGATGCACGAGCTCGATGGGTTCGAGTATGGTTGGAAGTTGGCGATCTTCTTGATAGGATGATTGAGTCCATTCAAGAAACGTGCCATAGTTTGCTCATCATCTTCCGTGACATTGTCTCTTATCATGGCAATCTCCATTTCTTTGTAGTACTCTTCAACTCTCTTTGTTCCTTGCTTGAGTAGTTGGAGTTTCTTGAAGAGGTCGCGATTGTAGTAGGTTGGTACGAAACATGCTCTCATGACATCCTTCATTTGATCCCAAGTGGTGATGGGTGGTTCACCTCTTGCTTCTCGTCGCTCAATGACTCGTTCCCACCATATGAGTACATAGTCTTGGAACTCAAGGGATGCCATAGGGATGTTCTTCTCTTCCTCATAGTCGACCTTCAATGCCCATGATAGATACTCTTCGGGATAATTGCTTCCGGTGAACTTGGGCATGGTGAACTTGAGCTTGCCGCAGCATTGCTCTTCATTGTGTTGGGGTCGGGGATGATGACGCCCTTATCGTTGAGGATTGTCAACCTCATGTTGCTCTTGGCGTGGAGGGTTGTCAACTTCATGTTGCTCTTGTTGAACTTGGGGTTCTTGTCGAGCTTGTGGAGGAGCTTGAGGAACTTGACGATGCACTCGTGATTGATAAATCCTCTCTTGAACTTCATTGCGAAGTGCTTCTTGTTGCTCGCGCCTATGGTGGTTGTGTGCGGCAACGGCGCGGCTTGTGTCGTGGAGTGCATGTTGCGCCTCAAGTGCTTGAGCTTCTCGCTGTAGTTGCTCTTGATGTTGTGCCTTGACATCTTGTTCTTCTTGGTGTTGTCTCACTCGCTCTTCCTCTTGTTGGAGTAGGCATTGCCTTTTCTTGTGCTTGTGCAAGAGTAGCTTAGTTTTGGCGATCCTGATGTGCTTTCTTGTCGAATTGCTCTTGTGTAGGATTGCCGTGTAGAGGATTGCGGTTTGATTGATGGTCTTGGCGTGCGGCTCGTCAATGAGTGATTGGTGTTGGAGTACTTGAGCCGGAGATGGTGTCGTCGGAGTGTTGATTTGAGCGGCTCCGTCTTGAGTAGGACGACGAGGTAGAAGAGCGGTTGACCAACAAGGCACGAATCTCGTCCATTCTAGCATTGCTCTCTTGCTTTTGTTCGTCGAGTTTGTTATCGAAGTAGTCTCTTGTATGTTGCTCGGAGAGTCATAAGTCGGTGGCGAGATGGTCGATGCGGTCGTGATACGTCTCCAACGTATCTATAATTTTTGATTGATCCATGCTATATTATCTAATGTTTTGGACATTATTGGGCTTTATTTTCCACTTTTATATTATTTTTGGGACTAACCTATTAACCGAAGGCCCAACCCAGAATTGCTGTTTTTTGCCTATTTTAGGGTTTCAAAGAAAAGGAATATCAAACGGAGTCCAAAACGGAATGAAACCTTTGGGAACGTGATTTTCTCAACGAACAAGACCCAGGAGACTTGGACCCTACGTCAAGACACAAAAGAGGAGGCCACGAGGTAGGGGCGCACCTACCCCCCAGGCGCCCTCCACCCTCGTGGGCCCCCTGTTGCTCCATCGACGTACTCCTTCCTCCTATATATACCTACGTACCTCCAAACGATCAGATACGGAGCCAAAAACCTAATTCCACCACCGCAACTTTCTGTATCGACGAGATCCCATCTTGGGGCCTGTTCCGGAGCTCCGCCAGAGGGGGCATCGATCACGGAGGGCTTCTACATCAACACCATAGCCTCTCTGATGAAGTGTGAGTAGTTTACCTCAGACCTACGGGTCCATAGTTATTAGCTAGATGGCTTCTTCTCTCTTTTTAAATCTCAATACAATGTTCTCCCCCTCTCTTGTGAAGAACTATTCGATGTAATCTACTTTTTGTGGTGTGTTTGTTGAGATTGATGAATTGTGGGTTTATGATCAAGTCTATCTATGAACAATATTTGAATCTTCTCTGAATTCTTTTATGTATGATTGGTTATCTTTGCAAGTCTCTTCGAATTATCAGTTTGGTTTGGCCTACTAGATTGATCTTTCTTGCAATGGGAGAAGTGCTTAGCTTTGGGTTTAATCTTGCGGTGTGCTTTCCCAGTGACAGCAGGGGTAGCAAGGCACGTATTGTATTGTTGCCATCGAGGATAACAAGATGGGCTTTTCATCATATTGCATGAGTTTATCCCTCTACATCATGTCATCTTGCTTAAGGCGTTACTCTGTATTTAACTTAATACTCTATATGCATGCTGGATTGCGGTCGATGAGTGGAGTAATAGTAGTAGATGCAGGCAGGAGTCGGTGTACTTGTCTCGGACGTGATGCTTATATACATGATCATACCTAGATATTCTCATAACTATGCTCAATTCTGTCAATTGCTCAACAGTAATTTGTTCACCCACCGTAGAATACTTATGCTCTCGAGAGAAGCCACTAGTGAAACCTATGGCCTCCGGGTCTATTTTCATCATATTAATCTCTTACTACTTAGTTATTTCCTTTGCCTTTTACTTTGCCTTTATTTTACTTTGCATGTTTATCACAAAAATACCAAAAATATTATCTTATCATATCTATCAGTGTCGGATTTCGGGTTCCGGCAGACCCTTGAGGTTCGAACACTAGGGTGCGCGTGGAGATTTCGCTTCCTACCTACCTGGACCCCTCGGCCTCGCTAAGATCTAAGCTATGGAAAGAACAACACAAGAGACACAGGGTTTATACTGGTTCGGGCCACCGTTGTGGTGTAATACCCTACTCCAGTGTGTGGTGTGGTGGATTGCCTCTTGGGCTAATGATGATGGATGATACAAGGAAGAACAGCCTCGTGAGGGTCTGTTCTTGGCTGGGGCGATGAACTGCTGGGAGGAGTTCAGCCACTCCTCTCTCTCTCTCTCTGATCGAACCCTTCCTTGTTCACCCTTCCGAAAAAACCCTTTGCTCTGTGGGTGGCTGGTCCTATTTATAGAGGCCCTGGTCCTCTTCCCAAATATCGAGCGGGAAGGGAGCCAACAATGGCGGGCTAATTTGAAGGGGGACATCTAGTACTCGCTACCCTGACAAAAGTAGTCTTCGCCTGCACAAAGCTCTGGTGCTGACGCCGTCTTGGGCTCCATGATGACCTCCATCTTGCAGTCTTCCTGGTCTTGGTCTTGTTGCACCGAAATGGAAACCTTTGCCTGATGCCTCGGTACTCCGCGGCTGCGCTTGCCCCCTTTGCACCAAAGAGGAAAGGAGGACACTGCGCGGGCTGGCACCCGCCTGGCGCCCCTGGTCATCATGGCTTACATCACGGGCACCTCGTGAGGTACCCCGCCTTGATCTCTCCGCCTCCTTGCGAGCCAGCCTGATGAGGCCGTGCCTGAGGAAGCTTCGTGTCATCCGCCCCGTGAAGCTTGGCCCCTCGCGAGGGTCTTGGGTCTGTGTTGATGAAGATGGGCCGTGCTGGGCCCCCCTTTGAGCCATGCCGCAGGCAGGCAAGTCTGGGGACCCCCGTTCGCAGAACGCCGACAGTAGCCCCCGGGCCCAAGGCACGCCCGGACTTGGCCGTGCAGGGAGGCGGAAGGGCAAGAGCGAAGCGCTGCGGGCCCTAATAGCCTGCGGTCTTGGGCGCCGCGTGGCAGTTGATTGAGACGTGGGCGTCTGCACTTCCCCATGGTGCCTCGGCAACTGCACGGACTGGACAAGTCCCTGCATGCAAAGCGGGTCATGATTACCTGTGATAGTGGGGGCCGACGGTTGGCCCTCACCGGCTATAAGTACGGATTGGTGCGCGTCCTTCCAGTTCATTCCCCCTTGCTTCTCCTTCTTCTTCATGGCCCCGGCGAGGAGGTTCTCGGCCGCAGAGAAGGGGAAGGCTCACCGGGTAGAGCCTGCCTCTTCCCCGCCCAAGCGCGGCCGAGGGCGCCCTCGCAAGCATCCTGTGGCCTCCACGGCAGCTCCCCGCAGCCACGGAGACGATTCCCAGCATGGTGACGGTCGGACTGCTGCGGCCGGGGGGCGCGCTTTGGTCGCGCGTCCCCCTAGGCCGCGCTTTCGCGCTGCTGAGGTGCTGCCGGAGTTCGTCGTGTGGTCGGCGGAGCCGACTAGCACCCGGCTTCCACTTCCTCGCTTCCTCCTCGGCGAGCTTTCGGCCGGTGCCCCGAGCGGCCTCTGGCTCTAGGCTGACGGCTGCTGCAGCCGGGCCTCATGGGCTTCACTGGAGGTTTCCACAGCTGGGAGCCTGGCCTTGGCCCGCGGCTGGTAGACGTTTGCCCCCGCGCGTGGCCTAAGGCATCGGTGCACCCTGCACTTCAAGTTTGACAGTGATGCCACCCTCTATGTGAGGGTGTTTGGGGAAGATGGTCGCCGCGTGGGGTGCTGCCCTGAGGACGACGACCATGGCCGGGAACCCAGCTCCAACGACGATGGAGAGGACAGCGCTCGCGTGCTTGGCGGTGCTCAGGGTTCCTCAAGCTTCTCTGGTTCTTCTTCAAGCGGCGACTCTTCTAGCGGTGGCCGCGGTCAGCCCCCACGCCATCGTATCTGCTTGGGGGGTGGCGGCGTGTCTGCCCGCCGTCGCGCCTCAGTGAAGCGCGAGAGGGAGTCCGCCTGAGCCCCTGGGGCGGCTCGAGTCCTCCCTACAGGCCGGTGTGAGGCGGGCTGCGCCTGACTTGTTCTTTCTTTTCCTTTTTCCTGCGCAGAAAGAACAGTAGTGTGGAGCCCCAAGGGGGCGTGTTTGGGTTATTGCTGCTAATCATCATTTGCTTCCGTTATCGTGCCTTCCGGCTTCGTGCCCACGTGTGGGTAGCTCCCGGCCCCAGCCGTGGGGGGTGACCGACCCAGGCCTTGTGTTCGCGTCGCGGTGCCCGTGGGGCATGGACTGGAGGGGTGCTCCTGCAATGGACCCAGGTCGCGAAACCCTTGAATGACTAGGGTAGGAACACTCGCGAGGGCGCTCGGCTGCCCCCTTCCCTCGCGAGGCCTTGCAAAAGAGAAATCGAGGCACGAGAGTGAAAAGTCGAAGAACCACAAGCCAAAGACAGCAACAACTTCAATAAAACCTCGAATGAGAAGGGACAAGCCAACTGCGGAAAGCAAATGAAAAGCCGCGTCCGACACCTAATCTAGTCTTCGACGTCTTCTCACCAGCGCGGAGCTAAGTGCTGCCACTGGGCGTGGGAGGGAGCCCCAGGGCCTGAGGCCGGCGCTCCTGAGACTCCGGGGCGTGTACATCCCCAACTCATTATTACGTGAGAGTGTCACGGGCGGCGAGCTTCACAGGCGTTGGCCTTCTTCACAGGCTCCGGGCCTTTTCCAAAACGCGACAGCTTCACAGGCATTTGCTTTCTTCACAGGCTCCAGGCCTTTTCCAAAACGCGACAGCTTCACAGGCATTCGCCTTCTTCACAAGCTCCGGGCCTTTTCCAAAACGCGACAGCTTCACAGGCATTCGCCTTCTTCACAGGCTCCGGGCCTTTTCCAAAACGCGACGGCTTCACAGGAATTCACCTACTTCACAGGCTCCGGGCCTTTTCCAAAACGCGATGGCTTCACATGCATTCGCCTTCTTCACAGGCTCTGGGCCTTTTTAGGGGTAGAACCTCCGGAGGTGCTGGATGTTCCATGCGTTCTGGACTGGTGCCCCCTCCTGAGTCTCCAAGCGCGCGGAGCCGGGCCTGGAAACATGAACAACTTTGAATGGGCCCTCCCACATGGGAGAGAGCTTGTGCAGCCCCTCCCTAGAGAGAACCCGCCTGACCACGAGATCTCCTACCTCGAGAGTTCTGGGGCGGATGTTGCAGCAGTGATATCGCCGCAGTGCTTGTTGGTACCTCGCCGCTCGCAGCGCGGCTTCTCGGCGACGTTCCTCCCCCAGCACGAGGTCCATCCCCCGCATGGCGTCCTACTGCGCCTCGTCGAACGCCAGGACCCGCGCGGAGCGACGTCTGACCTCGTGAGGGAGGACCGCTTCGGCTCCGTAGACCAGGAAGAACGGGGTCTCTCCAGTCGGCTTGGTCGCGGTTGTGCGGATGGACCACAACACGGACTGAAGCTCATCGTACCAACCTCTGCCGCAGGCCTCCAGCTTCTTCTTGAATGTCCTGGTCTTGAGGCCCCTCAGGACCTCCGCGTTGGCTCGCTCGGCCTGGCCGTTGCTTCGGGGGTGCGCCACCGAAGCGTAGCATATCTGCGTTCCAAGGTTAGCACAATATGTTTTGAAGAGGTTACGGGTGAACTGCGAACCGTTGTCCGTGATGATGCGGTTCGGCACCCCGAACCGGCTCATGATGCCCTTGATGAACTTGACCGCGGAGCCCGCAGGAATGGTGCGGACAGCCTCTACTTCAACCCACTTGGTGAACTTGTCCATAACGATGTAGAGGTAGCGGTAGCCCCCTGGCGCCTGAGGAAACGGGCCCAAGATGTCCAGCCCCCAGACTGCGAATGGCCACGAAAGGGGTATAGTCTGCAGGCCTCCTGCTGGCTGATGGATCTGCTTGGCATGGAACTGGCAGGCCTCACAAGCTTTCACTAGTTCGATGGCGTCATTGAGCGCGGTGGGCCAATAAAACCCACTGCGGAACGCCTTGCCGACGAGGGTCTGTGATGATGAATGATGCCCACAGTCTCTGCCGTGTATATCTTCCAGCAGTTCCTTCCCTTGCTCCCTGGGGATGCAGTGCAGGGATACATCGTTTGGTCGCTTCCGGTAGAGCTCTCCATCCTTGATGCAGTATGCCGTGGCCTGGCGTGCCACTCGCTCCGCTTCCTCCTCCTTCTCCGGCAGGGTCCCTTGTGTTAAGTAACTCCGGAGCTCCATGATCCAACATCCCTCCTGAGGTTCCATCGTCAGGAGCAGGCGTGCTCCTGAGGCCGGGCCACAGGCCGGGGCTCCTGAGGCAGGTGGCTGGGGGAGCTCCTCCCGGGGCTGAGCCGCGTTTGATAATGACGGCAGGGCCGAGGGCTTGAAGAGCCGCTCCTCGAAAACGCCAGGCTCCTGAGGTAGCCGCCTGGACGCCCGTTTGGCAATGTCGTCGGCCTCCTGATTGGTGCCACGGGGCACATGCTGCAACTCCAACCCCCAGAACTGCTTCTCCATCCTGCGGACCTCCGTGAGGTAGGCCTCCATGTGCTCATCCTTCGGCTCGTACACCTTGTTGGAGAAATTGACAAGGAGCTGCGAATCACCCTTGATGGTGAGGCGTTTCACCCCTAGGGCAGTTGCGGCCTTCAAGCCCGCTATTAATCCTTCATACTCCGCTATGTTGTTGGAGACCTTTTCACCTTGCTGGAAACAGAGCTGCATAGCGTAGTAGAGCTTGTCCTGAGTGGGCGATATAAGCACCGCCCCAGCCCCAGCGCCATGTCTGGAGAATGCTCCATCGAAGTACATAACCCAGCCTTCTGGCGCCTCGCTTCCCGGGGAGAGGGACTGATCCTCGTCGGCCTTGAGGCCTGGTGCCTCCATCCATTCTGCCACAAAATCCGCCGATGCTGCTCCCTTGATGACTCTGGTCATGCTGAATTCGAGATGAAACGCTTGCAGTTCTATGTTCCACTCAGCGACCCTTCTAGCTGAGTTAGGGCTCCTGAGCACTCTCTTCAGGGGGTATGACGAGACAACCTTGATGGGGTGACCCTAAAAATAGTGCCGCAGCTTGCGCAAGGCCACCAGCAGCGCGAGGAGGAGTTTCTGAGGCATGGGGTACCGTGCCCTCGCATCCCGCAACACCGTGCTGACGAAGTACACCGCGTGCTCTACGAGGTTGGGTGCATCAGTATCAGCGGCTCCCTTTGGAGACCACGGCGCCTCTTGAGGCGATGAGGCCTTCCGAGGCTGGCCATCTGGGGGAGGGGCCTCTTCCGCCTCCGATGCACTCCTCTGCGGTGGCTGATCCTCCTCAGCCGCGGTGGCGGTTTCCGTGGGTCTTCCTTGTTCCTACTTTGCCTTGTTCCGGGCTGCTGTTGCAGTTTTGATTCGACGCTCCTCTCTAACCGCCACCAGGGCTGCGCTGGCGGAGTACGGAGTGGCGACGAGGTAAAGCACCAGGGGCTCTTGAGGACGCGGAGCCACCATGACCGGTGGGCTGGTCAGGTATCTCTTGAGATCCTGGAACGCCTTGTCGGCCTCTTCAATCCACTCAAAGGGCCCCTTTTTCTTCATTAGCTGGAAGAAGGGCAGCGCTCGTTCCCCCAACTTGGAGATGAAGCGCCCTAGCGCGGTCACGCGCCCAGTGAGCTTCTGCATTTCTCTGAGGGTCTTCGGAGGGCTCATGTCTTCCACCGCCTTGACCTTTTCCGGGTTAGCCTCGATGCCTCGGTCGGACACGAGGAAACCCAAGAGCTTGCATGAGGGGACTCCGAACACACACTTCTCTGGGTTGAGCCGTAGGTTCACTGCGTTGAGGCTCGCGAAGGTTTCCTCCAGGTCTTGTACCAGGGTCCCGGCCTCCCGAGACTTTACCACAATGTCATCAACGTAAGCTTCAACATTCTTCCTGAGCTGCGGGCCCAAGGTGATGTGCATCAGCCGCTGAAAGGTCGCCCCAGCGTTACGCAGCCCGAACGGCATGCACGTGTAGCAGTACACCCCACACGGGGTTAGGAAGGATGTATTTTCGACGTCTTCTACCGCCATCTTGATCTGGTGATACCTAGAAAAGGCATCCAAGAAGCATAGTAGGTCACATTCGCGGTGGAATCGACGATCTGGTCGATGCGGGGAAGCGGGAACGGATCTTGCGGGCATGCTTTGTTGAGGTTGGTGAAGTCGACACACATGCGCTCCTTCCCTCCCTTCTTTGGCACAACGACAGGGTTGGCCAACCAATCCGAGTATCGGACCTCGCGAATGACCCCAGCGGCTTCTAATTTGCGGGTCTCTTGGACGATGAAGGCTTGCTTTTCGGTGGACTGCCGCCTGGCCTTCTGCTTCACAGGGCGCACGTTGGGGCACACATTGAGGTGATGCTCGATTACTCTCCTAGGGATCCCTGCCAACTGGTCAGGCTCCCAAGCAAATACCTTCTTGTTTGCACGCAGGAACCCGACCAGGGCCTCCTCCTACTCGGGTTCGAGGTTGGCGCCTATGGTGAAAGTGGCGTTGGTGGACCCGTCCTCATTGACGGGTATCTGCTTGGTTTCTGCCTTGTCCTGGGTGAACAACTGTTCCTTCTTGGCGGGTGCAGCCCCCTTGGGCTCGGGGGCCTCCAAGTCGGCGGGCCGCGCCGACGCTGCTGTCTTGAAGGCGAACTTGAGCACCCGCAGCGCGTCTCCGGTGTCCCCGTGCACGGTGAGGGCACCGCTGCTCCCGGGCATCTTCATGAGGTTGTACGTTGGGTGCATCGCGACCATGAATTGGGCCATCGCTGGGTAGCCGAGGATGGCGTTGTAGGGGAGGCCGATGGGGGTGATGTCGAAGTCGACCAGCTCCGTACGGAAGTTGTTGTAGGTGCCGAAGGTTACTGGGAGCCGGATCTGTCCCAAGGAGCTGGATGATCCGCCCCCAACGCCTGAGAAGGGCTGGCTGGGTTGCAGCCGTTCCAAGGGTATGTGGAGGAGGTCAAAGGCCTCGACTGAGAGCATGCTGAGGCCCGCACCGCCATCGATGAGAGTTCTGGTGACGGCCACCTGGCAGATGGTGGGGTTGCACAGCATGGGAAGCGCACCCGAGCAGGCCGAGTTGGGAGGGTGGTCCTCCGAGCTGAAGGTCAGGCCTGCCTTGGGCACCGCCCGGTCCGGGAGAGCCCCCTGCCGCGTGGAAGCGGCATCGCCCCGGCAGATGAACGGCTTGACGTGGTGACTTGTAGGCGGCTCCTGCGAGCCGCCCAGGAGGGCCGCGACGACCGGGGGTGTTGGTGTAGCGCGATGGGCGGGGAAGAGGCCGCGGGGCTCTTCCCAGGAGGCCACGGAGGCTGCCGGCGGGTGGAGCAGCCATGTGCGCGGAGCGCAGGTGGGGGCCATGGGGAGCTAGTTGGCCATGACCCTATCGTCACCTCCAGCTTCGAGGAGGGCCTCCTCGCTCGACGGCAAGAAGGCCAGCGGATCTGTCGCGCCACCGTAGCGCGGCGGCGTCATTGGCTTGAACTTGTCCGGCCACCGTACCCGTTGCAGGGCTGGGGCCAGGGCTCGAAGCCCCCTGGCCCCCATGCTGGCACCGGCAGCCGGAGCGGGTGATGCGCTGCTCATCGCGAGGCAGGTCGTGGCGGTGGCGGAAGAGAAAACTACGGTGCACCCCTACCTGGTGCGCCAAATGTCAGATTTTGGGTTCCGGCAGACCCTTGAGGTTCGAACACTGGGGTGCGCGCGGAGATTTCGCTTCCTACCTACCTGCACCCCTCTGCCTCGCTAAGATCTAAGCTATGGAAAGAACAACACAAGAGACACAAGGTTTATACTGGTTCGGGCCACCATTGTGGTGTAATACCCTACTCCAGTGTGTGGTGTGGTGGATTGCCTCTTGGGCTGATGATGATGGATGATACAAGGAAGAACAGCCTCGCGAGGGTCTGTTCTTGGCTGGGGCGATGAACTGCTGGGAGGAGTTCAGCCACTCCTCTCTCTCTCTCTCTCTCTGATCGAACCCTTCCTTCTTCACCCTTCCGAAAAAAACCCTTTGCTCTGTGGTGGCTGGTCCTATTTATAGAGGCCCTGGTCCTCTTCCCAAATATCGAGCGGGAAGGGAGCCAACAATGGCGGGCTAATTTGAAGGGGGACAACTAGTACTCGCTACCCTGACAAAAGTAGTCTTCGCCTGCACAAAGCTCTGGTGGTGACGCCGTCTTGGGCTCCACGATGACCTCCGTCTTGCAGTCTTCCTGGTCTTGGTCTCGTTGCACCAAAATGGCAACCTTTGCCTGATGCCTCGGTACTCCGCGGCTGCGCTTGCCCCCTTTGCACCAAAGAGGAAAGGAGGACACTGCGCGGGCTGGCACCCGCCTGGCGCCCCTGGTCGTCATGGCTTGCGTCACAGGCACCTCGTGAGGTACCCCGCCTTGATCTCTCCGCCTCCTCGCGAGCCAGCCTAATGAGGCCGTGCCTGAAGAAGCTCTGTGTCGTCCGCCCCGCGAAGCTTGGCCCCTCACGAGGGTCTTGGGTCTGTGTTGATGAAGATGGGTCGTGCTGGGCCCCCCTTTGAGCCACGCCGCAGGCCGCAGGTAGGCAAGTCTGGGGACCCCCGTTCCCAGAACGCCGACAATCAGATCTCACTCTCGTAAGTGGCCGTGTAGGGATTGACAACCCCTATTCGCGTTGGTTGCGAGGATTTATTTGTTTTGTGCAGGTACGAGGGACTCGCGCGTAGCCTCCTACTAGATTGATACCTTGGTTCTCAAAAACTAAGGGAAATACTTACGCTACTTTGCTGCATCATCCCTTCCTCTTCGGGGAAAACCAACGCAGTGCTCAAGAGGTAGCAAGAAGGATTTTTGGCACCGTTGCCGTGGAGGTCTACGCAAGTCAACATACCAAGTACCCATCACATACCCTTATCTCCCGCATTACATTATTTGCCATTTGCCTCTCGTTTTCCTCTCCCCCACTTCACCCTTGCCATTTTATTCGCCCTCTCTCTCTATCCTCCATCTCTTTCTCTATTTGCCTATTTTTGCCCGCTTGGTTTTTATTTGCTTGTGTGTTAGTTTGCTTGCTTGTCACGATGGCTCAAGATAATACTAAATTATGTGACTTCACCAATACCAACAACAATGATTTTATTAGCACTCCGATTGCTCCTCTTACTGATGCTGAATCTTGTGAAATTAATACTGCCTTGCTGAATCTTGTCATGAAAGATCCGTTTTCCGGCCTTCCTAGTGAAGATGCCGCTACCCATCTAAATAGCTTCGTTGATTTGTGTGATATGCAAAATAAGAAAGATGTGGATAATGATATTGTTAAATTGAAGCTATTTCCTTTTTCACTTAGAGATCGTGCTAAAGCTTGGTTTTCGTCTTTGCCTAAAAATAGTATTGATTCATGGAATAAGTGCAAAGATGCTTTTATCTTTAAGTATTTTCCTCCCGCTAAGATCATCTCTCTTAGAAATGATATTATGAATTTTAAGCAACTTGATCATGAACATGTTGCAGAAGCTTGGGAGAGAATGAAACTAATGATACGTAATTGCCCTACTCATGGTTTAAATTTGTGGATGATTATACAAAAAATTTATGCCGGATTGAATTTTGCTTCTAGAAATCTTTTAGATTCGGCCGTGGGAGGCACTTTTATGGAAATAACTTTAGGAGAATCTAATAAACTCCTAGATAATATTATGGTTAATTATTCTCAATGGCATACTGAAAGATCTACTAATAAAAAGGTGCATGCGATGGAAGAAATTAATGTTTTGAGTGGAAAGATAGATGAACTTATGAAATTATTTGCTAATAAGAGTGTTTCTTCTGATCCTAATGATATTCCCTTGTCTACTTTGATTGAGTATAATAATGAATCTATGGATGTGAATTTTGTTGGTAGGAACAATTTTGGTAACAACACGTATAGAGGAAATTTTAATCCTAGGCCTTATCCTAGTAATCCCTCTAATAATTATGGTAATTCCTACAACAATTCCTATGGAAATTATAATAAGATGCCCTATGATTTTGAATCTAATATTAAAGAATTTATTACTTCGCAAAAGAATTTTAATGCTTTGATTGAAGAAAAAATGCTTAAGAGTGATGAGTTGGCTAGGAACGTTGATAGAATTTCTCTTGATGTTGATTCTTTGAAACTTAGATCTATTCCACCTAAGCATGATATCAATGAGTCTCTCAAAGCCACGAGAATTTCCATTGATGAGTGCAAAGAAAGAACCGCTAGGATGCGTGCTAAGAAAGATGCCTTTATAACAGCGTGTTCTCCTAGTTCCTATGAAAATAATGATGAAGATCTAAAAGTTATTGATGTGTCCCCTATTAAATCTTTGTTTTGCAATATGAATCTTGATAATAATGGGACTGAATATGATCCACCTTTACCTAGAAGGCGTTCCAAGAATTCGGAATTTTTTGATCTTGATGCTAAAATTGATAAAAGCGGGATTGAAGAAATTAAAACCCTAGATGTTGCTAAACCCACTATTATGGATTTCAAGGAATTTAACTATGAAAATTGCTCTTTGATTGATTGTATTTCCTTGTTGCATTCCGTGCTAAATTCTCCTCATGCTTATAGTCAAAATAAAGCGTTTACTAAACATATCGTTGATGCCTTGATGCAATCTTGTGAAGAAAAACTTGAGTTGGAAGTTTCTATCCCTAGAAAGCTTTATGATGAGTGAGAACCTGTCGGTGTCAAAACCAGTGGATCTCGGGTAAGGGGTCCCGAACTGTGCATCTAAGGCGGATGGTAACAAGAGGCAGGGGACACGATGTTTACCCAGGTTCGGGCCCTCTTGATGGAGGTAATACCCTATGTCCTGCTTGATTGTTCTTGATGATATGAGTATTAAAAGAGTTGATCTACCACGAGATCAAATAGGCTAAACCCTAGAAGCTAGCCTATGGTATGGTTGTATCTTGTCCTACGGACTAAAACCCTCCGTTTTATATAGACACCGGAGGGGGCTAGGGTTACACAAGGTCGGTTACAAAGGAGGAGATATACATATCCGTATTGCCTAGCTTGCCTTCCGCGCCAAGTAGAGTCCCATCCGGACATGGGACAAAGTCTTCAATCTCGTATCTTCATAGTCCAACAGTCCGGCCAAAGGATATAGTCCGGCTGTCCGGAGACCCCCTAATTCAGGACTCCCTCAGCACCCCTGAACCAGGCTTCAATGACGATGAGTCCAGCGCGCAGTATTGTGTTCGGCATTGCAAGGCGGGTTCCTCCTCCACATACACCATGGAAGAGTTTTGAATACAAGGATAGTGTCCGGCCTTGCAAAATAAGTTCCACATACCACTGTAGAGAGAATAATATTTCCACAACTCTAATCAACTGACACGTTTTGACAGCATGACATCACGCCATGGCCCGATCATTATTCGAACCATTTTTCTCAACCATCTCCGCACATAATGCGAGGTGGTTTTCTTGACACATCTTGTCAAAGCAGAGATCGTGTCCCCCTTATCACGAGATTCTCATCAATAAAGACGTGGGTAACCCAACCGTGCCTGTTGGTATGACTCCTAGATCTTAGGCAAGTCCCAAACGGCCACGAGGAGGACGCTTGATATTCACCCTCTTTATAAAGGGGACGAGGCTTTTTCTTTTTTCCCTCCCGTGCTCAATCGAATCCTTCCCCCGCCTCGAGTTCTAACACCCAAAGCTCAGGTCAGGTGCTTCGGACCTTCAACTATGTCCGGATCCAACCTTCAAGGTCGGTGGATGCCTTCCTCTGTCACAGAGGAGGACATCAAGAAGTTGAGAGAGGCCAGATATCTAACTGCCGAAATTTCGCATAGGCTGCCTGCTCGAGGGCAGGTCGTCCCTACTCCCGAACCCAACGAGAGCGTCGTGTTCATCTCCCACTTCCTCCGAGGACTAGGCCTCGCTATGGATCCCTTTGTTAGGGGTCTTATGTTCTATTATGGGCTGGATTTTCATGATCTGGCCCCGGATTCCCTTCTTCACATCTCGTCATTTATTGTCGTATGTGAGGCTCCGAATTACCCCTCACTTCGGCCTGTGGCTCAAGACCTTTGATGTGAAGCCGAAGATGATCGAGGGGCGGCACGCAGCGTGCGAAGGTGCTTTAATAAGAAAAATCGCTGACGCTCCATGGCCAGAGGGTTCCTTCCCAGAGGTGTCCGGATTGTGGCAGCGGGAGTGGTTTTACATCACAGCTCCCCGAAGTGCCAAGTGGGTAGCTGCCCCCACCTTTCGCTCGGGCCCCCCACCGCAACTAATGTCATGGATCAGCAGGGGGCTGAGCTGGGGTCCAACAAAGGACGTGCCAATACTGCAGAGCCGTATTCGAGATCTCTTTGAGAGAGATTTCAGTCTGGTTATGGTAATGCAAGTTATGCTAGCTCGTCGAGTCCAGCCTTGCAAACGCCGGCCCCTCCGCATGTGGGAATTCAACCCGGAAGGACCGCGAGCTATTCAGCATTTCCTCGGCATGACGTTTGAAGAGATGTACAAATCATTCTTCGGACCCCAAATAGAGTGTCCGGACACCACCGAGGACGTGGGTCTGAGCTGCAACTGCCCCGCTGCCCAAGTAAGTAATCCCATGTCGAACCTACTATCCTTTTATTTATCATGGCATCATTCTAAAGAGCTGCTCTTTGACCAGGATTGGATAACAAAGGCGACGATGATCAGGTGTTCAGCCTCCCTTCCTGAGGGCTTGGACAATCCAGTACTGGACAAGATGCTCGAGCCGGCGCCTTATCCAGTGCCCTCAAAGGAAGATGATGGGGGGAATAGAGAGGGCGAAAGCGGGCCTCACTCGCTACTTATTCCAGCCGGGGGAATGAGCGCCTCCACGAGGGAGGACAACCAAAGGGAAGAATCTGACATTCTCTCTCCCCGGGGAAGGAAGAGGACTACCTCGGAAGATCCGAAAACTAAGGTTTCCAAACGGGAGAAGAAATCTTCATCAGAGGGTCCTGCCTCAGAGGGTATTCTTGCCGCACAATGTCCACGCAGGGATCAGCCCTCTACCGAGTTGTAAGTAATCAAAAAGTACTTAATAGTGGAAACATCCTACCTTACTTCCGAAGACAATAACCGATGCTTATAAGTTGTAGTCCGGATCGTAGCCCTTCTCGACAGAGTTCGTCTTCGGGGGATCTTCTTCCGGAGATGATGGAGAGCGAAATGCCTCCCCCTGACACCCCGCCTCATGAAGTGGGCGACCTTGAAGTGTCGTTGTGAAGGGTATCTCCAGATCCACTAAGGCTAGAGGATAACCCTTTGGCTACCCGGAATCCCCAGTATCCGGCTCCTAAGGAGAGCGACAACAAGGGTCCATACAATGTGCGGTCGGATGCGCTGAAGGATCTTCTGGGGCAAGCGGCCGTCTCGAAAGCGCATCGTACGCTAATGGGCACGGTAATTGAAACGATTTCATCCGCTGAAAGCGGTTTGCATGAAGCCTTTATGAGTCTGCTAAAAGGCTTCGAGGTACGTGAGATAGTGTATGTTTTTGATAGTACCGCATACGTTAGGTGTGCCCTATGTACATAGTAGCCCCTGAGACTCTGGTTGTCGTCGAGAACGGTGGCAACCCGAGGATCATATACCCAGGTAATAATTCGACTGCCTTTATGTGCAGGTGGCTGAGGCTACGGTGGCTAGCCGAACTGATGGATTTACCGCGCTAAAGCGACAACTTGATGCGGCCGATGCTGATATCGTGCTTGTCAACCAGTGGCTTGACGAGGCATAGGGTGAGTGATTTCTCTGGTGATCGTCACATAATAAGAGTAGCATGATGCCAGTATCTTTAATATGTTGTGACTGTAGATGGAGCTGCCACCGTGGAGACCCATCGGGCGGAGCTTGCCCGAGCCAAGGAGCAAGCAAGGAGTAGCAATGCGGCCGCTCTAAAGGCGGCCGAAGAGTTAAGGGCCGAACAGGCCGCGCATTGCGAGAGCAAGGAAAAAAATAGCCAAGATGGCTGTAGAGTTAAAAGATGCCGCTGACCATTAATAGCTTCTCAAAGAAGGAAACCAGGCGAAGGCGACGGACCTGGAGAAGGCCCTGGTGGCTGCCAAGGAAGCCCGCTCCAAAATTAGAGCGACGAAGGAGGAGCTGAATCAAGCTGCAGATATTGTGTCTGGGAAGCCCTTCTTGTTGCGTACTAAGTTCGGAGATCCGAAGTATGCTCCTCTGGACCGGCTATGGAGTTCTGCGGACGCCTACGTGGATTTGGCTGCAAGTGCTGCTGATGCAGCCGAGTATTTCAAGGATCAGAAAGGTGCCGAAGTGGAAAAGCTGTTCTAGTCACAGTTTCACGCTCCAGTCTGTCCGCTGCTGTTGAATGAGCGAATGGCCGAGTGGGCCGAGCTCCATAGGTTGTCCGGACTTGCCATGAGGTCTGTTGTGGATCACTTGTGGCCGGGAGGGCCAAGGCCGAATAGCTACTTTAGTTTAGTGCAACAACTCCTTGGTGCTGTGCTACGCATCGATGCTGTAAAGATATCGGCGTGCATAGAGGGTGCGCGGATGGCCTTTGCCCGTGTCAAGACATACTGCGCGGAGATGGAGGCCACCACTGTTGCGACACAGGGTTCGGCCGTAGGCCGAGTGGCTGCCGAGCACTACTTTGAAGACGTTCTTGAAGGCGCTCGTTCGATAGAGGCTTAGTGCTCGAAGAATATTAAGTTCTAGTGACATGTATTCCCATTGTAAAAACAATGTTTTATTGAATTATCAAGGCTGTATTTATACTTTTGCCCGAAAGTACTATGATGCCTCCTGTGCAGCCATTTATGTATATATGTATATAACCTAAAAGTTTGTAGTCGTCGGCTTCCGCCCCCATGCATATAATGCGAGGGTGTTCGCAGAAAATGCATATCCACACTTGATCCAACGTCTTGGTCCGTTAAGGACGTGATAGCACAGCGAATGAGGCAATCAGACTATATTGCTTTAACACTTTCACTTAGCCATAGGAGTTTGACGGTGGGGCTACTATATAGCCCTTGGTACTTCTGCGCTCGTCTGAATACGGGGCGCGTACGTACATGACCGGGAAACGGCCCTTCGTTAATGCGGAGGAATCCCAAAGATTCCGATGAGTCATCGAGTGGTTGACCAGTCTCTCGCTATATCATGACAGTCAGTTTCGGCTTTCTCTACTGAGGTGCTCATCCGGATGAACCAGGGCACAATCGCAGTAGTTCTCCTAGTGCTACCTTAGCCGATATAACGGAATGTAAGGTACCAAAACGTGGGAGCCGGGCAAACCCAACATGTGACCAAAGACATGATTCAGAGCTAATGCATATAGGGCCAAACTCGCGATGCCGAACACTCCTAAGGCGTTCGGTCTTTATAACATATACCGGGCTAAAAAATTCCCTTAATAAGAAACCCCATGTGTCAAGGTATGTGCAAAATCCTGGCGTGGCCACATGCCAATAATGCCAGCATCCTTCTCGGTTGTGTGGAGTATCCGGAGGATGTGAGCAACAAGAGACAGTAAAAAAAGGTTTACGCGGGGTCTTAATCTAAAAAGAAACCTTTGGGCGGGTCCCTGCTGCACGTCTGCGCCTGTGTCTCCGTTGTGCCGTGTCCTGGACGGGTGTAGCACGATTGTCATCTGTAAAAGGAAAGAACTTAGGTAAAAGTTGCCGTGCCAAAAAGAAGAATTGGTTATTATCAATGAACTGTCAAAATTCAAGATAAACCAAGTTGAGCCGGGCTGGCCCTGATTACACGCAGGAAGCCCCTGGTATCGTTTATGAGGGTTTGATCATCGAACCAATCTCATGTATGTATGATGGAACGCCAGATTCGTTTAACCGTGTCCGTGGTCTTGACGACCTGCCATTTTTTCTGGTTGGTGAGGCCGTCTAGTTTGCGGCTGTTAGAGCCGCCGCAACCTCTTCCGTACTTAGGAAAGGTTCAGTATTTCCGCTAACTGAGATGATGCCACATGGACCGGGCATCTTAAGCTTGAGAAAAGCATAATGCGGTATTGTGCTAAAACGAGCGAAAGCCATTCTTCCGAGTAGTGCTTGATAACCACTTCGGAATGGGGCGATATGAAATGTTAACCTTTCGCTTCGGAAGTTATCGGGAGAATCGAATACCACCTCTAGTAGTAGAGAGTCCGTACAGCAGGCCTCTTGGCCTGGTATTACTCCCTTTAAGGTAGTATTACTGTGGCTTATTTGTGTCGGGTCTATCCCCATTTTGCGGAATGTGTCCTGATATATCAGATTTAGATCACTGCCGCCGTCCATGAGGACTCGTGTGAAATGGTACCCATTTATTATTGGGTCTAACACCAAGGCCGTCAGTCCTTCGTGTCGGATATTTGTCTCGTGATCCCTACGATCAAAAGTGATCGGGCAGGGCAACCAGGGGTTGAACCTAGGGGTGACGGGCTCTATGGCGCGTGTGCCTCGGAGTGCATGCTTGCTTCTCCTCTTTGTCACATGGACCACGTTTGCTGTTTTAACCTCTGGTGGGAACTTTTTCTGTCCTCCGGCGCTTTGCTGGCGAGGTTCATCCTTGTCTTCGCTTGGTGTCTCTTCCCCTTTGTGTTCGGCGTTTAGCTTTCCGGCCTGCTTGAAGACCCAACATTCTCTGTGGGTATGATTTGCAGGTTTGCCTGGGGTGCCATGAATCTGACAGAGTTTGTCAAGAATTTTGTTTAGGCCAGATTGTCCTTCTCTTCTGCCTTTGAAAGGCTTTTTCCGCTGACCTGGTCGGGAGCCCCTGAATCTGGCATTTACCGCCGTGTTATCTGGGCTACCTTCTTTATTTCGATGCTTGTTTTTGTTGCGTCATGGTTTACCATTGCCATCCCTGACTTCGGGTGTGCTTGGGTCGCTGGTGCTGCTACGGGCCAACCAGCTATCCTCGCCCGCACAAAAGCGGGTCATGAGGCTTGTTAGGGCTGCCATTGTTCTTGGTTTTTCTTGGCCGAGGTGCCTGGCGAGCCATTCGTCTCGGACACTGTGTTTAAAAGTTGCTAAGGCTTCGGCGTCCGGACAGTCGACGATTTGGTTCTTCTTGGTGAGGAACCTGTTCCAAAGCTTTCGGGCGGACTCTTCGGACTGTTGGATTATATGACTTAAATCGTCTGCATCCGGAGGTCGGACATAAGTCCCTTGAAAATTGGCCTGAAAAGCGTCCTCGAGCTCCTCCCAACTTCCAATTGAGTTTTTGGGGAGGCTTTTCAGCCACCGAGCTGGCCCTTTAAGCTTGAGGGGCAAGTATTTAATGGCATGGAGATCGTCTCCACAAGCCATATGAATATGGAGGATAAAGTCCTCTATCCAGACTCCAGGGTCTGTGGTCCCGTCGTACGCCTCTATGTTCACCGGTTTGAATCCCTCTAGGAATCCGTGATCCCGCACCTCATCAGTGAAACATAAGGGGTGTGCGGCACCCCTGTATTGGGATGTGCCATGGTGTTCGGACGGTTGTAGTATTCGGTGTTGGTTTTGTACCGTAGCGCGCTTCCTAGATCCATTGATGGATCTGGTCGTGCCAGATTTTTGAGGCAAGTTCTCACGTAGATCGTGTGTTGACTTATGCGCGACTTTGTTAGCCGCTCTATCGCGTTCACAAGGTGGTGGATCCGGCTGGTTGGCCGTATCATTCTTCGGCTGTATGGGCTCTAAGGCCTCATCGTCGAATTCCGGTAATAGCTTGTGCTTTGGATAGCTATTTTTATGGTAAATTCCACCATACTTTGTTACTTTGTTCCACCTATTGTTGAGCGTATCTTGTGCGACCTTGAGCCTTTGCTTCTATTTCTTCAGGCTCCTCGCTGTGGCAATAAGCCTTCTGCGGAGGTTCTTTTGCTCCAAGTGCGTTTCCGGGATGATGTGTGCATCTTCGCCCGGACTGTTTTCTTCCCCAGACGGGGTTTGATGAGGCTTATCCTTGGCGTCGTCGTGTTCGGACATCGCATCCGTACTATGTTTGCAGTTTGCATCTTGATCGTGCTTTGCCACCAGGGTGGTGCATTCGTCGTTTCTTCTAGAGTCGACTGGACTGTTATTTCCTCTTGCGATGTTATCGTTGTTTTTGCTATGGCGGGACTTAGAGCGGCGCCGCTGACGTCGGCGCTTGGGTTGCTTCTTGGAGGGGTCATCCTCCGCTGTCTCTTCGCCATTGCCTTCTTTGGGGGTGTCCACCATGTATATATCATATGATGAGGTGGCGGTCCGGTGCCCTGAGGGCAATGGTTCCTATTCGTCTCCGGCTTCGTCGTCCATACCGTTGAAGTCTTCGGAGTTTAAGTTGAGCATGTCGGTTAAGTCGTCGATAGTGGCTACTAAGTGGGTGGTGGGTCGACAGCGAATTTCTTCGTCGTCCGCATCCCATTCTAGTCAGACATAGTTCGGCCAAGGTTCTCCTGACAGGGAGAGAGACCTTAATGAATTTATGACGTCGTCGAAGGGCGAGTGCTGAAAGATATCCGTAGAGGTGAACTCCATGATCGATGCCCAGTCGGATTCGACGGGTACAGATGTGAGCGGCTTGGAGTCCGTGGTCGGAGAAGAACCCAGTGGTTCGGCGATACGACTCTTGTAAGGGGTGAAGTCAGTATCTGGCTCTATCGCCACTGAGAGGGCGGCCTCCATGGCGGGGTCTATCCCTCCGCTCTCGGACGGCGCAATTTGCTCCAGATTAATGGCCGGAGTAGTTGCAGATGTGATCTCCCGAACACTGTCTGACGACAGAGTTACGTCATGCTCGTCATGACTGTGCGGCATATCTGACATGGGCTCGAATCCGTCGAAGATCAAGTCTCCGCAGATGTCGGCGGTGTAGTTTAAGTTTCTGAACCTGACCTGATGGCCAGGGGCGTAGCTCTCGATTTGCTCCAGATGGCCAAGCGAATTGGCCCGCAGTGCGAAGCCACCAAATACAAAGATCTGTCCGGGGAGGAAAGCCTCACCCTGGACCGCATCGCTAGCGATGATCGAAGGAGCCATCTAGCCTTATGGTGACGACACGGTGGAAATCTCAATGAAAGCACCAATGTCGGTGTCAAAACCGGCGGATCTCGGGTAGGGGGTCCCGAACTGTGCGTCTAAGGCGGATGGTAATAGGAGGCAGGGGACACGATGTTTACCCAGGTTCGGGCCCTCTTGATGGAGGTAATACCCTACGTCCTACTTGATTGTTCTTGATGATATGAGTATTACAAGAGTTGATCTACCACGAGATCAAAGAGGCTAAACCCTAGAAGCTAGCCTATGGTATGGTTGTATCTTGTCCTACGGACTAAAACCCTCCGGTTTATATAGACACTAGAGGGGGCTAGGGTTACACAAGGTCGGTTACAAAGGAGGAGATATACATATCCGTATTTCCTAGCTTGCCTTCCACGCCAAGTAGAGTCCCATCCGGACACGGGACAAAGTCTTCAATCTCGTATCTTCATAGTCCAACAGTCCGACCAAAGGATATAGTCCGGCTGTCCGGAGACCCCCTAATCCAGGACTCCCTCAGAACCAACTATTAAAATTAAAATTAAAGATCATGAATGCTATGCTTTATGTGATTTGGTTGCTAGTGTTTCCACGATTCCAAAGACTTTGTGTGATTTGTTAGGTTTCCGTGATTTTGATGATTGCTCTTTACACTTGCACCTTGCGGATTCCACTATTAAGAAACCTATGGGAGAATTAATGATGTTCTTATTGTTGAAAATAGGAATTATGTGCCCCTAGATTTTATTGTTCTTGACATATATTGCAATCCTTCATGTCCTATTACTCTTGGTAAACCTTTCCGTAGAACGATTGGTGCAATTATTGATATGAAGGAAGGAAATATTAGATTCCATTTTCCATTAAGGAAAGGCATGGAACACTTTCCTAGAAATAAAATTAAATTACCTTATGAATCTATTATGAGAGCCACTTATGGATTGCCTACCAAAGATGGAAATACCTAGATCTATCCTTGCTTGTTATGCCTAGCTAGGGGAGTTAAATGATAGCGCTTGTTGGGAGGCCACCCAATTTTATTTTTATTCCTTGATTTTTGCTACTGTTTAGTAATAAATAATTTATCTAGCCTCTGTTTTGGTTGTGTTTTTTGTGTTTAATTAGTGTTTTTGCCAAGTAGAACCGTTGGGAAGACTTCGGGAAAGTCTTGTTACACTTGCTGTAAAAAACAGAAACTTTAGCGCTCACGAGAACTACTGCCACTTTTATTTGGAAAGTGATATTTAGTTAATTCTTTTTGCAGATGATTAATAGATAAATTCCTCACGTCCATCAATTTATTTTAGAATTTTTGGTGTTCCAGATCTTGCGCTAGCTGCAGATTACTACAGACTGTTCTGTTTTTGACAGATTCTGTTTTTCGTGTGTTGTTTGCTTATTTTGATGAATCTATGGCTAGTAAAATAGTTTATAAACCATAGAGAAGTTGGAATACAGTAGGTATAACACCAATATAAATAAAGAATGAGTTCATTACAGTACCTTGAAGTGTTCTTTTGTTTTCTTTCGCTAAGGGAGCTCACGAGATTTTCTACTTTAATTTTTGTGTTGTGAAGTTTTCAAGTTTTGGGTAAAGATTTGATGGATTATGGAGCCTTAGCTTGGGGATGCCCATGGCACCCCCAATATAATCTAAGGAAACCTAAAAGCCAAAGCTTGGGGATGCCCCAGAAGGCATCCCCTCTTTCGTCTACTTCTATCGGTAACTTTACTTGGAGCTATATTTTTATTCGCCACATGATATGTGTTTTGCTTGGAGCGTCTTGTATGATTTGAGTATTTACTTTTTAGTTTACCACAATCATCCTTGCTGTACACACCTTTTGAGAGATCCATACATGATTTGGAATTTGTTAGAATACTCTATGTGCTTCGCTTATATCTTTTGAGTTATATAGTTTTGCTCTAGTACTTCACTTATATCTTTTAGAGCACGGTGGTGGATTTGTTTTATAGAAACTATTGATCTGTCATGCTTCACTTATATTATTTTGAGAGTCTTAAATAGCATGGTAATTTTCTTAAAATCCTAATATGCTTGGTATACAAGATTAATAATAAAACTTTCTTATGAGTGTGTTGAATACTATGAGAAGTTTGATGGTTGATAATTGTTTTGAGATATGAAGATGGTGATATTAAAGTTGTGCTAGTTGAGTAGTTGTGAATTTGAAGAATACTTGTGTTAAAGTTTGTGATTCCCGTAGCATGCACGTATGGTGAACCGTTATGTGATGAAGTCGGAGCATGATTTATTTTTTGATTGTCTTCCTTATGAGTGGCGGTCGGGGATGAGCGATGGTATTTTACTACCAATCTATCCCCCTAGGAGCATGCGCGTAATACTTTGCTTTGATAAGTTGTAGATTTTTGCAATAAGTATATGAGTTCTTTATGACTAATGTTGAGTCCATGGATTATACACTTTTCTCACCCTTCCACCTTTGCTAGCCTCTCTAATACCGCGCACCTTTCGCCGGTATCATACACCCACCATATACCTTCCTCAAAACAGCCACCATACCTTCCTATTATGGCATTTCCATAGCCATTCCGAGATATATTGTCATGCAACTTTCCACCGTCCCGTTTATTATGACACACTCCATCATTGTCATATTGCTTAGCATGATCATGTAGTTGACATAGTATTTGTGGCAAAGCCACCGTTCATAATTCTTTCATACATGTCACTCATGAGTCATTGCATCCCGGTACACCGCCGGAGGCATTCATATAGAGTCATATTTTGTTCTAAGTATCGAGTTATAATTGTTGAGTTGTAAGAAAATAAAAGTGTGATGATCATAATTATTAGAGCATTGTGCCAGTGAGGAAAGGATGATGGAGACTATGATTCCCCCACAAGTCGGGATGAGGCTCCAGACGAAAAAAGAGAGAAAGAAAAGAGGCCATAAAAAAGAAAAAAAGAGAAGGCCCAAATAAAAAAATGAGAGAAAAGAGAGAAGGGGCAATGGTACTATCCTTTTACCACACTTGTGCTTCAAAGTAGCACCATGATGTTCATGCTAGAGAGTCTCCTATGTTATCACTTTCATATACTAGTGGGAATTTTTCATTATAGAACTTGTCTTGTATATTCCAATGACGGGCTTCCTCAAAATGCCCTAGGTCTTCACGAGCAAGCAAGTTGGATGCACACCCACTTAGTTTCTTTTGTTGAGCTTTCATATACTTATAGCTCTAGTGCATCCGTTGCATGGCAATCCCTACTTACTCACATTGATATCTATTGATGGGCATCTCCATAGCCCGTTGATACGCCTAGTTGATGTGAGACTATCTTCTCCCTTTTTTTTCTTCTCCACAACCACCATTCTATTCCACCTATAAGTGCTATGTCCATGGCTCATGCTCATGTATTGCGTGAAGATTGAAAATGTTAGAGAACACCAAAAGTATGAAACAATTGCTTGGCTTGTCATCGGGGTTGTGCATGATTTAAATATTTTGTGTGGTGAAGATGGAGCATAGCCAGACTATATGATTTTGTAGGGATAACTTTCTTTTGCCATGCTATTTTGAGAAGACATAATTGCTTTGTTAGTATGCTTGAAGTATTATTATTTTTATGTCAATATTAAACTTTTGTCTTGAATCTTTCAGATCTGAATATTCATACCACAATTAAGAAGAATTGCATTAAAATTATGCCAAGTAGCACTCCGCATCAAACATTCTGTTTTTATCATTTACCTACACGAGGACGAGCAGGAATTAAGCTTGGGGATGCTTGATACGTCTCCAACGTATCTATAATTTTTGATTGCTCCATGCTATATTATCTACTGTTTTGGACATTATTGGGCTTTATTTTCCACTTTTATATTATTTTTGGGACTAACCTATTAACCGGAGGCCCAGCCCAGAATTGCTATTTTTTGCCTGTTTTAGGGTTTCAAAGAAAAGGAATATCAAACGGAGTCCAAAACGGAA
This sequence comes from Triticum dicoccoides, assembly GCF_002162155.2. Classification (NCBI taxonomy): domain Eukaryota; kingdom Viridiplantae; phylum Streptophyta; class Magnoliopsida; order Poales; family Poaceae; genus Triticum; species Triticum dicoccoides. The sequence continues at coordinate 598,272,889 of NC_041382.1, read as the reverse complement.
TAAACCTTCGGGAACGTGTTTCCTCAACGAACAAGACCCAGGAGAGTTGGACCCTATGTCAAGACACAAAAGAGGAGGCCACAAGGTAGGGGGCGCGCCTACCCCCCCAGGCGCGCCCTCCACCCTCATGGGCCCCCTGTTGCTCGACCGACGTACTCCTTCCTCCTATATATACCTATGTACCCCCAAACGATCAGATATGGAGCCAAAAACCTAATTCCGCTGCTGCAACTTTCTGTATCCACGAGATCCCATCTTGGGGCCTGTTCCAGAGCTCCGCCGGAGGGGGCATCGATCACGGAGGGCTTCTACATCATCACCATAGCCTCTCCGATGAAGTGTGAGTAGTTTACCTCAGACCTACGAGACCATAGTTATTATCTAGATGGATTCTTCTCTCTTTTTGGATCTCAATACAATGTTATCCCCCTCTCTTGTGGAGAACTATTCGATGTAATCTTCTTTTTGCGGTGTGTTTGTTGAGACCGATGAATTGTGGGTTTATGATCAAGTCTATCTATGAACAATATTTGAATCTTCTCTGAATTCTTTTATGTATGATTGGTTATCTTTGCAAGTCTCTTCGAATTATCAGTTTGGTTTGGCCTACTAGATTGATCTTTCTTGCAATGGGAGAAGTGCTTAGCTTTGGTTTCAATCTTGCGGTGTCCTTTCCCAGTGACAGCAGGGGCAGCAAGGCACGTATTGTATTGTTGCCATTGAGGATAACAAGATGGGGTTTTCATCATATTGCATGAGTTTATACCTCTACATCATGTCATCTTTCTTAAGGCATTACTTTGTTTTTAACTTAATACTCTAGATGCATGCTGGATAGCGGTCGATGAGTGGAGTAATAGTAGTAGATGCAGGCAGGAGTCGGTCTACTTGTCTTGGACGTGATGCCTATATACATGATCATACCTAGATATTCTCATAACTATGCTCAATTCTATCAATTGCTCAATAGTAATTTGTTCACCCACCGTAGAATACTTATGCTCTCGAGAGAAGCCACTAGTGAAACCTATGGCCCCGGGGTCTATCTTTATCATATTAATCTCTTACTACTTAGTTATTTCCTTTGCTTTTTTTACTTTGCCTTTATTTTACTTTGCATCTTTATCACAAAAATACCAAAAATATTAACTTATCATATCTATCAGATCTCACTCTCGGAAGTGGCCGTGTAGGGATTGACAACCCCTATTCGCATTGGTTGCGAGGATTTATTTGTTTTGTGCAGGTACAAGGGACTCGCGCGTAGCCTCCTACTGGATTGATACCTTGGTTCTCAAACACTGAGGGAAATACTTACGCTACTTTGCTGCATCATCCCTTCCTCTTCGGGGAAAACCAACGCAGTGCTCAAGAGGTAGCAGGTCGCTCATTGCTTGTTGTTCTTGATGCAAAGCTCGTTGTGCACTGAAGAGGTGGTTTTTGGTGACGTAGTTGTTCATGTCGTCGTCTTGCTCGATGAAGAGTGGGTTGGTAGAATAACTTGGCCTATCCATCGTTCCAAGCAAATATGTGAGTGGGAGAAAGAGAAGAACTTATACCAAATGTACCTTGACCGATGTTGAAGATGGATCAATGATCATTCACATGTGTAACAAGGAGATAGCACAATTGGTTCCAATTCTTATCGGTTTCTCGCACCTACACAAATAAAAGCTTATGGTGGAGCTCGGTTAGGATGGTGGTGCAAAATTTGATGCAATTGTTAGTGAGCCACAATAATGTTGGAAAAGATTCACAAATTTGCAAATGCAACAAGTAGACCAATAGAAAGATATGATACACGGAAACACACACGCAAATAGATAAATGAGGTCGTGCAACCAAGGAATGAGCCAAAATGTGGAATCCACGAAAATGCTCTTGTTGCACAACACTAGAGAGACGCTAGCACGATTGCACAGTAGGCGGATACGAAACTTGTGCAGAACCTACTAAGCAAAAATGCAACGACTTCTATCCCAAGTATGCTACTTGTATGGTATTGTTATCATACGATCCAAGGTGATCGAGTATGACAATCTTAATGTTGTATGATGCTATGGTTCTTGCTTAAAAGCTCTTTGCTTATCTTTTCATTTTGCTTAAAAGCTTGTTTGGCTCTTTCTCTTTTGAGTTCTTTCTCATGCGAAACTTCATGAACCAAGATAACAATTGCGTATATGCGATGACAACCTTGTGACACAAGAGATGATACCAAGAAATGCACCACGATGATATGGTGTGTATGCTATGGGAAGTATGATCACTAATGTGCACAAGTAACGTTGCCGGCAATACTCAAAGGCTAGTCTCAATAGGCAAGGTACACAAAATGGGCTATGGTGGTTATCAATGCAATGGCAAGAATGATGATATACCTCAATACCAAGATGATGTGGAAGTTACCGTTTCTTGCTTACGGTGGTGTCAAAATTGTAGGACGGTTGTTGTCGATGACTAGGTCAAGCGTATTTGCTCCCTGGTAATCGAAACCCAAGCAATACAACTAAAAGCAGGAGTAGGATTTTACCTCATTTAGAGGGGCCGAACCTGGGTAAATTCTTTGTGTCCTTTGTCCCGTTCAACCCCTTTAAGCTAACCCAGTTGCGATGGCTCCACACCTAAGTCCTTTTGCTAGGACATCTGCCGTGACAAATCCACGATAGTTGGCGCCCACCGTGGGGCCAGAGCATGGTGGTTTCGAGTTGTTGAAGGGCAGCTTCTCAGGGATCAAGGGATACGCCCTGGGCCGGATGACCAAGAGTCGCTGCGGCAAAGTCTACATCGATGACGCAGGCTGGGCCCCCGATGCCGATTCAATCGAATACGGGTACTGGTTCCCCTTCGACGGAATCCACGTCTTCATCGGCAAGATCGACGAGTCAGAGCCTGAGTTGTACACCTGCACCGACATCATCGAGACGGCTCGGCGCGCACGACCTACCAAGGTTCAAACTGCCATGAAGCACGCTTTTGTTGGTTTTATTCATGGAACAGATCTTGAGGAAGGATCTGTGTCTGGTGGAGAGACAACCATCTCCTCTGATGATGAGTCCTCAACCGGTGAGACCAATTCCATGTATCAATTACAAGACGGCGGGCTTGGGGGCTATTCCGATGGTGACAGTATTCCGGACCCCTATGAGCCGCCGAACAGAGTTGCGATCTTCATGGCCAGCACGCAACCGGTGCTGAATTCATCAACTGCGGCGGCTATGGCTTCCGGTTCAACGGCTGCGGCGACACCTGGGCAAGCAACCCTATGCGCCCGCCGGCTCAGGTCTTATCCGAGCTCTTGGATGCGTTGGCAACGTTATTGGCTGCAGAGGTAACCCCAGCAACTCAAGCATAGCATACGGTGGACGTCACGAAACTACGAGATGAGATAGCTCAGGCTAAGGAGGAGCTTAATGTTGAGAACACTAGGATGGCGACAGAGCGAGCCGCCTTGGACACAGAATCGCAACGGATTCAAGCAGAAGCTTTCCGGTTAAGCTTGGATCAGACTGCATCAAATGCCGTTCTTTGCAGGAGGCTGATACGTCCATTTTGCATCATGCTTTTATATCGATATTTATTGCACTGTGGGCTGTTATTACACATTATGTCACAATACTTATGCTTATTCTCTCTTATTTTACAAGGTTTACATAAAGAGGGAGAATGCTGGCAGCTGGGATTCTGGGCTAGAAAAGGAGCAAATATTAGAGACCTATTCTGCACAGCTCCAAAATTCCTGAAACTTCACGGAAGACGTTTTCAGAATATATAAAAAATACTCAGCGGGAGAGATTCACCAGGGGGCCACACCCTGCCCACGAGGGTGGGGGCGCGCCTCCTACCTCGTGGCCCCCCTGGTGGCCCTCCGGTGGCCATCTTCTGCTATATGAAGTCTTTCGATGGGAAAAAATAGGAAGCCATCTTCTCGGACGAAACTCCGCCGCCACGAGGCGGAACCTTGGCAGAACCAATCTAGGGCTCTAGCGGAGCTGTTCTGGCGGGGAAACTTCCCTCCCGGAGGGGGAAATCATCGCCATCGTCATCACCAACACTCCTCTCATCGGGAGAGGGCAATCTCCATCAACATCTTCATCAGTACCATCTCCTCTCAAAACCCTAGTTCATCTCTTGTATCCAATTCTTGTCTCCAAGTCTGGAATTGGTGCTAGTAGGTTGCTAGTAGTGTTAATTACTCCTTGTAGTTGATGCTAGTTGGTTTATTTGGTGGAAGATCATATGTTCAGATCCTATATGCATATTGATACCCCTCTGATTATGAACATGTTTATGCTTTGTGAGTAGTTATGTTTGTTCCTGAGGACATGGGAGAAGTCTTGCTATTAGTAGTCATGTGAATTTGGTATTCGTTCGATATTCTGATGAGATGTATGTTGTCTCTCCTCTAGTGGTGTTATGTGAACGTCGAATACATGACACTTCACCATTATTTGGGCCTAGAGGAAGGCATTGGGAAGTAATAAGTAGATGATGGGTTGCTAGAGTGAAAGAAGCTTAAACCCTAGTTTATGCATTGCTTCGTAAGGGGCTGATTTGGATCCATATGTTTCATGCTATGGTTAGGTTTACCTTAATACTTTTGTTGTAGTTGCGGATGCTTGCAATAGAGTTTAATCATAAGTGGGATGCTTGTCCAAGTAAGGACAGTACCCAAGCACCGGTCCACCCATACCAAATTATCAAAGTACCGAATGCGAATCATATGAGCGTGATGAAAACTAGCTTGACGACATTCTCATGCGTCCTCGGAAGAGCTTTTCTCTATATAAGAGTTTGTCCAGGCTTGTTCTTTGCTACAAAAAGGATCGGGCCACCTCTCTGCACCTTATTTACTTTTATTACTTGTTGCTCGTTACAAATTATCCTATCACAAAACTATCTGTTATCACTTGTTTCAGTACTTGCAGAGAATACCTTGCTGGAAACTGCTTATCATTTCCTTCTGCTCCTCGTTGGGTTCGACACTCTTACTTATTGAAAGGACTACGATAGATCCCCTATACTTGTGGGTCATCAAGACTCTTTTCTGGCGCCGTTGCCGGGGAGTGAAGCGCCTTTGGTAAGTGGAATTTGGTAAGGAAAATTTTATATAGTGTGCTGAAATTTACTGTCACTTGTTACTATGGAAAGTAATCCTCTGAGGGGCTTGTTTGGGGTATCTTCACCCTGACCAGTAGAGCAAAGAGTTGCTCCTCAACCTACTGAAAATGAAAATGTCTGCTTTGAAATTCCTTCAGGTATGAAAGAAAAATTGCTAGCTAATCCTTTTTTAGGAGATGGAACAAAACATCCCGATGAGCATCTAATATATGTGGATGAAGTTTGTGGATTATTTAAGCTTGCAGGTGTACCCGGAGATGTTGTTAAGAAGAAGGTCTTCCCTTTATCTTTGAAGGGAGATGCATCGACATGGTATAGGCTATGTGATGATATGGGGTCTTGGAATTACAAACGATTGAAATTGGAATTTCATTAGAAGTTTTATCCTATGCATCTTGTTCATCGTGATCGCAATTATATATATAATTTTTGGCCTCGCGAAGGAGAAAGCATCGCTCAAGCTTGGGGGAGGCTTAAATCAATGTTATATTCATGCCCCAATCATGAGCTCTCAAGTGAGATGATTATTCAAAAAATTTATGCTCGGCTTTCTGATAACAATCGCACCATGCTTGATACTTCTTGTGCTGGCTCTTTTATGATGAAGACTATTGAATTAAAATGGGATTTATTGGAAAGAATTAAACGCAACTCTGAAGATTGGGACCTCGACAAAGGTAAGGAGTCAGGTATGACACCTAGTTTTGATTGTGTTAAATCTTTTATGGATACCGATGTTTTTCATAAATTTAGCACTTAATATGGACTTGACTCTGAGATAGTAGCTTCTTTCTGTGAATCTTTTGCTACTTATGTTGATCTCCCCAAGGAGAAGTGGTTTAAATATTATCCTCCCATAGAAGTAAAAGTAGCTGCACCTATTAAAGTTGAAGAAAAGATTGTCAGTTATAATGATCCTATTGTTCCTACTTCTTACGTTGAGAAACCACCTTTTCCTGTTAGGATAAAGGATCATGCTAAAGCTTCAACTATGGTTCGTAAAAGAAATATTAAAACTTATACACCTCATGAGCAAATTAAAGTTGAACCTGATATTGTTATTGTTAAAGATCTCTTGTCTGATAATATTGATGGGCATGTTATTTATTTCGGTGATGAAACTGCTAGAATTACTAAACCTTGTGCTAAAGATAAACCTAGACCTGTGGTAGGCATGCCTGTTATTTCTGTTAAAATAGGAGATCATTGTTATCATGGCTTATGTGGTATGGGTGCCAGTGCTAGTGCAATACCTATTAGCCTATATAGAGAAATTATGCATGATATTGCACCTGTTGAGTTAGAAGATATTGATGTCACAATTAAACTTGCCAATAGAGATACTATTTCACCAATGGGAATATTTAGAGATGTTGAAGTCTTGTGTGGGAAAACTAAATATCCTGCTGATTTTCTTGTTCTTGGTTCCCCACAAGATAGCTTTTGTCCCACTATATTTGGTAGACCCTTCTTAAACACTGTTATTGCTACCATAGATTGCAAAAGGGATGTTGTTACTATCGGTTTAGATGATATGACTCATGAATTTAATTTCTCTAAATTTAGTAGACAACACCATGAAGAAGAATTACCTAGTAAAGATGAAATTATTGGTCTTGCTTCTATTGTCGTACCTCCTAGTGATCCTTTAGAACAATATTTGCTAGACCATGAAAATGACATGTTTATGAATGAAAGAAGGGAAATAGACAAAGTATTCTTTAAACAGGAACCTATTCTGAAAAACAGTTTTCCTGTTGAAATCCTAGGGGATTCTCCTCCACCCAAGGGTGATCCCGTGTTTGAGCTTAAACCATTACCTGATACTCTTAAATATGCTTATCTTGATGAGAAAAAGATATATCCTGTTATTATTAGTGCTAACCTTTCAGAGCATGAGGAAGAGAGATTATTGAAAACTCTGAAGAAGCACCGTGCTGCTATTGGGTATACTCTTGATGATCTTAAGGGCATTAGTCCCACTCTATGTCAACATAAAATTAATTTGGAAGAAGATGCTAAACCAGTTCATGATCATCAACGACGGCTGAATCCTAAAATGAAAGAAGTGGTGAGAAAAGAAATACTAAAGCTTCTTGAGGCAGGTATAAATTATCCCGTTGCTGATAGTCAGTGGGTAAGTCCTGTCCATTGTGTCCCCAAGAAGGGAGGTATTACTGTCGTTCCTAATGATAAAGATGAATTGATTCCTTAAAGAATTATTATAGGTTATAGGATGGTAATTGATTTCTGCAAATTAAATAAGGCTACTAAAAAGGATCGTTACCCATTACCTTTTATCGATCAAATGCTAGAAAGATTATCCAAACATACACATTTTTGCTTTCTACATGGTTATTCTGGTTTCTCTCAAATACCTGTATCAGCCAAAGATCAATCAAAGACTACTTTTACTTGCCCTTTTGGTACTTTTGCTTATAGACATATGCCTTTTGGTCTATGTAATGCACCTGCTACCTTTCGAAGATGCATGATGGCTATATTCTCTGACTTTTGCGAAAAGATTTGTGAGGTTTTCATGGATGATTTCTCTGCCTATAGATCTTCTTTTGATGATTGCTTGAGCAACCTTGATCGAGTTTTGCCGAGATGTGAAGAAACTAATCTTGTCTTGAATTGGGAAAAGTGCCACTTTATGGTTAATGAAGGTATTGTCTTGGGGCACAAAGTTTCTGAAAGAGGTATTGAGGTTGATAAAGCCAAGGTTGATGCTATTGAGAAGATGCCATGTCCCAAGGACATCAAAGGTATAAGAAGTTTCCTTGGTCATGCCGGATTTTATAGGAGGTTCATTAAGGACTTCTCAAAAATTTCTCGGACTCTCACTAATTTATTACAAAAAGATATACCATTTGTTTTTGATGATGATTGTGTAGAAGCATTTGAAATACTTAAGAAAGCATTGATCTCTGCACCTATTGTTCAGCCACCTGATTGGAATTTACCCTTTGAAATTATGTGTGATGCTAGTAATTATGCTGTAGGTGTTGTTCTAGGGCAAAGAGTTGATAAGAAATTAAAATGTTATTCAATATGCTAGTAAAACCCTAGACAATGCTCAAAGAAATTATGCTACTACTGAAAAGGAATTCTTAGCAGTTGTATTTGCTTGTGATAAGTTCAGACCTTATATTGTTGATTCCAAAGTAACTATTCACACTGATCATGCTACTATTAAATATCTTATGGAAAAGAAAGATGCTAAACCTAGACTTATTAGATGGGTTCTCTTGCTACAAGAATTTGACTTACATATTGTTGATAGAAAGGGAGCTGAGAACCCCCTTGTAGACAACTTGTCTAGGTTAGAAAATTTGCTTGATCACCCACTTCCTATTGATGATAGCTTTCCTGATGAGCAATTAAATGTCATAAATGCTTCTAATACTGCTCCGTGGTATGCTGATTATGCTAATTACATTGTTGCTAAGTTTATACCACCTAGTTTCACATACCAGCAAAAGAAAAAGTTCTTCTATGATTTGAGGCATTACTTTTGGGATGACCCACATCTTTATAAAGAAGGAGTAGATGGTGTTATTAGACGTTGTGTACCTGAGCATGAACAGGAACAGATCCTACGCAAGTGTCACTCCGAAGCTTATGGAGGACGCCATGCTGGAGATAGAACTGCACATAAGGTATTGCAATCTGGTTTTTATTGGCCTACTCTCTTCAAGGATGCCCGTAAGTTTGTCTTACATTGTGATGAGTGTCAAAGAATTGGTAATATTAGTAGACGTCAAGAAATGCCTATGAATTATTCACTTGTTATTGAACCATTTGATGTTTGGGGCTTTGACTATATGGGACCTTTTCCTTCCTCTAATGGATATACACATATTTTAGTTGCTGTTGATTACGTTACTAAGTGGGTAGAAGCTATTCCAACTAGTAGTGCTGATCATAACACTTCTATTAAAATGCTTAAAGAAGTTATTTTTCCAAGATTTGGAGTCCCTAGATATTTAATGACTGATGGTGGTTCACATTTTATTCATGGTGCTTTCCGTAAAATGCTTGCTAAATATGATGTTAATCATAGAATTGCATCTCCTTATCACCCACAGTCTAGTGGTCAAGTAGAATTGAGTAATAGATAGCTCAAATTAATTTTGCAAAAGACTGTTAATAGATCTAGAAATAATTGGTCCAAGAAACTTGATGATGCATTATGGGCCTATAGAACTGCATATAAAAATCCTATGGGTATGTCTCCGTATAAATGGTTTATGGAAAAGCATGTCACTTACCTCTCGAACTAGAACACAAGGCATATTGGGCTATTAAAGAGCTCAATTATGATTTTAAACTTGCCGGTGAGAAGAGGTTATTTGATATTAGCTCACTCGATGAATGGAGAACCCAAGCCTACGAAAATGCCAAGTTGTTTAAAGAAAAAGTTAAAAGATGGCATGATAAAAGGATACAAAAGCGTGAGTTTAATGTAGGTGATTATGTATTGCTATACAACTCTCGTTTAAGATTTTTTGCAGGAAAACTTCTCTCTAAATGGGAAAGTCCTTACGTTATCGAGGAGGTCTATCATTCCGGTGCCATAAAAATCAACAACTTCGAAGGCACAAATCCGAAGGTGGTGAACGGTCAAAGAATCAAACATTATATCTCAGGTAATCCCATAAATGTTGAAACTAATGTTATTGAAACCGTAACCTCGGAGGAATACATAAGGGACACTTTTCGGAACGTTCCAAACTCCGAAAAGGAATAAGTATGTGGTATGGTAAGTAAACCTACTCCAAAACAATTTTTAAGGCAATATTTCTCCGTTTTGGAATATTTAGAAAAATAGAAAAATAAGAAGCAGTCCGGGAAGGACACGAGGGCTCCACGAGGGTGGAGGGCGCGCCCCCTACCTCGTGGGCACCTCGTGTGCTCTCCGGACTCCGTTTTCATACATGACACGTATTTTGGTCGGTAAAAATTCATTATATAATCCCCGGGGGTTTTGACTCCCGTATCACGCAAAAATCTCTTGTCTGTGTTTCAAGCTGTTTCTATTGTAGATTAGAGCAAGATGTCTTCGCAAGAGTCAGTCGGGGAGAGTCGGGTGTCTCATCCGGCACCGAGATCAATGACAAACAACAATGTTGACCCCTTTGGGCCGGCAACAGAGGAAGAGATGGAGGCTAAATTGAAGAGGATAGATGCCATGGAAGAGGATCAAGAAGTCACTTCCCGCTTCCGAGTTGGATTCACAATGGGAGAACTTCAGAGCTCGGCTATTCCAAATTCGGTTATCCCTTCCAATGTTAGATTTCTTTCTTATGAGAATATGAAAAAGAGTGTCACTGGTTCTTCCACAGCTATGCAGCATCCTTGGGTGCAGGGAGCTTTGGCTGTTACAGGAAAACTCCGAAAGGAAATAATGGACCTCAAGCAGCAAGTCAATAAGCTCGAGGAGGAGAATCGTATCCCGAGGGGCATCATCGCCAAGAATATCACATCACCATCCCCGAAAAGAGAAACATAATCACATGGGTATGGGCACTCCCCTTGGCAACTGCTAAGCTTGGGGGAGTGCCCTGGTATCATATCACCATCACTTTTATCTTTATCGTTTTCCTTAGTTCGATCCTTTTGGTATTATCTTGATCTAGTAGAATAAATTTTATGGCATGATATAGTTTTGAGTTTTGCTTTATAATCCCTCTATGTAATCGAGTCTGTGAGCTATATAATACAGATTAGTGTTGAGTCAAGGGCTTGATTATTGTGCCATGATCCTAAGGGAACAAAAGAAAAGAGAAAGGAATAAAAAGAAACATAGAGATCATGTGAGTCTTATGGAGAGTAATGAGCTCACATAGAAAAAAGTATGATGAATAAAAGTTGTTGAGGGTTGACAAACATAGTTTTGGTCATCGTTGCAATTAATAGGAAGTAATAAAGAAAGAGAGGTCTTCACATATAGATATACTATCTTGGACATCTTTTATGATTGTGAGCACTCATTAAAATATGACATGCTAAAGAGTTGATGTTGGACAAGGAAGACAATGTAATGGGTTATGTTTTCTTACATCTGGGATAAATTATATTTTCATGGATCATCCAACATGGTTGAGCTTGTCTTTCTCCCTCATGCTAGCCAAATTCACCGCACCAAGTAGAGATACTACTTGTGCTTCCAAATACTCTTAAAACCAGTCTTGCCATGAGAGTCCACTATACCTACCTATGGATTGAGTAAGATCCTCTAAGTAAGTTGTCATCGGTGCAAGCAATAAAAATTGCTCTCTAAATATGTATGACTTATTAGTGTGGGAGAAATAATCTTTATACGATTGTGTGATACAGAAGAAATAAAAGCGACAGACTGCATAATAAAGGTCCATATCACAGGTGGCAATATAAAGTGATGTTCTTTCGCATTAAGATTTTGTGCATCCAACTACAAAAGCACATGACAACCTCTGCTTCCCTCTGCGAAGGGCTTATCTTTTACTTTTATCCCCTACATTGCATAAGAGTCATGGTGATCTTCACCCTTCATTTTTACATTTTATCCTTTGGTAAGCACAGTATGTTGGAAAGATCCTGGTATATATGGCTAATTGGATGTGAGTTTTCATGAACTATTATTGTTGACATTACCCTTGAGGTAAAACGTTGGGAGGCAAAACTATAAGCCCTTATCTTTCTCTGTGTCCGATTAAAACTCCATACCCATAAGTATTGCGTGAGTGTCAGCAATTGTGAAAGACTATATGATGGTTGAGTATGTGGACTTGCTGAAAAGCTCTTATATATTGACTCTTTCCTATGTTATGATAAACTGCAATTGCTCCAATGACTGAGATTATAGTTTGTTAGTTTTCAATGAAGTTTACGATTCATACTTGAAATTGTGATTGAATTATTACTCTAGCATAAGAGATCATATGACAAGAATTATATAAGTTGTTGTTCTAAGAATGATCATGATGCCCTCATGTCCATATTTTATTTTATCAACACCTCTATCTCTAAACATCACTATAAAAATACACTTCCGTGATGATACGTGTTTGTCACAGTAGGTCACATTTTTTGTCATGCATGTACATCCATGACAAATTTATGACAGAATCAAGATAGTCATACCTGTGCTATCGTAGAAGTGTTCCATGACATTACCAAAATTATCATCACGGAAGTGTCCACTTCCATGACGATAAATCGCGCGTCACAGAAGTGCTTTCGTCAAGGGTGACTGAAACGTGGCATCCACCGTAACGGAACGCCGTTAAGCTATCGGGTCGGGTTTTGGATCCAATAACCCGTTAACAGCCCCGACCAATGGGAGTTTCCACGTGTAAAATCATCATTGGCTGGAGGAAACACGTGTCGGTTGGGACAGATGTCATCCGCTCATTGGACCGAAGGCGCCTATGATACGGCGACATGTGGCACGGCCCAACAGAGGCCCATTTGTGTGAAAAGGCCGGCCCGTTTGACTTGGTGAAAAGGTGGCGGGCCGGCCCATGGAAAGCCTATTAACGGCCTGTTGGCATATAGCCCATTTACAGCCCGCTAACCCAGGGCCCGTTACGCCCTTTCTGAATTAGGCCCAGTAGCGTCATCTGGGCCGTCCAATATGATTCAGCCCGTTTTAACTTCCGGCCCATGTGTGGCCCATGACTTCTTTCGGCCCATATGAGGACCTTTGTAACTCTTGGCCCATTAATAGCCCATGGTGAAACTGGCCCGTAATGAACAGTGTATCACTTTATACCCATTAACGGCCCGTTATTCCATTGGACCGTTTCTAGCCCAAGTTATCTTTCAGCCTTCTCAGGGCCCATTGATTCTTGGGCTCATTTGCAGCATTCGGTTACATACGGCCCGTTACTGTCATTTTCTGCTTGTGGGCCAAATTCAGCCCGTCGTTACAGTCGGCCCGTTTGCGGACCGTTAATACATTGGGCCGTTTTCATGTAAAAACCCCGTTGGGCTGTTTTCATAGAGTTATCAAATACGGCCTATTAACGACTCGTTATGGTCCATGAATAGTATGGCCCATGATTGGCAAAATGTTGATACGCCCCGTAGAAGGCCCATGGATCCTACGGCCCGTATGAGGCCCATGGATAGTACGGCCCGTAGAAGGCCCATGGACCCTAAGGCCCGTATAGAAGGCCGATGGATCCTACGGCCGGACGAAGGCCCATGGATCATACGGCCCGTAGAAGGCCCATGATTATTTTGGCCTAGTTACCAAAAATAGGCTATTGTGGCCACTAGAAAAAAACAGAAAAAGAACTGCAGTGACTACAAGCAAACAACTAAACAAGACAATAAGGAAATAAATAAGCAAGCAATTAACGCTAGCCTATTACCGCTATTACACATATTACATCCACTGGGCATCAAAGTTCGCAACCAGTGCAAATATAGGAAACAAATCAGCACATTACATACACTGGCCGTCAAAATTGGCCACCAGTGCAAATAAACGCGGCAGCAAAACAAGAGCATAACTAAAACAACTTTAGAAGAGCTCAAGAAACGTTATCCTGGGTATCCACCATGCTGGCAATAAGCTTAGCAAGCTGATTAGCTTTGTCCTGTTTGGTGCTAAAATCCTCCAACGCTTGTTGTTGCACCAGAAAGTATGCATCTGAATGCTCCAGGGACTTCCGCAGTCCTTCCACTTCTTGTCGCAGCATAGCTAATCGATGTCTTTCAGCTTGTAGTTGAGACTCAAGAAACCAAACTGATTCAGACAGTGAGTTCAAATAGCTTGTGCAAGCGGTAGTGGCTAATAACTCGAACACTAAACCAAGACATGACTTTGGGGTTGTCTCGCTGTCTTCAAGATAGTCTTCCTTAGCTCTTTTATCAGCTTTGTTGGAGACCAACAAGGATGTGTCACTATCCTGAACCTTATCTGCATTACTTCCTTTACCATTGCTTTATAAGGCACTCTTCCCCAATATTATGTCAGCATTCTAAAAGAAGAAACAAGCAGACACATAACAAGTTTAGCATGTACTAGTATATGATACTCATTTCGGTGAACCAGTTCATTAGTAAGGTGGATAGGATTAAAGTACCAAGTCTTCTATCGCCAAGTACTAGTACATAATAAAAGCATCAAACAAACATATATCTATGTCCTATGGTCACTGCATTGTCTTGCCAAATCAAAATAGAGACATGGTTCAAATCATATCAGTTCAAGACAAAGCAGTAGTGAAAGAATACAAAGCGTGGGAAACTACACGGCACAACAAGATTTCAGATGGGTACCACGGGTCTACATGTACAACAACACTATTGGCTCTGTTGTGATGCTACTAATGTGCATGATATGAAAGTCAACTGTATACACAATTGAAATTGAAATCAACAGAGCTATTGATAAGAGCAAACCTGTTAAAGAAACATGCGTGAACATACCTGCTGTGCCATTGGAGTTTCGATTGGATCCTTCAATTTAAAAATAAGTTTGTATGAGTAAATACAGTGATACAAGAGCAAAGCAATCATAGTTAAAAAAAGGCGCGCCTAGGCTCTAGGGGTTGGCAAAACGCATTGTGCATAACTACGCATAATCTGTGCATAACTGCGCATAAGCATGCGCTTTGGTCAGTAAAGCGCAAGGCGGTGGCAAAACACACAATTAACGCCTAGCGCTTTTTTGAACTATGATAGCAATGGAATCTTAAATTAGAATAGTTGTTCTTCAGGTTTAGGCGCTTGTTCTACATGAACAGAGTACAGTAAGACGCAAGAATATAATACTTAAAAATAGAAAATGAGCTCATAGACCTTACCAAATTCTTGGTTCGGGACCAGTACAGAACAAGGCGTTCCCAGTCATTGTCCAGTAAATGTATCTCAGGAGAACGTAAGGGAATTTGATGAGTTTGTTTGCCGGTGAAGTACGTTTTCTTCAGGTAATTCCGATACTGCCACCAAGCATTCTTGAAAATAGCAGAGGTATTAGCACAGGTTACCTCATCCCGAGTTTCCAAATCGGTCCTTCTCTATAGAGAAAAATGGGAAAATTTGCTGTATTATAACCATCATGGAGGTAGGATGTATGGGACGAAGCAAAGTAATTGCCATGAATAACATTACTTACACATAACTCCTGGACAAACACCTGCAACTGGCATTTTCCTTCATCTTCAGTATAATATTTCCAAGATGGGAAGATACGCACATACGATTTAACAACATCAAATGTGATAGATGCTAAACTACGACTAGCTGGTTGTGCTTCCTCCACAGGAATAGGCGTACTAACTGGTGGATTTGGGGTTCACTGTGATAGTACTGGCCCTTTGGGCACTGGAGCTGCCTTACTAACTGCTCTTGTTTGGAGCTCTATGGTGGAGATGGTGCAGTGTCAACAGGAACTGGGTTACTATCGGCTGGGATTGGGGTTAGATTGGGTGAAGCTGGTTCTCTGTCCATCACAGTAGGGATACAATCTGCGAGAGTTTGGTTATGTGTGGTAGGGCTGGTTCTTCTGAATGTACAACCGGGTGCTATCTCCACCAAGAGGTAGCACTGTTTTATTTGAAGACCGTGTTTTTAGTCCGCTAGATACTGGCATCACCCGCTCCAATTCAAACGGCTGATAAACAGGAAACATAGTTGAATGCACAAACATTGTATGAGAGACAGATGCAATAGATAGTGTGGAAAAAAGAGGGCATGAAATAGTTGACATGTATATTGTTTAACTAAAACGGATAGCATGACATAATTTCACATATATGATGTCTATCTAAACTGGATAGCATAGCATAACATAATTCAAAGATATGATGAATAACTAAACAGGATCGCATGACATAATTCAACTACATGTTATGTAAGTAATCAGGATTGCATCATTTAATTCACATATGTGATTTATATGTTAAACAGAGAGCATTCAATATGATGTCTAAACTATGCAATGCAAGACACCGTATGCATGATATGAGCAGTATAACCGTGCCAAGTTAGAGCATACACCTCAGTGGGGGAATAGGACTGGTCATCTGTCTCTGAATCCATCTTTGAGGAGCTATCGGGACCCAACAAGAGATCTGCTTCGACAGGTAGCACTGTCTGCTATGAAGGCCCTTGTTTTCACTCCAGTTTTTTCCATCTCCCACCCAAATGGCTGATTCACGAGAATAGTAGTTTAATGTACAAACATTGTCAACAAATGGAAATGTAATGAAGAAAAGGATGGGCAAGATATCATTCAAATATATGATGCCTGGTTAACAGGATGGCATTGCACATTTCACGTATATTATGGCTGGCTAAAAGACATGAGACTGCATAATTCCCATATATGATATAGAAACTAAATAGGTAGCATTACAGAACATGTCTAAACTAAGCAGATGACATATATGATGTCAAAAGTAGGCACTGCAAGGCAACATATACATGATATGACTAACATCATCATGCCAAGGTAGAGCAAACACCTTGGGGGGTAAATAGGAGTGGTCAGCGGCGTCTGAATCCGCCTCAGAACAGATATCTTCCTCTGGATTACAATCTGGAGAGGGGTGGTGAGGGTTTTCTATTGAACCCACCATGGAGCGATGTCTACATGACATTGTATTGCCACGCAAAACTCTTCTCTTTTTCTCTACATGTTCAGCATGATTGTGTACAATATCTGACATGCATACGAAAAAAATATGGTGAGACTATGTAAGGAGAGCATGCAGAAATTTAGAGTGATGGTAACAACCAATGGATCGACATTTTTCCGTTGAACCAAAATAGCCCTAATGGATCGACGTGAATGTATAGTAATAAGTGATGCAACAAGTGTACAACCTCTTTGCCATAGTCGTGTCGACCTCAGCATCATTGGGTTGGTCGCTGAAGCAGTTGAGGCAGAGGTGGTTGTCGGAGGTGTGGAGGAAGATCTGAGGAATCTGTACACGGCGTCCAGGGCACTACTCTATTGTGATGGATCATTCTGTCGTTGGAGTAGCTCTGGTGAGCCGTAAGACGTCAAGGCTGAAGCAGCACAAGACAGGCATCATCAATCTCAAGTGGGATTCTAATAGCATCTCCAATAGATGATGTAAAATGGACGTAAAATTAACATCACCAAAAACCACATGACTACAACAGATGAGGTAAAAACTGTTGACTTTGAACTTAACTGCCGAAACTGAAATTTACTGTGGAATCTGAATGCTACTGTCAAAACTGAAAGCAATGGTAGTAGAGAGGCACTTGACATGTAGTTTAGGGAGGGCCTGCAGTTCATCTTCAACCTGCACCCCCCTGAGCCGTTAGCCACCACCGGCTGAACCGCCGGCCCCAGCGCCGCCTCGCCGCCCCGAAACAACTCGCCACCGCCGCCCCGGCCAGCCCTCTAGGCCCCCTGCCCCCCACCCTGAACCCTAAGATAGATAGTGGGGTACCTCTCCGGTGAGCCCCCGTCCCCGCTGCGGGTGGTTCTTCCTTAACTCCGGCGAGCCCCCCCAACCCCTCAAAATTGACTGACCCAAAAGTCGATACAATCGACTAAAGTGTGGCTTAATCGGAGCAGAGTAGCAGCACGAACGAGGGGGAGAGCAGCAATAGCAGCTGGGCGAGCGAGCGATCGAGTGAGAGCCGGAGCAGTAGCTGCAGCACGAGCGAGCGAGAGCCGTAGCAGCGGCAGCAGATCCGGCTGGTACGGATGCCGCCGCCTAAGGGGCCTCGCACTGGGGGAGAGCTGCCGTGGAGATGTCGCCCACGGCGCTGGCTTCAAGGTAGCCGCTCCATGGGGGTGCGGGATGGAGCACTATAGGCGCCGGGAGGTTGAGTTAAGGAGAAGGTGCGATGCAATGAGTGTACAACCTCTTTGCTGGCCCCGAGGAGGCCTCGGCTTCGTCCGAGGAGTCGGTGAGGATGATGCGGTTCCGGTGGAGCAGGTTAAGGCGGCGCTGTGAGGATGGAGTAGCCGCAATAGACGAGGCGATCGTCGGAGCAGCTCCTTGGAGGTGGAGGACGGGGCGGCTGGACCGGTGGGACGGCGAGATGGACGACGGATCCTCATCCGGGGAGGTGGACGAGGGACGTCGAGCTGTTGCAGTGGACGACGTCGTCGGGGAAGAGGCTCCGGTTGGGCAGCGGTGGCGTGGCAGACGGAGGAGGGTGGGGTTTCGCGGCTGGAGCAGAGATGTTATGGCGGCCTGGGATTTCGAATGGTGAAAAGGGGGCGATGGGAGGGGGTGAAGCATGACATAGGGACGCGCTTGTCCAAAATGTAGGGTGTGTTACAAAAGTACCCCCCACCTATTTGAACTAGCGGCCCTTTCGGCTCAGGGTTAGAAGGGGGATTTCGCGTGTCGGGATTTGGCAGCTGGAGGGAGTTTTCTCGCGCGTTGTAATTTCGGGATAGCAAGGCGCGGGTTGTGAAAGCGCCAGTTTTGGGAGCACGATATCTGAATTTTCGGGATATAACAAGACACGGGTTGAATTTTAGGGACAAGCCTAACGTGTAGTAATATTGTACTTGTACGTACCAAATCAATTCGCACTTCCCTCAACCAAAAATAAAACAAAAAATAAAACTATTCACACCACACAAAGAGAGAGTCTTGCCCCGTTTTACTATCCAAATGCTATTCAAAGCTACTCCCTACTTCCATCTATATAGGGCCTAATGCATTTTTTGATGCTAACTTTGACCAAATATTAGAGCAATGATATATGACATGCAACTTACACAAAGCACACCATTAAATTCGCCTGTGAAAGGTTCTTTCAATGATATAATTTTCACATTGTGCATGTCATGTACTATTAATCTTGTCAATAGTCAAAGGCGGTCTTAAAAATCTCATTACGCCCTATATAGATGGAAGGAGGGAGTATGAATCCATGTTATGTCCGATTAAATTTTTTCGCTTGCTGTATAATGCATGTAACCTACTCATACAAACATTTTAGTGCATTCCAAATGTCTATACTACCGCTGCAATTTGAACTAAATTTGAATTCGTTTCTCTATTCAATAAGAATCTACAATCATGATTGTTGCCAACTTCAACCATCAAAGTTTCCTTGCTATCCGTCAGATATAAATTGGACGGCCTATAATGCAGGATGGCAGGCACACCATCATCAACAAGTCCGTTTTTTATAAGAGTAGAGATAAAATATATTAAATGTAGTATAACATGTTCATAACCACACCATGTGTATCACCGTTATATATATTCACACATGCGTCGGTTTGAAACACTATGATAAATTCTTCAAATATCCGAATTCGCTTTTATAATGAAGTATATATGATCTCTATTCGTCTTTTACACCCACACAACCCTCTTATCTTTGTAGCTAGCGCTAACTTTCTCTTGTGCATGCACACGCCCGCATCCCTCTCACCCTCCCTCAGCATTCTCTAGCTCCATCGCGCAAATTCGTCTTTTCACTTTAGGTCGTTCACCCACGGTGTGTCTAGGCCCCCTAACTCCTTCTTTACGACACACATTGATCGATATGCCTCTCTAGACAGGTGTGCCTAGCACAAACACAAGCTTCCCCTCTTCTCTTGTCACCGTCCATGCCTCACTCCCACCACTCTTTTCATCGTTCTCGTACTCGCACACTCCTCCCCCCTTGATATAGTATGCCTCTCGTACGACCCCCTACATGCATCCCTCTCTCTCTCTATCCTTCTCCTCATGCCTCATTTGCTTCTAACACACACATGCATGTATATCGATCGATCTCCCAACATATACCTAGATCGACTTTAACTACCCCCCCCCCCAACATCGATCGATGTACCTCACAAGTTATGTCTCTCCTTTCTCTAACAAAGGGCGATTGATCTTCCTATGTAGTTACGTCTGCTTACCACAGCCACATCGTCCCCCCTCATCATTCGTGCATGCCTCCTGACCCGTCTCTCACACGCACGTGCACAGACAACAAGCAGCCATCTCCTCTCTTATTGATATTGTGGGCGTGCCCTCTATTTGTCTAGCAAGCCTATCCCACCATTTGTTAGAAGCAACTCCACTACCACCCCCTCCAACACTCTAGCTCTGTCTCTCTCCCAACCTTATTCCTCTCCTGCACATATGCATGGATGTCGATCGATCTCCCTTAATACATGAGGCAGATCGATCTCCTTAATACATGAGGTAGGCCTCTCTCCTCCTCCACACATATTCCAGCCATTGTACCTCTATATTTAATTGGGCCTCCCTCTTCCCCCACCACACACCGATAGTCGAGCGCTGCAGGTAGGTATCCATGCCACAGAGACAAACTGCACATGTCCCATCTCACGTTCCAGTAGGCCAGCCACTCTATATCTTTGACATGGGCACACACAAATTCGATGGCACTCTTTATCGATCGCGCGCGCACACACACACATCATCCCTCTCTTCGATTCTATGGACACCTCAAGATGCATTTGTATGAGTAGTTTATCTTGTGAGAGAAAAGGTTGAACGAGGGAAGGCCTTATTTGCAAACGTGGAGAGATGTGTGGGTATATTTTTGCAAAATTGCCATAGTTTCTTTCCTATCCGTTAGATATAAATCCGACGGCCTATATTGCAGGATGGCACGCACACCATCATCACCAACTCTGTTTTCTACTCCCTTCGTCCGAAAATACTTGTCAGCAAAATGGATAAAAAGAGATGTATCTAAAACTAAAATACGTCTAGATACATTTCCTTTTATCCATTTTGATGACAAGTATTTCCGGACGGACGGAGTATTTGTCTTTTTAGAGATTTCAACAAGTGACTATGACCGGACCTTACCAGCATACTCAAAAAAGTAGTCCATAATTTTGATGTTACCCTCTTTTCTTGTCGGTGTAGTGCCATCTGGATACCTCATAAATAAATAAAGTACTACATGATACTAATATATGATACATGGCGCAGGAGTACTAAGTATTATTAATACAGTTTTGCTAGAACTCATCTAGATGAGATATAATTTGGTCTCATTCATCTTTTATAGCCATTGGATGTGATGCTATATAAGATGCGTGTGTGCTGACGTGGGTTGTATTTGTTCTTGTGCAACGAACTGACCACTGCATGTCATGTTTGATAGTCTCAAGTCATTAAAAGCATACAAGCCCCACATCTATTCTTGGTTGATTCCTCTATTTATGTCAAAAAATTAGAAACAACGTGATAGTTAATGCACCACGCCTATGTGTTTACTATTTGGTTTTCGTAAGATGACTTAATACTCACCTAGACGGAGGGAGTATTCGATTTGACAGCGGGCGGCGCAGTTCCCGATACGGCTTTAATGCAGAAGAGGGAGGGAGTAGCGATTCCCGATATGTTGAACGGCCAATGCATCCACCTTCAATTAATGCATGAGGGAAGTAATGGGAGGAGGTCCGGGAAAAGAGGCTGCACGATGTGAATGCAACGCAGTTTGCCCTCATATAAAGGCACCCCTTCATTCCAATGCATCTACCACATCGTATGCACCTAAGCATTTGCCTAAGCACCTACACTAAGCACAAAAGAGCTCACTCCAGACCCATGGCGGCGATGCTCGTGAGCGTCCAGCAGCTACGCTAGATGGTCCACGATGCCGGCCTACGGCATGGCGCCGAGGATCGTCTCCAAACGGTGTTGGAGACCGGCTGGTGGATGGCCGCCTTCGACGCCAACTACGACTCTCGGTTGGACCAGATGATTGTTGCCACCAGCAACAAGTTCACCGTCCTCAAGAAGCTCGCGGACGACATCACCGTACTCCTCCAGCCCGCGCGCCCGGGCTCCTCGTTGCCTGCCACCCTAATCGTCCTCCATGGCCGGAACCTCTTTCAAGCACTGGTGGCCCTGCAACTGCCCGCCGACGCCACGAAGAATGTCCACCTGGAGGTCACACTCACCGCGAGGCGCCTCGCCCTACAAGAATTCATCGGCCTACACATCCACATGTACGAGGAAATCGTGTACATAGGTATCTACAAGGCCAATGAGGACGCTACGACGTTGTCCTTCCTCAACCGGCTGGAAGCCTTGGATGCCTTTGCTGAGAAGCACCTCGACCTCGCCGCAAAAGCCGCCGCTCCTTAGCCGCCGGTCGGTGGCCCGGCGCACTAAGTTGAGGAGGAGGAGGTCGTACGTTCATGGATCCATCTTTATTCTTGCCTTCTGTAACCACCACTGCGATCGCATCATCGTGGCCTTAATTCTTATTGTGATGTTGCATTCTCGTTCCAGTCAATACCGACATGTGTGATCCCTTTGCTTAATTATATGCATCACTGTAACTAGTACTCCATCCGTCAATTTATAAGTTGTGCTTACCTTTTCCATCAACTTCGTGCAATGCGTGGGCATCTTGCTAGAAACACTAGAATATGTCTATATAATTCGTATGTGATAGTCCATTTGAAATCTCAAAAAAGACAAATATTTAGGTACGGGGGGAGTAATATATTAGGAGTATATCAAAACAATAGTGATTTCTTTCAAGTTTGTGAACAAATACTACTATTCTACTACTTTGGATCCGTCACAACGCACAGGCACATTGCTGGTAAAAGGAAAAGGCCTGCCGCATTCGCGTCGCACCCCCACATGCCCGGGAATCGGGAGTACAACACGGCACGTCCGGCATGACACGTAGCTTAGGGAAGGCATGTTGCCTAGCATTTTCACTTTCATGTGGGACCGTCGTTGAGCAAACCGACACCCCGCCCACCGCCGGGTTGGAAAACAGAAACAAGGGGAAGATCTAGTTGTAGCACGGAAGCCAAGAAATTTGGTATCGTACGGGGCTCGTTGATAGAGTAGGAGCATTCCGTACTAGTACTACTCCTACTAGTACCAAGTTTGTACTCCTAATACTATATTACTAGTACTACCACTATACAACTAGTAGGTACGTGCACGGCACAACATCGTACGAAAAAAAAGGGAAGATCTTGTTTTCGGTGATTTATCTTTTTTTCAATCAACATAGTATGAATAATATGATGTGGGGGCACCCATGAAGCTTATGTGGCTTGGTTGCATGGCTACGGAAGGTTAGAGAAAAATAAATAGATAATGTGTTTAGAGTGCACTCCACTAAATAGATATATATACTTTGGATCCATTGCAACGGACCGGCACATCTATATCTATACCCCCTATATAGTGTGTGAAAAACTTTGAAAGTTGGTCGTTGGATGAAGCCAATCCGACGGTACAAAGATGGCAAATCCGAGCACTACTGGCATTTGGATATCATCCACCAGATTCTGCCACATGTATAATCGAGAAGACTCCATGGTTGAACTTAATTCATGACTAAAGGCCTCTTTGATTCATAGTGTCAGATTTCGGGTTCCGGCAGACCCTTGAGGTTCGAACACTGGGGGGTGCGTGGAGATCTCTCCCCTACCGATCTACGTCTGATCCTCTCGTGCGAACTAAGATGAAAATGATGAACAACACAAGAGACACGAGGTTTATACTGGTTCGGACCACCGTTGTGGTATAATACCCTACTCCAGTGTGTGGTGTGGTGGATTGCCTCTGGGGCTGATGGTGGACAGTACAAGGGAAGAACAGCCTCGCGAGAGGTGTTCTTGAGCTGGTGCGATGAACTTCTAGGGTGAGTTCCGTCGCCTCTCTCTCTCTCTCTCTCTCTCTACTAGAGTTCTACCAGATCTCTAGCCGTCTTCTCGATGTCTCGAGGTTTTTTAGTTGTCTCTACTCTGTGGTGTCTAGCTCTATTTATAGAGGCCCTGGGCCTCTCCTTGAATAATTGAGCGGGAAGGGCGCCAACAATTGGCCATTTTGAAGGGGAACATCTAGTACAAGTTATCCTGACCAAAGGTGGTCTTCGGCTGCCAAAAGCACTGGTGATGACGCCGTCTTGGGCTCCACGGTGACCTCCATCCAGCCGTCCGGCTGGTCTTGGTCTCGTTGCACCGGAGTGGTAACCTTTGCCTGATACCTTGGTCTGTGCTTGCCCCCTTTGCACCAAAGGGGAAACAAGGACCCTGCGCAGGCCGGCGCCCGTCTGGTCTCGATCGTCATGGCTTGCGTCACGGGTTCCTCGCAAGGTACTCCTGCCTTGATCTCTCTGCCTCCTCGCGAGCCTGCCTGATGAGGCTGCCTCTGAGGAAGCTTCATGTCGTCCGCCCCACGAGGCTTGGCCCCTCGTGAGGGTCTTGAACTTAGGCTGATGAAGATGGGCCGCGCTGGGCCCCTACCTGAGCCACGCCGCTGGCCGCAGGCAGGCAAGTCTAGGGACCCCTGTTCCCAGAACGCCGACAGTAGCCCCCGGGCCCAAGGCGCGCGCGGGCTTGGCTTAGCAGAGAAGCGAAGGGGCAAGCACGAAGCGCCGCGGGCCCTAACAGCCTACGGCCTTGGGCGCCGCGTGGCGGTTGATTGGACGTGGGCGTATGCACTTCCCACGACGCCTCGGCAACCGCACAACCTGACAAGTCCCTGCATGCAGAGATATGGGTCATGATTACCTGAGGTCATGGTGCTCGGCGGTTGGCCTTCCCCGGCTATAAGTACGGGGCTGCATGAGCTCCGCCAGTTCACCCCTTTCCATTACTCCTCCTCTTCTTCTTCCTCATCATTGCTTCCTCTTGCACCAATGGCACCGATCCGCCGGTTTTCAGCTGAGGAGAAGGGAAAGGCCCCCAGAGAGGGTCCTGACCCCCTCCCGTCAAAGAAGCGGCCATCCTCTGTCACCGGGACGAAGGCGCCTGGCAGGAGGTGTCAAGGCCGTGGTACGAGCGGCCACCGCATGGGTTTCCGCTGCCCTTGTATGCCCGCGTCATAGGCCCCAGGAGGGACGGCGGCGAGCAACACCGACAGCGTCGCCGTTGACGCCGGTGAGTCACAGTGGTGCGCGTCGTCCCCCCTGGAGTCCACGCGGAGCGCTCCTCTCGCGAGCTTGTGCTCCATGCCGCCATGCCTCCAATTTCGTGGATCCGCCTTCCTCCCTCCTTCGCCTTCGAGATGCCGCCGAGCGGGGCCCTGGAGCTCTGGCTGCAGCACGCCGACTGTGGCACCCCTGCAACCGGAGCGGAGGTCGCGGTCGTCGCTCCGGGCAAGGTCTTCATGACCCGGGGCTGGGTGAGATTGCCCGAGTCTGTCGCGCGGACGGCGCCTTGGTGATCCATCTTGAATACGACGGCGCCTCCTTGATGTTCTTCAAGGTCTTTGATGCAGAAGGACGCCGGCTAGAATGCTGCCCTAAGGGAAGCGGCAGGGATGACGAACTGGCAAGGACCAGCCCCGCCCGTTGGTCCTCCTGCAGCTCCTCAGGCAGCATCGGAGGGACTGAGGGCTTCAGCGGCTCCCCCGAACTCCTCGCGACCCCAGAGACGAGCGACGACAGCTACGAGCCTCCGAGCTCGTGCCGCGCTCGGAGTGGGGCAGCTACATCGGGCCGCCGACGCCACTGATCTGGATGGGATTGGCGCCGTCACTGGGCAGCCCACTATTGATGATGGCGTCGCTTGGGGAGGTGCTAGCAAGTAGCGTTCCTTAGGGTTAGCACCTTGTGTTCCCTGCGAGGAATTAAAACAACACCCCGCGGGGGTATGTAAGGCGTCTGCCGTGCCTTTTGTAAATACTATATCCTTAATCTGAATTGGCTTGAGGTGTCTGTTCTGTTCCGGCTAAGCTCCCCCTTTTTATCCTCACGAGGACTTGGCGCTCTACGCTGACAAGTCCCAGTCCCCAGGCAGGCTTCAGCCGTCGCTGGTATGCCAGGTCGCGATGCCGTGGTCAAGGCCAGGAGGTGAGCGGCCCGAGGTCCGGTAAGAGCCCCTGAGTCGTGATGCTCGGGAGGTACCCTTTAGCGCTCAAGCAATCCTTGCTGGGCGAGAAAGGAAGGTAGCGTCGCCGTGACAGAGTTGCACTGGGCGGGGATTTAGCGCTGCATTGGTCTAGCTCTTGCGAGGGGCGCGACTTATCTTGTGCATTTGACATAGTTCCTCGGAGAGGCGCCCGTCCCGAGAGGCGGTGGCCGAGGTACTACTGGGTTAGGCCCTCGCGAGCTTCTTCCCACTCCCCCGCACTTTCCTTAATGCTCTACGTCCTCAGGTCCCGGCCCTCGAGCGAGCTCAGACGCTGCTGGTATGACAGGTCGCGATGCCGTGGGTCAAGGCCAGGGGGTGAGGGATGGAGAGCCAGTAGGAGCCCATGAGTCGCGATGCTCGGGTACCCCCCGCCCTTTAACATGCAAGCGGTGCGTGCCGAAGAGAGGGAAAGGCAGCTCGCGACGTCCCCAGCGTTGCTCCTGGAGTAGGTCCTGCACACCAATCATGAAGAGAAACAAGACCTGTTGTTACGGTTGCCGGGCAACCTATGGTCACTCCGAGGGAGAGGTCAGAGCACTGAGGGCCTGGTGAGGTGGCACCGTGTGGGGCTACCGCGGCCAGAGCTCGACCACTCAGGTTTATCAACGCTGCAGGGACGGACCCGTGCGCACGCGCTGTGCCAGAGCGAGTGGCTCTTCAAATAGGCGTCGATCGAGCAGGTGATTAGGTCAAGTATGCTAAGCACATAGGAGGAAATCCAATTTCAAGCAAGTGCGGGTAAAAGCAACCGCCGCTGGGTCGGGCCCGAGCAGCTTGGGGATGATGCAGCCCGAGGGGCGCCCCCAACAAGGTAAGTAAAGAGCATAACCAAAATGGATACATGCCGCGGGGACGGACCCATGCGGCCTGGGAATGGTGCAGCCCTGTGGGCGCTCCCAGCTGAAAGTAGAACTCTGAAAGATGTCACCTGGTGCTGTTGAAGATGAAGTGATGCTGAGGAAGTGAGCGATGCGCGGTGAAGACGTCGGCCCTCATGAGCCCCCAGGCCCAGGGGCCTCGGGAGGCTCCGGTGGCACGTGCGGGTCTTCGCCCAATCGCCACCTTCGCCAGGACCGCGCGATGCCTGACCTCCTCAGCCTCCAGAATGCTCCTCAACAGGCGCTGATGTGCGGCGACCGCGCTCGGCAGGCCGAAGGGCATGCGAACGTAGCTGTGAGGTGGTCCCTCGCAGCGCCCTACGGCTGAAGGTCATAGGCGCTCCTGGGACGCAGCTCGGTTGAGCCCTGGTACGTCGACGCAGACACACAATCCTCCATCCTCGCCTGGACGTGGGGCCATGGCAGGTAAGCGGCGGTTGTCGCGCATGAATCTGGACTCTTGTAGCTCATGGGTGTTCCTTGCGATGAACTCCTGAGGGTTTGTTCTCCTTTGACTTGTACCTTCCTGAGGGAAGCGTGCTTGAAAGCACCCTTCCAAGTGGTGCCCGAGCGCCTCCCCCATGACCTTGGCAAGGTCGGCGGCTCTCCAAGAGAGAGCCCCTGAGCCCTGCCTAAGGAGGGCGCCGGGCACGCCTTCCTATATGTGAGAGGGTGGCGCTCCCTGATCGGGCGTGAATCCTAACGCAATACCTCCGGAGGTGCCTGCCTCCTTGTGGCTCGGGCCAGGTGATGTCTTCTTCTTCTTGAGGGTCGCCTCGGGAGGCCTCCCGCTCCTGTGATCTGGGTCTTCGATTGCTGCGGCTTGGAACGCACGCTCAAGCGAGCACACTGCGTCCCTTTCTTCACAGGGCACGGTGATGACTCCACTGCTTCCTGGCATCTTGAGGACATTGTAACCATGGTGAGTCACTGCCATAAACTTGGCTAGGGCTGGGTACCCGAGGATGGCATTGTACGGCAGGCGGATGTGAACGATGTCGAAGTCGATGAGCTTGGTGCGGTAGTTGTTGCGTTGCCCGAAGGTGACCGGAAGGCGAACCTGCCCAATTGGAACAGTGGAACCATCGGTGACTCCTGAGAAAGGTTTGGTCGGCTGAAGCTGGTCGTACGACACTTGGAGATTGTCGAACATCTCGACAGACAGGACGTTGAGTCCTGCCCCGCCATCGATGAGGGTCCTGGTGACCTGCACGTTGCTGATTACTGGGGAGCAAAGCATCGGGAGGATTCCGGCCGTTGCCGCACACTTGGGCTGGTCTGCGGAACTGAATGTGATCGCGCATGTAGACCACCTGAGAGGGCACGTGGCCTCAAGCTTGGGAAGGACTGCATTCACCTCGTGAGCAAACTGCTTGAAGATGCGTTGTGAGGCTGGGGCCTGGGCGCCACCCAAGATGCAAGCAATTGCACGCGACTCTTGGAAGCCCCCAGCCCCATCGTCTTGGTGTTGGTCTTCGTTCCTCCTTGGTGGAGGCGGCAGAGGAGGGAGGCCTGTGTTGTCGTGCGGGTGGCCCTCACGAGGCTGGTCCCTCCAGCCTCCCTCGCGAGGCTGGTCCTGCCAGCGCTCCTCGCGAGGGCGGTCACGCCATCCTTGGCGAAGGCCACGGTCTTCCCATCATCCACCACCTATTCCTCCTCCTCAGCCATAGCCCCTGTCGTTGCACTCTGGGCGTTGGCCGATTCGCCCATCTCGCACGGCTCGGAGCTCTTGACATTCGTTGGTGTTGTGGGTGTGGAGGTCGTGGTACACGCAGTACCATCCGCCCTTGGATGACTCGGGCTGATCCCTGCATCGCTTGGTGTCCGGTTCCGCTGCTAGCACGGCAGCCCCCTTGCGCTTCACGTCTTTGGCCTTGGGCTTCTTTTCTTCCGGGTCGGATGCCGGGAGCTCGAGGAGGGAGAGACGCCCTTCCTCGGCCCTGGCGCACTTGGTCGCCAAGTTGAACAACTCCAGGGATGTGCACAGGTCTTCATGGATTGCTAGTTCTTCCTTCATCTTGACGTCGCGCACGCCATCGGAGAAGGCTGAGATGATAGCTTCTTCAGTTACCTTGGGGATCTTGAGGCGAGCGTAGTTGAAGCGCTGGATGTACTTCTGCAGGGTTTCTCCTGGTTGTTGCTTGATGCGGCGCAGGTCGCTCACGGCCAGGGGCCGGTCGCGAGTGCCCTGGAAGTTGGCGATGAAGCGGGTGCGCATCTCGCTCCAGGAGGAGATCGTGCCGGGAGCCAGGTTCAGGAGCCAGGTGCGGGCGCCGTCCTTGAGCGCCATGGGGAACCAATTCGTCATGACCTTTTCGTCTCCGTTGGCGGCTACGATGCCCAGCTCGTAGAGCTGCAGGAACTCCGCGGGGCCCGCTGTGCCATCGTAGCGGGGAGGGAGGTCAAGCTTGAACTTGCCTGGCCATGTGATGCTGCGCAGCTCGGGGGTGAAGGCGAGGCAGCCCATCGTGGCCACCGGCGCCCTCTGCTAGTGCTGGACTTGTTCTTGCGGGTCACCATGCGCCTCCACTAGGAGCAGCGCGGGGTTTTGTCGTGGAGGCCCTGGGGCGCGATCTTGGCACACCGGTGCTGGGAGCGCGCGAGCACCTTCTCGGGGACGTGGGATCTCTTGGCAGCTCCCTTCTTGCTGCGCAGGCGCCGGATGTGGAGGGTCCCGCCCTGGGGCTACGCGCCTTGGAGCCAAGGCACCTTCTTGGGGAGGAGGCGGCGGAGGCGCCTCCTGATCCTCGCCCCCTACACGGGTCGGAGGGGGAGGCAGCGAGAGGGACCGCAAGGGGGAGCCCCCTGCGGCACTAACGAGCTTGGTGATGCGGGCGAGCCAGTCCTCGTAGAGGTCGTCGACGGGGCGATAGTGCAGGAGCTCCCGTGCCAAAAGCACTGAGGCGTGCGCATCCATGGGTGCGCGATGGGCGTGGGACGACGAGCCAGCTGGAGTCAGCGACGGGGTGGCGGTGCGGCCATCCCGCCGCACCAAAGGATGCTGGGACGAGGCTTGCTGCTTGTTCCCCGCCGGGCCGGTGGCAGCGTTGGCGGAAGGCGACGGGGAACGGCGAGGGGGGCCGCCGACGGGCGCCGTCGGGGCGACGCGAGTGACGCGAGCAGCCCGGCGCTCGGCGCGAGCCCGACGAGCGTCAGCCATGGACAAAACGGAAGATCACACGCGAACAGCGGAAGAAAGATTCCGGCGCACCCCTACCTGGCGCGCCAAATGTCGGATTTCGGGTTTCGGCAGACCCTTGAGGTTCGTGTTGGAAATATGCCCTAGAGGCAATAATAAAAGTATTATTATATTTCAATGTTCATGATAAATGTCTTTTATTCATGCTATAACTGTATTATCCGGAAATCGTAATAACGTGTGAATACTTAGACCACAATATGTCCCTGGTGAGCCTCTAGTTGACTAGCTCGTTGTGATCAACAGATAGTCATGGTTTCCTGACTATGGACATTGGTTGTCGTTGATAACGGGATCACATCATTAGGAGAATGATGTGATGGACAAGACCCAATCCTAAGCATAGCATAAAAGATCGTGTAGTTCGTTTTGCTAGAGCTTTGCCAATGTCAAGTATCTCTTCCTTCGACCATGAGATCGTGTAACTCCCGGATACCGTAAGAATGCCTTGGGTGTATCAAACGTCACAACGTAACTGGGTGACTATAAAGGTGCATTACAGGTATCTCCGAAAGTAGCTGTTGGGTTGACATGGATCGAGACTGGGATTTGTCACTCCGTATGACGGAGAGGTATCTCTGGGCCCACTCGGTAATGCATCATCATAATGAGCTCAATGTGACCAAGGTGTTGGACACGGGATCATGCATTACGGTACGAGTAAAGTGACTTGCCGGTAACGATACTGAACAAGGTATTGGGATACCGACGATCGAGTCTCGGGCAAGTAACGTACCGATTGACAAAGGGAATTGTATACAGGGTTTGATCGAATCCTCGACATCGTGGTTCATCCGATGACAACATCGAGGAGCATGTGGGAGCCATCATGGGTATCCAGATCCCGCTGTTTGTTATTGACCTGAGAGCGTCTCGGTCATGTCTGCATGTCTCCCGAACCCGTAGGGTCTACACACTTAAGGTTCGGTGACGCTAGGGTTATTAGGAAGACTAGTATGTGACTACCGAATGTTGTTCGGAGTCCCGGATGGGATCCCGGACGTCACGAGGAGCTCCGGAAGGGTCCGGAGGTAAAGATTTATATATGGGAAGTTGTCAAACGGACACCGGGAAGTTTCGGGGTCATACCGGTATTGTAACGGGGCCACCGGAAGGGTTCCGGGGGTCCACCGGGAGGGGCCGCCCCTCCCGGGGGGCCACATGGGCTGCGTGGGGCAGGGAGCCAGCCCCTGGTGGGCTGGGCGCACCCCCTCCCTTGGGCCCTTGCGCCTAGGGTTGAGGGGGGGAACCCTAGAGGGGGCGCCCCCTTGGCTTGGGGGGCAAGCCACCCTCTCCCCCTCTCCCCTTGGCCGCCGCCCCCCCCTAGATGGGTTCTAGAGGGGCCGGCCCCCTTCTCCCTTCCCCCTATAAATAGAGGGGTGAGGGGAGGGCAGCCGTACCGCCCTCCAAGGCGCAGCCCTCCCCTCCCCAACACCTCTCCTCCTCCGTTGTGTGCTTGGCGAAGCCCTGTCGGAGTACTGCCTCTCCACCATCACCACGCCGTCGTGCTGCCGGTGGAGCTGTCTTCCTCAACCTCTCCTTCCCCCTTGCTGGATCAAGAAGGAGGAGACGTCTCCCGTCCCGTACGTGTGTTGAACGCGGAGGTGCTGTCCGTTCAGCACTTGGTCATCGGTGATTCGAATCACGTCGAGTACGACTCCATCATCACCTTGCAAGCTTCCGCACGCGATCTACAAGTGGTATGTAGATGCAAACTCACTCCCTTGACTCGTTGCTTAGATGAACTCATAGATGGATCTTGGTGAAACCGTAGGAAAAATTTTAATTTTCTGCAACGTTCCCCAACAGTGGTATCAGAGCTAGGTCTATGCGTAGTTCTCTTTGCACGAGTAGAACACAATTTTGTTGTGGGCGTGGATTTTGTCATCTTACTTGCCTCTACTAGTCTTTTCTTGCTCAATGGTATTGTGGGATGAAGCGGCCCGGACCAACCTTACACGTACGCTTACGTGAGACCGGTTCCACCGACTGACATGCACTAGTTGCATAAGGTGGCTGGCGGGTGTCTGTCTCTCCCACTTTAGTTGGAGCGGATTCGATGAACAAGGCCCTTATGAAGGGTAAATAGAAGTTGACAAAATCACGTTGTGGTGATTCTTAGGTAAGAAAACGTTCTTGCTAGAACCCAATTGCAGCCACGTAAAAGATGCAACAACAATTAGAGGACGTCTAACTTGTTTTTGCAGCGATTGATCATGTGATGTGATATGGCCAGAAGTTGTGATGAATGATGAATTGTGATGTATGAGATCATGTTCTTTGTAATAGGATTCACGACTTGCATGTCGATGAGTATGACAACCGGCAGGAGCCATAGGAGTTGTCTTTATTTTTTGTATGACCTGCGTGTCATTGAATAACGCCATGTAAACTACTTTACTTTATTGCTAAACGTTAGTCATAGAAGTAGAAGTAGTCGTTGGCGTGACAACTTCATGAAGACACGATGATGGAGATCATGATGATGGAGATCATGGTGTCAAGCCGGTGACAAGATGATCATGGAGCCCCGAAGATGAAGATCAATGGAGCTATATGATATTGGCCATATCATGTCACAACTATATAATTGCATGTGATGTTTATTATGTATTATGCATCTTGTTTACTTAGGACGACGGTAGTAAATAAGATGATCCCTTACAAAAATTTCAAGAAGTGTTCTCCCCTAACTGTGCACCGTTGCTACAGTTCGTCGCTTCTAAGCACCACGTGATGATCGGGTGTGATGGATTCTTACGTTCACATACAACGGGTGTAAGACAGATTTACACAGCGAAAACACTTAGGGTTAACTTGACAAGCCTAGCATGTGCAGACATGGCCTCGGAACACGGAGACCGAAAGGTCGAACACGAATCGTATGGAAGATACGATCAACATGAGAATGTTCACCGACGATGACTAGTCCGTCTCACGTGATGATCGGACACGGGCTAGTCGACTCGGATCGTGTAACACTTAGATGACTAGAGGGATGTCTAATCTAAGTGGGAGTTCATAATTTGATTAGAACTTTATTATCATGAACTTAGTCTAAAACCTTTGCAAATATGTCTTGTAGATCAAATGGCCAACGCTAATGTCAACATGAACTTCAACGCGTTCCTAGAGAAAACCAAGCTGAAAGATGATGGCAGCAACTATACGGACTGGGTCCGGAACCTGAGGATCATCCTCATAGCTGCCAGGAAACAATATGTCCTAGAAGGACCGCTAGGTGACGCTCCCATCCCAGAGAACCAAGACATTATGAATGCTTGGCAGTCTCGTGCTGATGATTACTCCCTCGTTCAGTGCGGCATGCTTTACAGCTTAGAACCGGGGCTCCAAAAACGTTTTGAGCATCACGGAGCATATGAGATGTTCGAAGAGCTGAAACTAGTTTTCCAAGCTCATGCCCGGGTCGAGAGATATGATGTCTCCGATAAGTTCTACAGTTGTAAGATGGAGGAAAACAGTTCTGTCAGTGAGCACATCCTGAAGATGTCTGGGTTGCACAACCGTATGACCCAGCTAAACATTAACCTCCCAGATGAGGCAGTCATTGACAGAATCCTCCAGTCGCTCCCACCAAGCTACAAGAGCTTTGTGATGAACTACAACATGCAGGGGATGGAAAAGACCATTCCTGAAGTGTTCTCGATGCTGAAGTCAGCAGAGGCTGAAATCAAGAAAGAACATCAAGTGTTGATGGTCAATAAGACCACTAAGTTCAAGAAGGGCAAGGGTAAGAAGAACTTCAAGAAGGACGGCAAGGAGGTTGCCGCGCCTGGTAAGCCAGTTACCGGGAAGAAGTCAAAGAATGGACCCAAGCCTGAGACTGAGTGCTTTTATTGCAAGGGGAAGGGTCACTGGAAGCGGAACTGCCCCAAATACTTAGCGGATAAGAAGGCCGGCAACACCAAAGGTATATTTGATATACATGTGATTGATGTGTACCTTACCAGTACTCGTAGTAACTCCTGGGTATTTGATACCGGTGCCGTTGCTCATATTTGTAACTCACAGCAGGAGCTGCGGAATAAACGGAGACTGGCGAAGGACGAGGTGACTATGCGCGTCGGGAATGGTTCCAGAGTCGATGTGATCGCCGTCGGCACGCTGCCTCTACATTTACCTACGGATTAGTTTTGAACCTTAATAATTGTTATTTAGTGCCAAGTTTGAGCATGAACATTGTATCTGGATCTCGTTTAATACGAGATGGCTACTCATTTAAGTCTGAGAATAATGGTTGTTCGATTTATATGAGAGATATGTTTTATGGTCATGCTCCGATGGTCAATGGTTTATTCTTAATGAATCTCGAGCATAATATTACACATGTTCATAGTGTAGATGCCAAAAGATGTAAAGTTGATAACGATAGTCCCACATACTTGTGGCACTGCCGCCTTGGTCACATTGGTGTCAAGCGCATGAAGAAGCTCCATGCCGATGGACTTTTAGAGTCTCTTGATTATGAATCGTTTGACACGTGCGAACCATGCCTCATGGGCAAAATGACCAAGACTCCGTTCTCCGGAACAATGGAGCGAGCAACCAACTTGTTGGAAATCATACATACCGATGTGTGCGGTCCAATGAGCGTTGAGGCTCGCGGAGGATATCGTTATGTTCTCACTCTCACTGATGACTTGAGTAGATATGGGTATGTCTACTTAATGAAACACAAGTCTGAAACCTTTGAAAAGTTCAAGGAATTTCAGAATGAGGTAGAGAATCAACGTGACCGAAAGATAAAATTCTTACGATCAGATCGTGGAGGAGAATACTTAAGTCACGAATTTGGTACACACTTAAGGAAATGTGGAATCGTTTCACAACTCACGCCGCCTGGAACACCTCAGCGAAACGGTGTGTCCGAACGTCATAATCGCACTCTATTGGATATGGTGCGGTCTATGATGTCTCTTACCGATTTACCGCTATCATTTTGGGGATACGCTCTAGAGACAGCTACATTCACTTTAAATAGGGCACCGTCTAAATCCGTTGAGACGACACCGTATGAATTATGGTTTGGAAAGAAACCTAAGCTGTCGTTTCTAAAAGTTTGGGGATGCGATGCTTATGTCAAGAAACTTCAACCTGAAAAGCTCGAACCCAAGTCGGAAAAATGCGTATTCATAGGATACCCTAAGGAAACTGTCAGGTATACCTTCTACTTAAGATCCGAAGGCAAGATCTTTGTTGCCAAGAACGATGCTTTCTGGAAAAATAGTTTCTCTCGAGAGAAGTAAGTGGGAGGAAAGTAGAACTCGATGAAGTACTACCTCTCGAACGGGAAAGTGGTGCAGCTCAGGAAAATGTTCCTGTGATGCCCACACCAACTGAAGAGGAAAACATTGATGATGATCAAGGTACTTCGGATCAAGTTACTACTGAACTTCGTAGGTCAACAAGGACACGTTCCGCACCAGAGTTGTACGGCAACCCTGTCCTGGAAATCATGTTGTTAGACAACAATGAACCTTCGAACTATGAAGAAGCGATGGCGGGCCCGGATTCCAACAAATGGCTTGAAGCCATGAAATCCGAGATAGAATCCATGTATGAAAACAAAGTATGGACTTTGACAGACTTGCCCGATGATCGGCGAGCGGTAGAAAACAAATGGATTTTTAAGAAGAAGACGGACGCGGATGGTAATGTTACCATCTATAAGGCTCGACTTGTCGCTAAGGGTTATCGACAAGTTCAAGGGATTGACTACGACGAGACTTTCTCTCCCGTAGCGAAGCTGAAGTCCGTCCGAATCATGTTAGCAATTGCCACATACTATGATTATGAGATATGGCAGATGGACGTCAAAACGGCATTCCTTAACGGACATCTTAAGGAAGAGCTGTATATGATGCAGCCGGAAGGTTTTGTCGATCCTCGGAATGCTAACAAAGTATGCAAGCTCCAGCGATCCATTTATGGACTGGTGCAAGCATCTCGGAGTTGGAACATTCGCTTTGATGAGATGATCAAAGCGTTTGGGTTTATGCAGACTTATGGAGAAGCCTGCGTTTACAAGAAAGTGAGTGGGAGCTCTGTAGCATTTCTCATATTATATGTAGATGACATACTCTTGATGGGAAATAATATAGAATTTCTGGACAGCATTAAGGCCTACTTGAATAAGTGTTTTTCAATGAAGGACCTTGGAGAAGCTGCTTACATATTAGGCATCAAGATCTATAGAGATAGATCAAGACGCCTCATAGGTCTTTCACAAAGCACATACCTTGATAAAATTTTGAAGAGGTTCAAAATGGATCAGTCCAAGAAGGGGTTCTTGCCTATGTTACAAGGTGTGAGACTGAGCTCGGCTCAGTCACCGACCATGGCAAAAGATAAAGAAGAGATGAGTGTCATCCCCTATGCTTCAGCCATAGGATCTATTATGTATGCCATGTTGTGTACCAGACCCGATGTAAACCTTGCCGTAAGTTTGGTAGCAAGATACCAAAGTAATCCCGGCAAGGAACACTGGACAGCGGTCAAGAATATCCTGAAGTA
This sequence comes from Triticum dicoccoides, assembly GCF_002162155.2. NCBI lineage: Eukaryota > Viridiplantae > Streptophyta > Magnoliopsida > Poales > Poaceae > Triticum > Triticum dicoccoides. The sequence goes on along the minus strand of NC_041382.1, from coordinate 598,236,345 downwards.
CCTGAAAAGGACGAAGGACATGTTTCTCGTTTATGGAGGAGACGAAGAGCTCATCGTAAAAGGTTACGTCGACGCTAGCTTCGACTCAGATCTGGATGACTCTAAGTCACAAACCGGATACGTGTATATGTTGAATGGTGGAGCAGTAAGCTGGTGCAGCTGCAAGCAGAGCGTCGTGGCGGGATCTACGTGTGAAGCGGAGTACATGGCAGCCTCGGAGGCAGCGCATGAAGCGATTTGGGTGAAGGAGTTCATCACCGACCTAGGAGTCATACCCAATGCATCGGGGCCAATCAAACTCTTCTGTGACAACACTGGAGCTATTGCCCTCGCCAAGGAGCCCAGGTTTCACAAGAAGACCAGGCACATCAAGTGTCGTTTCAACTCCATCCGTGAAAATGTTCAAGATGGAGACATAGAGATTTGCAAAGTGCACACGGATCTGAATGTCGCAGATCCGCTGACTAAACCTCTCTCGCGTGCAAAACATGATCAACACCAGAACTCTATGGGTGTTCGATTCATCACAATGTAACTAGATTGGTGACTCTAGTGCAAGTGGGAGACTGTTGGAAATATGCCCTAGAGGCAATAATAAAAGTATTATTATATTTCAATGTTCATGATAAATGTCTTTTATTCATGCTATAACTGTATTATCCGGAAATCGTAATACACGTGTGAATACTTAGACCACAATATGTCCCTGGTGAGCCTCTAGTTGACTAGCTCGTTGTGATCAACAGATAGTCATGGTTTCCTGACTATGGACATTGGATGTCGTTGATAACGGGATCACATCATTAGGAGAATGATGTGATGGACAAGACCCAATCCTAAGCATAGCATAAAAGATCGTGTAGTTCGTTTTGCTAGAGCTTTGCCAATGTCAAGTATCTCTTCCTTCGACCATGAGATCGTGTAACTTCCGGATACCGTAAGAATGCCTTGGGTGTATCAAACGTCACAACGTAACTGGGTGACTATAAAGGTGCATTACAGGTATCTCCGAAAGTAGCTGTTGGGTTGACACGGATCGAGACTGGGATTTGTCACTCCGTATGACGGAGAGGTATCTCTGGGCCCACTCGATAATGCATCATCATAATGAGCTCAATGTGACCAAGGTGTTGGACACGGGATCATGCATTACGGTACGAGTAAAGTGACTTGCCGGTAACGAGACTGAACAAGGTATTGGGATACCGACGATCGAGTCTCGGGCAAGTAACGTACCGATTGACAAAGGGAATTGTATACAGGGTTTGATCGAATCCTCGACAGCGTGGTTCATCCGATGACAACATCGAGGAGAATGTGGGAGCCATCATGGGTATCCAGATCCCGCTGTTGGTTATTGACCTGAGAGCGTCTCGGTCATGTCTGCATGTCTCCCGAACCCGTAGGGTCTACACACTTAAGGTTCGGTGACGCTAGGGTTATTAGGAAGACTAGTATGTGACTACCGAATGTTGTTCGGAGTCCCGGATGGGATCCCGGACGTCACGAGGAGCTCCGGAAGGGTCCGGAGGTAAAGATTTATATATGGGAAGTTGTCAAACGGACACCGGGAAGTTTCGGGGTCATACCGGTATTGTACCGGGGCCACCGGAAGGGTTCCGGGGGTCCACCGGGAGGGGCCACCCCTCCCGGGGGGCCACATGGGCTGCGTGGGGCAGGGAGCCAGCCCCTGGTGGGCTGGGCGCACCCCCTCCCTTGGGCCCTTGCGCCTAGGGTTGAGGGGGGGAACCCTAGAGGGGGCGCCCCCTTGGCTTGGGGGGCAAGCCACCCTCTCCCCCTCTCCCCTTGGCCGCCGCCCCCCCCCTCCCTAGATAGGTTCTAGAGGGGCCGGCCCCCTTCTCCCTTCCCCCTATAAATAGAGGGGTGAGGGGAGGGCAGCCGTACCGCCCTCCAAGGCGCAGCCCTCCCCTCCCCAACACCTCTC
>NC_041382.1:598207575-598234185 GCF_002162155.2 Triticum dicoccoides | reverse complement strand
CCCCTCCCGGGGGGCCACATGGGCTGCGTGGGGCAGGGAGCCAGCCCCTGGTGGGCTGGGCGCACCCCCTCCCTTGGGCCCTTGCGCCTAGGGTTGAGGGGGGGAACCCTAGAGGGGGCGCCCCCTTGGCTTGGGGGGCAAGCCACCCTCTCCCCCTCTCCCCTTGGCCGCCGCCCCCCCCTAGATGGGTTCTAGAGGGGCCGGCCCCCTTCTCCCTTCCCCCTATAAATAGAGGGGTGAGGGGAGGGCAGCCGTACCGCCCTCCAAGGCGCAGCCCTCCCCTCCCCAACACCTCTCCTCCTCCGTTGTGTGCTTGGCGAAGCCCTGTCGGAGTACTGCCTCTCCACCATCACCACGCCGTCGTGCTGCCGGTGGAGCTGTCTTCCTCAACCTCTCCTTCCCCCTTGCTGGATCAAGAAGGAGGAGACGTCTCCCGTCCCGTACGTGTGTTGAACGCGGAGGTGCTGTCCGTTCAGCACTTGGTCATCGGTGATTCGAATCACGTCGAGTACGACTCCATCATCACCTTGCAAGCTTCCGCACGCGATCTACAAGTGGTATGTAGATGCAAACTCACTCCCTTGACTCGTTGCTTAGATGAACTCATAGATGGATCTTGGTGAAACCGTAGGAAAAATTTTAATTTTCTGCAACGTTCCCCAACAGTTCGAACACAGGGGTGCGCGCGGAGATCTCTCCCCTACCGATCTACGTCCGATCCTCTCGTGCGAACTAAGATGAAAGTGATGAACAACACAAGAGACACGAGGTTTATACTGGTTCGGGCCACCGTTGTGGTGTAATACCCTACTCCAGTGTGTGGTGTGGTGGATTGCCTATGGGGCTGGTGGTGGACAGTACAAGGGAAGAACAGCCTCGTGAGAGGTGTTCTTGAGCTGGTGCGATGAACTGCTAGGGTGAGTTCCGTCGCCTCTCTCTCTCTCTGCTAGGGTCCTACCAGATCTCTAGCCGTCTTCTCGATGTCTCGAGGTTTTCTAGATGTCTCTACTCTGTGGTGGCTAGCTCTATTTATAGAGGCCCTGGGCCTCTCCCCGAATAATTGAGCGGGAAGGGCGCCAACAATTGGCCATTTTGAAGGGGAACATCTAGTACAAGTTATCCTGACCAAAGGTGGTCTTCGGCTGCCAAAAGCACTGGTGATGACGCCGTCTTGGGCTCCACGGTGACCTCCATCCGGCCGTCCGGCTGGTCTTGGTCTCGTTGCACCGGAATGGTAACCTTTGCCTGATACCTTGGTCTGTGCTTGCCCCCTTTGCACCAAAGGGGAAACAAGGACCCTGCGCAGGCCGGCGCCCGCCTGGTCTCGATCGTCATGGCTTGCGTCACGGGTTCCTCGCTAGGTACTCCTGCCTTGATCTCTCCGCCTCCTCGCGAGCCTGCCTAATGAGGCTTCCTCTGAGGAAGCTTCCTGTCGTCCTCCCTGCGAGGCTTCGCCCCTCGCGAGGGTCTTGAGCTTGGGCTGATGAAGATGGGCCGCGCTGGGCCCCTACCTGAGCCACGCCGCAGGCCGCAGGCAGGTAAGTCTGAGGACACCCGTTCCCAGAACGCCGACACATAGGATTGCAGAAACACATGAATAGGAAAAAAGTAGGATTGGAATGGCATGTTCATTGGATCCCTATAGGATTTGAGTTTGTTTGATTGTGTCACATGAAAAACAATGGATTTCTCTCAAGAGGTTGGAGTGCATGTTAGAATTTCTGTGAAACGTAGTACAAATGAATCCTTAGGAAAATATTCTACATGATTCGATCCTACGAATCAAACGACCAACATAGGAAAAATTCCTAAGGATTCTAATCCTTCAAAGATCCTATGAAAATCCTTTGAATCAAACATACCCTAACTTTGCCACAACTAAGCTTAGGCAAAGTTATTAGTTCTTCAAAACGAGATAAACAAGTTGGCAAGCCTAAGGGAATCTTGCCACATTTTTTGTGTGTATGTCATGTGGGGCCCTAGTGTGGCTTGCCTAAGGTGTGGCTTGAACCAAACACTCACCTAAGTTAATCAAACTTGCCTAACCTTACATTCCACCAGATTTTGCCACATGTTAGAATCCAGAAAGCTCCACATGTAGAAGCATAATGCACAAACCACCAGAATCTCATGCGTGCAATGCACGTGTACCTTACTAGTACTAGTAGTTGGTAGTAGTAAGAAAAAAATTCCAGTTTTGGCACGAGCTCGTACTGCGGGAGCACCACAAGGCCTGCCGCAGGAGTTACATTTCCCTCTCGGGGCCCACGGGACCGAACTTCAGTGGCTTAGTGCCCGGCCTATGAGTCAATGACATGCGGACCCTAAATGCGGTTGGCCCGCATGTCATTCTCATGGTGGTGGCGTGGTTCGCGACTCACTCGTTCGAGATGAACCGGCCGGTGGTGGCGTGGCCGTGGCGAGGGTGCCACAGCTGGGCGTCAGGGCGTTACGAGGCGTAGATGGCCACACCGGTGGGTACTACCTGTAGTACTCCCTCCGGTCCTTTTTACTCTGCATATTAGGTTTGTCCGAAGTCAATCTCATCCAACTTTGACCAAGTTTATATAAAAAATTATAGACATTCACATAACAACACCAATATCATTAGATTCATCTTTTAATATATTTTCATATTATATTTATTAGATATTATAGATGCTAATAATTTTTAATATAAATTTGGTCAAACTTAGCAAAGTTTGACTTTCGGCAAATCCAATGTGCAGAGTAAAAAGGACCGAAGGGAGTACATAAGTACTCCAACTGAGGATTGATGCCCGGGACGAAATGTGTCATAGCCACTGGATGAAAATTCGATGGTGCGGGAGTACGGATCGGAGCACAGCAGTGGAGCAGGCAAACCGCGTCCAATCGGGTGTGTATGTGGTAGAAAGTTGATGGTCGCCGCAGTTCAGTTGGCCCGCATGTCATGCACACAAAGGCAGAGGAGCGGTGGGGCCAAGAGGGATGAGGGGCACGTTGGGGGGATGAGGATCCCCTGACGTGAACAATCCTACCATTCAGTCACTGACATGTGGGACCCATAAGCATGGGTCCCACCTGTCAGCGAAGGAAAGGCAGGGCAAGGCACTGATAGCCACGTCAGAGGATCCATGTCCACGTCGGGGGACGTCGTGCCATGGGTTGGAGCGGCGTCGTGGGAATCGCGTGTGGCTGTGGCTGTGGTAGAAACAAGAAACGTGATGGTCGCCGTGGTTCAACTTTCATGGACAAGTTGTCATGTCTGCTGACACATGTATATCAAAACTAGAGTGTTTATATTTCAAGCACGTGAACACGTATTATTCTACTACTTTGGATCCATTGCAACGCATGGGCTAGCACATTGGTAGTAGTAGTGTCCATCTCTATCTCTAGAGGCCTTCCCCCGTTCATCCTTTTCTCTCACAAGATAGACTACTCATACAAATGCATCTTGATGTTCCGTGGAATGCACGAGGATGTTTCCTTGGGGGTCTCTCCAGCGCGGCATGGCCGTAGTTGCAAGTTGACGCCCCTTGAGATGCCGACGTTGAGGGGCACTCGGATTTCCTCCGGTGAGCAGGTAAGATGAGTTTGATCACGTAGTAAATGCATTCTAAAGACTACTTCCGTGTCCATTTCCTAATTCTCCCCCTGCCCACTGTTTCACAGGTTAGGCTCGGTGCGAGTGGAGATTGGCTTGCATATGTATAGGAGGGTACCAGTATCAATTTGCACAACAGTTACAACGGTGACACCGTTCCCGTAGAACCTTTGTCCAACATTGGGATCAATCATGCAATGGGCCACCGCATGAATTGGCACGATGGAACCACGGTGAGATTGAATAAGATAGCACAAACCTTGCACATGGCGGTCAAAGGCGGACCATGCTGTCTGCGGCCGATTTGTTGCCGTACGAGTAGGAAGACGATGTGCTCCTTTCTAACCGCATCTTCGCGGTGAAAAACCAGGGGACTTATTTTGTATGGGACACATCCTACGATATACTCCCTCTCTCCCAGTTTATTTGTTTTGAATATTTTCATTTTATAAGTTTCAAATTCAAATTTAGAGCTCCCCATCACATGTTGAGATTACAATGTCCATTAAATCGTTGCGTGCATGTATAGTAAAGAAACAAATCTCGAGTTTGGCACGAGTTCGTGCTGCGCGAGCACCACAAGCCCTGGCGCAGGAGTTGCATTTCCCTCTCAGGGCCGTCGGGACTGAGCTTCAGCGCCTTACTACACCTACCTTTGAGTCAATAACATGTGGACCCGATAGGTGACTGGTCCACATGTAATGCTCCCGTAGGCAGAGGGGCAGTGGGGCCAAGATGGGTGAGCCGCAGGTCGGGGGACGTGTGGTTTCATGGGTTCAAGCGGCGTCATGGGAATCACGGGTGGCTATGGTAGAAACTTGATGCTCGCCGCATTTTAGGTGGCCCACATGTCATGCACACAAGTTGTCATGTCTACGGACACATGCACTGCATACCAATCACTGGAAGGAGTAGCAGAGAAAGCTATATATGCGGATAAATAGTTCCTTATAGTCAAGCGGACCCATGCTACTACTATGTTCCAAAGACATGCACACCATCGAAATAGTCCATCTATATCAATATACACCGAGAGGGAGTAATTTTTTTACAAGAGAGGAAATAGTTCATCCATCCATAATGCCCTCCTGCTGGTGCAGCCTTTTCTTCTTCTTATTCTTCTTCTTCTTCCTCTTCTTCTTCTTCTCATTCTCTGTGGGAGATGGCTTCGCAACAAGCTCTTTGGACCTTGCAGCGATCTTAAAATTCACACGGGCATCAAGGGCAGCATATTTTATCCGCTTGTGCGTCAAGGGATAATTCTCCCATCCAGACGACCTTAATGCCACCGTCTCGTCACCCTTCTGAAGATTTGTACCGAGCAAAAAATTTGCTACGTCGAATAGGGATGGTGTCTGTTTATCACAATCTTCTACATGAATTTTGATTCTGGTTTGTAGGTTAACGATGCTTTTCAAATCAAGGTTGTACGGCTTCAGCTTCTGTTTGTCCCCTTCGATGGCTGACCCACAGAAGTATACGTCCTCCCGAGACAAGAAATCGTGAAGCTCACGTGGTATGGAGGGCGAGTGTATGATGTGGTACACCAAAACATCATCTTCGTGGCACAGCTGAAGGACAGCGGTGCACTGGATCTTCCCAGGGGCATGCTCCGTGTACTCTACGTCAAGACCGATGACCCTCGTCTCTACCTTTTCGAGGGAGTTGGATACATTGTTGATCCACTACTGAACAACCCTTGGGTGGACGGTGACGGTGGCAACTATGCGCATCGAGCCTTCGACGAGGACATGTTGGACACTAAAAACCTACATCTCGATCTCTTCCGCCATTTGGAACCGCTGGAACGGAGGGCTATGGTTTGGAGAATTAGGATTAGATGGCTAGTCTAACTGAAGTAGTAGATGATTATTTAAAGAGGTTAAAACAATGTGAACGCAGTGGGGTTTGGATGCAAATGAAGACGAAGGGGAGGTGAAGAAGCCGAGGAGAATCGGTTCCCGATGGAGAAGTAAATGGGAGAAGTGGCGTGCAGGCAGTTGATTAGACGGCTAGGTAGACTAAACGAAAAGGCAAGGCGGGTACACTGATGAGTCGTACCTGTTCATGTACGTGCCCATCCTTCCTGATAGGTGGGACCCATGCATGCAAATAGATAAAAAAATGTCCTGGATATAGAACATGGATAACACTGTATATTTAGTGTAGAATCTTTTTAGTACTTTGAATTTTGGCCACTACTTCTGCTGTTTAGTAACTTTTCTGAATTTTGGCCACTACTACAGTAAGTTCAAGTGAGTAACTATAGTACTTCAAGTGAGTAACTCCATTTCTGATTTTTTTACATAAAACTAACCATGATATTTGTTCCTCTGTTCTGGTCATAATTATAATTTGATTGCTGAACCCTTAATCATTCTCATAATGTTTACATGATGCATAATTATACTGCCGGCAAAACTACTCCATACACACAATGTCGAAACTGACAAGATGGTGGTGGAGGTGGGAATAAATGTTCAGTATTGGTGCATTTTCTATGCTTACAAAATTCAGATTGAATTTAACTACCAAAAGAAAAGAAGTGGAGATTAAATGTTGCTTTCCACTTACTTCACCTGTGTGTAACTCTTTTGGTGCATTTTCTGCAGAACCTATGTGTAACTGCAGCATACAGGCCAGTTCATCAACTGCTCGAACAAGAAAAGAAGGTGGCATTTCCTTGCCTTTAGCATATAGGCCAGTTCACTTAATGTCCTCTGGTGCTATATTTCTGAGAACATCCAAGTTTTTACTTATCACTTCACAAGTCTATTGAAGCATGCATGTCTCTGTGAATCTTGTTGTCTACTCCAAGTAGATGGTGTGTAGCCTGGCAAAGGATATTAGTACTTGGTGCATTCTAAGTTTAAAACCACTCTAGATTTACAAGTGTTTACTGAAGATGACAAGTGTTTATTCAGTTCTAAATTTGAAGTAACTAGTAGACGAACAATATTCATCTTTTTCTGTATATGAAGAAGAATAAACCTAGCTAATTCAAATAATTCCAATTTTAGGGACATGTTTTTATCAACTCTTAGTTAAGGGGTTGTGGCAGTTTTCAGTTTTCGGTTTTGTGCTGCTTGAATTGATTCTACAGGAATATTTAGGGAAGAGTCATGGCTATGCTTAGCTCTCTGTAAAATGAATGACTGAAATTGGACAATTGGAAACTTTAGGTATGTTTGTAATTGGACAAATGGTGTATAAATCCAAATAAAGCAAATAAATTCAAATGATTCAAATAAATCCAAATAAACATGGTTGATCTTCATTTTGCATAAACCTGGTTGAGTATTACAAAGTAATGGACAACAAATTGACCTGGTTGGAATTCATACTACAACGGTAACAGTTAACTGAACTTCTTTTGCGTGCATTTATCACTCCAGGAAACTTTCAGTAACAAGTGAGCAGCCTCTGCATTTTCTCGGTGAACTTTTGAGTGCATTTATCACTTGTTGGAGTATGCTACAGCTTCTGCAAATCACAAGCTCCTTTAGTTTACATCTCAGTTTTAGCAAACACTACAGTTTCAGTAAAGGAGTCATAACTGAATTACAGGCACTGTAGTTTCTCTACAGTATTGGAACACTGAACATTTTCAGTTAACTATAGCAAGAAAAACTTCCAAAAACTAGCAGATCTCCAAGAATGCCAAGAGTATTACTCAATGAATTTGATGGCATCAAACTAAATTTTCACTATAATATGTTCATCATTTAGCAGTAGTGTACAGCCTTTATCCTGGATTATTTCTCTAGCTTTGTATCCCCTGACTGAATTTTCTCCGCCTGAACTGAGAACAGCAAATTCAGACTCACAACAACAAATTGAACAGCAGCAGTAGCAGAGGCGGGCGGGGTAGACTCACCAGCACAGGCAGGAGTGGCAGCTAAGGCGAGGCAGGGGAAAAGGCAAAAGCAGCATCAGAGGTCCACGGCGCCAGCGTCGTCCACCAGTGGCAGCATGAGAGGCGGGAGTGGACGGAATTGTCCACGGCGCCGGTGGCCGAAGCGGACAAAATCGGAGGCGCAAGTGGGCGAACGTGGGCGGCGACCTTTAACGGGGCCGGCGGCGTAGCTCGAGGAGGGCGCCGGCACAGGTCGCCTTCACGGCGGGCGGTGCAGGTGGTAAGCCGCGGCACAGGTGCAAGCGGGCGGCGGCGCTATTGTTGGTCGCGGGCTGGGCCACGATTCTGGTGTTGGTCGCGGCGCAGATCCAGGCGGGCGGCGGCGCAGGTGGGTACCCGGCGATGGCTACAAGGCGCGGGCGACGGGGGAGGAGGAAGGAAGGAGATGGACTTCTTTGTGACGTGTTTAAAACTATGTGGGTTTTTTTGCAAAAAAACAAATACACTGCCCTGTGGACAACTTTTCCCGGACGGAGGGAGTACTAGTTAAATCCGAGCTATGGGTGTGAAGCACTGATATGCCAGTACATTTGATTGTGACCTGTTCTAATTTTGTACCTGAACTTTTTTTAGAAAGGGTTGTACGTCAACTTAATGTGCTAGCAGAACTTATTGTGTTGTTTGTCTGTTTTCTTTGCACAACATTCAAGATATTTCCCTGTCATTGATAAAGACGATGAACCGTTATGTACGACTTCGTTGGTTTCAACATAGCCCTTCCCGTAGCGATCCACTGCTTCCATCCTGATTGTGCCGCCTGCGTGAAATTTTTATATGCAAGTTCAGTGTGCTATGATGTTCTATATGATTGTGTCAACTATATAAGTTTTTACTGAGCATCAGTAATGCATATGGCTGAAAGATGTATTTACGAGCATCGACTGATGGGTCTCTCTATCTATCTCTATCTCTCTCACACACACACACACACACACATACACACACACACACACACACACACACGCAGACGCACAAGTGGGACCCGTTGAATTATTTATTTTCTCGTGACAGCTTTTAATTAGGTTCCACTATAATCTAAGTTTTTTCTTAAGTTATTAATTGAGCTCAGTGACTTCAAAAAGTTGTACAGAAGCCTTGTTTGGGCCTTTTCGACGTCGCTGAATGTGGGCTGAGTAACCATGTTAGGTTGTACTGTACTACACATGCCTTTTTTTCAACATCAGCAATGCAACTAGGCCGACAGTTGTACACAATATCCGGGTCAACTTGTTATTCTCCACCCCGCTGGGCTGCAAACTTTCCTAGGAGGTATGTATTAGGCTTAACAAGAAAATGGACTTAAAGAAATAATAAAGGAGATGTAATTATAATAACTAGACAGTTACTATGCACCAAACACATAATTAGTTTGAAAAATATATTATTTTGGAATTTGAAAATTTTAATTTCATTACTTGTTGCGCGCGCAATATTTCGTTGGATTTTAACATAATACAACTTTATTTTGAAATTATATTTGACCTGACTAGAAATTTCGGATAAAAATATTTTGGATCCCATCAAAATGTGGGATTTTTTTTAATTCTGTTTGAGCGATTGTTTGAAATTATTAATCGTTGTCCTAGCTAGAAGTTGGGATGTACTTTTAACAAACTGTAAATGGGTTGTAGTAAATTCCATTAGAATTAAAAAATGGGCTTTACATTCTTACAAATCGCAAATGGGCTATATGTTCTCTGCCAAATCCGAGCGGTGGGCCTACTAAGTTGACGCGTACCAAGGGCTTTGTCAACTTAGTCAATATAAACGATTCTAGCTGCAGTGATCGTACGATGTCCATCCAACGACCATAGTGCTTCTTCAACCTCTGATCTTCTTGCTCTAGCCGCCCAAAGCAGCGCCGGTCGTGTCACGTGCTCCTGCCTCCCGTGGCTGGTTGTGATGCCGCTGAGGCCTCACCGCCCCGTACTACTCCCACCGCTGGCCAGGCCATCCCTCTACACACCCACACCCCCTGTTATTCTGCGGCGACTGCAGCCTCACACCGCAGTCGAACCAGTGAACCCTCGTACCCCTCTCCGCGCGGGCTTCCACTGTTGCGTCTTCCCCGGCTCCGTGTCGTCCCCTTCCTAGGCCTCGCCATCGTCCAAACCACCGCCCTGGTGCTCTCGGCGCGGCGTGGTCAACATGGTCAATGACCGACTTCCATCGGAAGAGTACTGTACGTGGAGAGGCTGACAGCTGGGTCCAGGCGGCCGCAAGGAAGTGCCTCCTTATTACGCGCAAAATAATTATTCCTCCACCTGACAGCAGGGACCCACCGGACGGGCCACCTTATTTCGTGAAAAAAACGTTTCCCCCTGAGTCCTGGGACCCACCGGACGGGCCACCATATTTCGCAAAAAAAATGTTCCCCCCGCTGTCAGCTCGGACCCACCGGAAGTGCCTCCTTATTACGCAGAAAAAAATGAATACTCCCCCTGCTAGCTGGGACCCACCATGGTGGGAGGCTGACTTGTGGGCCTACTAAGTTGACTGGGACGGGGGCCTTTGTCAACTTTAGTCAATATGAATGATTCTAGCTCCAGTGACCGTACGATGTCCATCCAACAGCTGTAGTGCTTCTTCAACTCTAGTCTTCTTGCTCTAGCCGCCCAAAGCAGCGCCAGTCGTGCCGCATGCTCCTGCCTCCCGTGGCCGGCTGTGCTGCCGCGGAGGCCTCACCGCCCCCTACTATTCCCACCGCTGGCCAGGCCCTGCGACGACGGTAGCCTCACACCGCAGCCGAACCAGTGAACCCTCGTACTCCTCTTCGCGCGGGCTTCCACTGCCACGTCTTCCCCGGCTCCCCGTTGTCCCCTTCCTAGGCCTCGCCGTCGTCCACCGCCCTGGTGCTCTGGGTGAGGCGTGGTCAACGTGGTCAAGGAACGACGTCCATCGGACGTGGACTGTATGTGGAGAGGCTGACTGGGTCCACGGCCGCAGCAAGGAAGTGCCTCCTTATTACGCGGAAAATAATGATTCCTCCACCTGACAGTTGGGACCCACCAGACGGGCCACTATATTTCGCGAAAAAAAACATTTCCCCCTGACTACTGGGACCCACCAGCTACATCTTCGCATGCAAGGAAGTGCATCCGGGCAAAAAAACAATTTGCCCCCTTGACTGCTGGGACCCACCAGCTACATCTTCGTGGGCAAGGAAGTGCATGACAGTCAGGACCCACCTGGTCGAAGCGTACGTAGCGTTGTCACTCTGGTTGCGAACGTGTACGTACATATATACTGGTGGATGTAGAGGCACGCACGTGTCGTAGTAGAGGCGTGTACGTGTCGTAGTAGAGGCGCGCACATAGCATGTACACGTGCGTACAACGGCCAGGGTGCAAGAAAGAAAATACGGCCACGTATGTGTACATACGGGCGGGGTCTCGAACGCCCACTCGCGCATACGTACGGCCAGGGCTCGTGTACATGGCTGGGTCAGAACGAAGAAACAGCGTCGTCATCGTGTTCATGGGGAGGCAACGGAATGCGTCGTGTTCATGGGGAGGCAGAGGGACGCGTGGGAGCCAACCGGCTGGGTCGGAACAAAATGTGTGGCCATGTTCATCGGGAGGGCTTGGACAGAACAGGCGATGGAAACGAGTCCTGGCGTACCGCAGAACAAAGGAAACGGACCTCCTATGGTCGAATCGGGGGTCCTGTTGATCGGGAGGGGTGTGGCGTACCGCAAAACGGAGGAAACGGACCTCCTATGGTCGAAACGGGGATCCTGTTGATCGGGAGGGGTGTGGCGTACCGCAAAACAGACGAAACGGACCTCCTACGGTCGAAACGGGGGTCCTGTTCATCGGGAGGGGTGTGGCGTACCGCAAAACGGGACTCCACGGGATACTGTTCATCTCCACCGTCGACCTCCTCCAGCCTCCACGGGCTACCGTCGACCTCCTCCAGCCTCCACGGGCTCCTGTTCATCCAGCCTCCACCGCGCGCTACTCCACCGGCTACTGTTCAACCACCCCTCCATTGTCTACTGTTCATCCAGCCCTCCACACCACGGGTCCTGTTCAACCACCCCTCCACGGGCACCCCTCCACCGTCTACTATTCATCTAGCCCTCCACCACACCACGGGGTCCTGTGCATCCAGAGGCAACGCCACCACTCACTGTTCATCCAAACCCCCCGCAACGCTCACTGTTCATCCCAGAGGCAGCACCGATCGGCTTCAGTTAGCAGCAGTAGCGAAGGAACTGCTCGATCGGGTTCAGTTAACAGCCATCGATCGATCGCTCGGGTTCAGTAACGCGTAGCCTGCAGTGCAATTGCTCGGGTTCAGTTAGAGCCCAACGCCTCACTCGGTTTCAGTTAGAGCCAACGCCTCGCACACACGCGCGTACGTGTACAAGAGAAACACGCATCGCTCGGCCCCCGACCTCCCACCGTAACCGGGAACTCCCCGAAATTTTCCTCCCCCTCGCTTCTACCACGGTTTTTTCCTGTCATGGACGGCCCAAAGAATGCCATGCAGCTGCGTCTCCGGCCCGCCCAGGACGAAAAGCCCATTTTATGTCATGATTTTTTGTCATAGAAGTAGGAGCCCACCACATCTATGATGATACCAGGTTTTGTCACAATTATCGTCATAGAAGTGTCATATGTATGACAGAAAAAATTTCGTTTGGCCCAAAATGTCACGGATGTGTCTTTTTTTTGTAGTGATTATATTCTGTTTTGGACATTATTGGGCTTTATTATACACTTTTATATTATTTTTGGGACTAACCTATTAACCGGAGGCCCAGCCCAGAATTGTTGTTTTTTGCCTATTTTAGGGTTTCGCAGAAAAAGAATATCAAACGGAGTCCAAACGGAATGAAACCTTCGGGAACGTGATTTTCAGAATGAACATGATCCAGAGGACTTGGACCCTACGTCAGGCAATCAACAAGGAAGGCACGAGGTAGGGGCCGCGCCTACCCCCCCCCCCTCCCAGGCGCACCCTCCACCCTCATGGGCCCCCTATTGCTCCACCGACATACTCCTTCCTCCTATATATACCTACGTACCCCCAAACTGCCAGATACGGACCCAAAACCCTAATTCCACCGCCGTAACTTTCTGTATCCACGAGATCCCATCTTGGGGCCTTTTCTGGAGCTCCGCCGGAGGGGGCATCGATCACAGAGGGCTTCTACATCAACACCATAGCCCCTCCGATGAAGTGTGAGTAGTTTACTTCAGACCTATGGGTCCATAGTTATTAGCTAGATGGCTTCTTCTCTCTCTTTTGATCTCAATACAAAGTTCTCGCCCTCTCTTGTGGAGATCTATTTGATGTAATCTTCTTTTGCGGTGTGTTTGTTGAGACCGATGAATTGTGGGTTTATGATCAAGTTTATCTATGAACAATATTTGAATCTTCTACGAATTCTTTTATGTATGATTTGTTATCTTTGCAAGTCTCTTCGAATTATCAGTTTGGTTTGGCCTACTAGATTGATCTTTCTTGCAATGGGAGAAGTGCTTAGCTTTGGGTTCAATCTTGCGGTGTCCTTTCCCAGTGACAGTAGGGGCAGCAAGGCACGTATTGTATTGTTGCCATCGAGGATAACAAGATGGGGTTTATATCATATTGCATGAGTTTATCCCTCTACATCATGTCATCTTGCTTAAAGCGTTACTCTGTTCTCTTTAACTTAATACTCTAGATGCATGCTGGATAGCGGTCGATGTGTGGAGTTATAGTAGTAGATGCAGGCAGGAGTCGGTCTACTTGTCTCGGACGTGATGCCTATATACATGATCATACCTAGATATTCTCATAACTATGCTCAATTCTGTCAATTGCTCAAAAATAATTTTTTCACCCACCGTAAATACTTATGCTCTTGAGAGAAGCCACGAGTGAAACCTATGGCCCCCAGGTCTATCTTCCATCATATTGATCTTCCAATACTTAGTTATTTCCTTTGCCATTTGTTTTACTTGCATCTTTTATTTCTCTTTATCATAAAAATACCAAAAATATTATCCTATCAGATCTCACTCTCGTAAGTGACCGTGTAGGGATTGACAACCCCTTATCGCTTTGGTTGCGAGGATTTATTTGTTTGTGTAGGTGCGAGGGACTCGTGCGCGGCCTCCTACTGGATTGATACCTTGGTTCTCAAAAACTGAGGGAAATACTTACGCTACTTTGATGCATCACCCTTTCCTCTTCAAGGGAAAACCAACGCAGTGCTCAAGAGGTAGCAAGAAGGATTTCTGGCGCCGTTGCCGGGGAGGTTCGCGCAAGACAAGTCAAGATTTGACTCCCGACAACGAGTCACTTGTGGCGCCGTTGCAAGTCAAGACATACCAAGTACCCATCACAAACCCTTATCTCCCGCATTACATTATTTTCCATTTGTCTCTCATTTTCCTCTCCCCCACTTCACCCTTGCCATTTTATTCGCCCTCTCTCTCCATCCTGCCTCTCTTTCTCTATTTGCCTCTTTTTGCCCGTTTCTTGTTCGCTTGTGTGTTGGATTGCTTGCTTGTCATTATGGCTAGTCCCCTATCTTCTCCGTTGTCTCCCGAAAATGAAGGTCTTAATTTTAAGCAAAGGGAAGGAGAAAACCTAAAAGACGCTTGGTATAGAATTTGCAATACTCAAAATAGATCTACCAGGAAGCAATCTACTTCTATTCTTCTCCGCAATTTTTATGTAGGTGCTATTCCTTGGCACAAATATGTCCTTGATACCATTGCCGAAGGGAATTTCTTGGGTAGCCACACTTTCGATTCCTATAATGCTATGATAGATTTGTTTGGCTCACCCCCTCTTTTGGTTAATGGAACTATGTTAACTTTGGAGCATGTAATGCAAAAACTTGAAATTATTGAAAATAAAGTTGCTACCATTGAGTTAATTGAAAATTTCGATAAAAAGATCCAGAACCAAATTACCCAATATGGATCTAAAGTAGGAGTAACTTTGAAAAATATTAAAGAGAAGGAACCTATAGTTAATGAAAGAATAAATCATGATTCCACTAGAATCGATAAACTTGAGGGTATCATCACCAACTTGGGAACTGCTTTTTCTTCCGTAAAGAATACTCCAAGTCCTCCAACTAAAATTGCCAAGTTTATGTATGTTCCTAAAAATAAGGGTGAATCCTCTAGAAAAGGAACTGCGGACCTCAAATCTATAAGTATTCATCCTAATCTTTTTGCTATCATTAAGGAACCATTTGCTACTAATGATTTTTTCGATCGTGTGCCTAGAAGTTTGAATATTGATAAAAGGAAAGAAACTCCTAAAGGTGATAGATGTCTCATTAAAGAATTACCAACTAAAGATACCTAGATCTATCCTTGCTTTTATGCCTAGCTAGGGGCGTTAAACGATAGCGCTTGTTGGGAGGCAACCCAATTTTATTTTTATTCTTTGCTTTTTGCTCCTGTTTAGTAATAAATAATTTATCTGGCCTCTGATTTGGTTGTGTTTTTGTGTTTAATTGGTGTTTGCGCCAAGTAGAACCGTTGGGAAGACTTGGGGAAAGTCTTTTTAATCTTGCTGTAAAAAACAGAAACTTTAGCGCTCACGAGGATTGATGCCATTTTTATTTGGAAAGTGATATTTAGTTAATTCTTTTTTCAGATGATTAATATATAAATTCCTCATGTCCACATATTTATTTTAGAATTTTTGGGGTTCCAGATCTTGCGTTAGCTACAGATTACTACAGACTGTTCTGTTTTTGACAGATTCTGTTTTTCGTGTGTTGTTTGCTTATTTTGATGAATCTATGGCTAGTAAAATAGTTTATAAACCATAGAGAAGTTGGAATACAGTAGGTTTAACACCAATATAAATAAAGAATGAGTTCATTACAGTACCTTGAAGTGGTGTTTTGTTTTCTTTCGCTAACGGAGCTCAGGAGATTTTCTACTTTAAGTTTTGTGTTGTGAAGTTTTCAAGTTTTGGGTAAACGATTTGATGGATTATGGAACAAGGAGTGGAAAGAGCCTAAGCTTGGGTATGCCCATGGCACCCCAAGATAATCTAAGGACACCTAAAAGCCAAAGCTTGGGGATGCCCCGGAAGGCATCCCCTCTTTCGTCTACTTCCATCGGTAACTTTACTTGGAGCTATATTTTTACTTACCACATGATATGTGTTTTGCTTGGAGCGTCTTGTATTATTTGAGTATTTATTTGTTAGTTTTCCACAATCATCCTTGCTGTACACACCTTTTGAGAGAGACACACATGATTCATAAATTGTTAGAATACTCTATGTGCTTCACTTATATCTTTTGAGTTATATAGTTTTTGCTCTAGTGCTTCACTTATATCTTTTAGAGCACGTCGGTGGATTTGTTTTATAGAAACTATTGTTCTCTCATGCTTCACTTAGATTATTTTGAGATTCCTACAAAACAGCATGGTAATTTGCTTTAATTATGTTATGCATTCAAGATTAATAAAAAATTTCTTATGAGTGTGTTGAATACTATGAGAAGTTTGATACTTGATAATTGTTTTGAGATATGGAGATGGTGATTGAGGGAGTCCTGGATTAGGGGGTGTCCGGATAGCCGGACTATACCTTCGGCCGGACTCCTGGACTATGAAGATACAAGATTGAAGACTTCATCCCGTGTCCGAAAGGGACTTTTCTTGGCGTGGAAGGCAAGCTTGGTGATACGGATATGTAGATCTCCTACCATTGTAACCGACTCTGTGTAACCCTAGCCCTCTCCGGTGTCTATATAAACCGGAGGGTTTTAGTCCGTAGGACGAACAACAATCATACCATAGGCTAGCTTCTAGGGTTTAGCCTCCTTGATCTCGTGGTAGATCTACTCTTGTACTACCCATATCATCAATATTAATCAAGCAGGACGTAGGGTTTTACCTCCATCAAGAGGGACCGAACTAGGGTAAAACATCGTGTCCCCTGCCTCCTGTTACCATCCGCCTAGACGCACAGTTCGGGAACCCCTACCCGAGATCCGCCGGTTTTGACACCGACATTGGTGCTTTCATTGAGAGTTCCTCTGTGTCGTCACTTTTAGGCCCGATGGCTCCTACGATCATCAACGACGATGCGATCCAGGGTGAGACTTTTCTCCCCGAACAGATCTTCGTATTTGGCGGCTTTGCACTGCGGGACAATTCGCTTGGCCATCTGGAGCAGATCGAAAGCTACGCCCCTGGCCGTCAGGTCAGATTTGGAAGTTTAAACTACACAGCGGACCTCCACGGAGACTTGATCTTCGACGGATTCGAGCCGTAGCCGAGCGTGCCGCACTGTCATGATGGGCATGATCTAGCTCTGCCGCCGAACAGTGCCCTGGAGGCCGCACCCGCATCAGCTCCGACCCTTAATTTAGAGCCAACTGCACCAATCGAGGATGGGTGGTTGAACACCGCCTCGGGGGCTGCAATCTCTACGGCGATCGAGCCGAACACCAGCCCTATTCTCTGCGAAGCCTGTGACTCCAAGGAGTCGGACTCCTCTCCAGACTCCTAGCTCTCTGCGCCCCTACCGATCGAACCCGATTGGGCCGATCATGGAGTTCACCGCCGCGGACATCTTTTAGCACTCGCCCTTTGGTGATATTCTGAATTCACTAAAGTCTCTCTCTTTATCAGGAGAGCCCTGGCCGGACTATGGTCAACAAGGTTGGGATGCGGATGATGAAGAAATTCAAAGCCCACCCACCACCCACTTCGTAGCCACTGTCGATAATTTAAATGACGTGCTCGACTTCGACTCCGAAGACATCGACGGTATGGACGACGATGTAGGAGATGAACATGAACCAACGCCTATAAGGCACTGGACAGCCACCTCATCTCATGATGTATACATGGTGGACACACCCAAAGGAAGCGACGACGAGGAACACAGGGATGCAACGAGGGATCGTTCACTCGAAAAGCAATCAAAGCGGCAACGTAAGCGCTGCTCCAAGCCCCGCCTTGACAGAGACAGCAGCCATACAGACCCATCCATAGAGCAGGACGAGCCGGCGGACGACGAACATGCCTTCGAGCAACCGTCCGAACAGGGCAACTTGGATAAACAAACCGAACACCCCGTCCCCGGCGAAAACAATAGTCTGGACGACCTTACGCCGGATAGGCTCATGGAGCAGAAGAACCTCCACGAAGGGCTCGTCGCCACTGCGCGTAGCCTGAAAAAGCAGAAGTGGAAGCTCAAAACTGCGGAAGATGCACTCAGAATTAGATGGAGCAAAGTACGCAACACCGCAGACAAATATGGCGGCAGTCGCCGCACAAAAAGCTATCCAAAGCGAAAGCTACTGCCTGAATTTGACGAGGAGGCCTTAGAGCCCCCGCAGTCAAAAAATAGGAAAGCCACCCGGTCGGATAGACGACCGCATGGCCAGCATGGAGCGGCAAGCGGCGACGCACACAAGCCGGCACGCGATCCACCAAAGGATCCGCATCAAAAAGATGGCCCAGCCAGATCTATCTACGGGCCAAGAAAGCAAGCTCTAGTAAGCAATGCAACACAACAAATATCTGAACATCACGGCACACCCAAATACAGGGGTGCTGCACACCCCCTATGTTTCACTGATGAGGTGTTGGACCATGAATTTCCAGCGGGATTCAAGCCCGTAAACATAGAGGCGTACGACGGAACAACAGACCCTGGGGTCTGGATCAAGGATTATATCCTCCACATACACATGGCCAGAGGAGATGACCTCCACGCCATAAAATACTTACCCCTCAAGCTTAAAGGGCCAGCCCGGCATTGGCTCAAAAGCCTTCCCGAAAACACCATTGGAAGTTGGGAAGAGCTTGACGATGCTTTCTGGGCAAAGTTTCAAGGGACCTATGTCCGCCCTCCGGATGCAAACGATCTCAGTCACATAACTCAACAGCCTGGAGAGTCAGCCCGGAAATTCTGGAACAAATTTCTTACTAAAAAGAATCAGATAGTCGACTGTCCGGACGCCGAAGCCCTATCAGCTTTTAAGCATAACGTTCGAGACGAATGGCTTGCCAGACACCTCGGCCAAGAAAAGCCAAGAACAATGGACGCATTAACAAGCCTCATAACCCGCTTTTGCGTAGGAGAGGACAGCTGGTTGGCAAGATGTAGCACCAGCGACCCAAGTACATCCGAAGTTAGGGATGGAAACGGAAAACCCCGACGCAGCAAGGACCAGCGTCGGGATAAGGGAAACAGCCCAAAGAGCACGGCGGTCAACACCGGATTCAAAAGCTCGCGACAGAATCAGAGAAAGCCGCCCCTCAAGGATAACAGGAACGAGCTATCCAACTTAAACAAAATCTTGGACAAGATATGTCAAATACACAGTACTCTCGGGAAGCCTGCGAACCATACCCACAAAGATTGTTGGGTTTTCAAGCAATCCGGCAAACTCAACGCCGAACACAAGGGGCTCGACACACCAAGTGAGGACGACGACGAACCCCACAAGCAGAGCACCAGGAAACAAAAGGATTTCCCACAAGAAGTCAAAACAGTAAACTTACCTCACGTGACGAACAGAATGGTGCCAATAGAGATACGCGCCATATGGCCTATCCCAAAGGAGTCTCGCCAATGGTTGTTAAAACCGATCACCTTCTACCATCAGGATTACTCTAGAAGTATCCGGAACGTAGGCTGGACTGCCTTGGTATTAGATCCAATAATTGGCGGACTCCACTTTACAAATGTCCTGATGGACGGCGGTAGTGGTCTAAACCTGTTATACCAGGACACAATCCGCAACATGGGGATGGACCCAACAAAAATTCACCATAGCAAAACCTCCTTTCAAGGGGTAACGCCAGGCCCGGATGCCCGTTGCATGGGTTCTCTCCAGCTAGAAGTTATGTTTCGGCTCCCCCGATAACTTCCGTCGCGAACAGCTAACTTTCCGCATCGCCCCATTCTCAAGTAGCTATCAAGCACTGCTGGGATGCGAAGCTTTCGCCCGCTTTAACGCAATACCGCATTATGCATCTCTTATGCTTAAGATGCCCGGTCCACGAGGCATCATCTCATTAAAGGGAAAACATTGAGTGTTCCCCCCACGCGGAAGATAGTGCGGCTGCCTTGACAGCCCCACAATAAAGCGGCTTCACCAGCCGAAGCACCTAAACAGGTCGTCAAGACCACGGACACGGCTAGACGAGTCCGGCATAAGCATACAATTGATAAAGGCTTAATAGCCGTATACCCCTGTACTAGGGGCTCCGCGCATATAAAACAAGAGACAATAAAGCTCAATTTTACCCATTTCGATTTATACTTCGTTTATTTAGTATAACTCATGTTCGGCACAATCTTTCCTAAACTAAGTTCCTCTCTTTTACATATGAACACCGTGCTACGCCCGTCCAGGATACGGCACAACAGAGACACAGGCGCAGACATGCAGCAGGGACCTGTTCCAAGGATTCTTTTCAGATTAAGACCCTGCGTAAACCTTTTTACTGTCTCTTGTTGATACACATCCCCTGGTTTCTTGGTATAACCAAGGAGGAGGCTGGCGTTTTGGCATGTGGCCACGTCAGAGTTTTGCGCGTACCTGGACACTAGGTGCTTATTACTAAGGGCGTTATCCCGCCCGCCCTCATAAAGACCGAATACCTTAGGGAGTGTTCGGCGTCGCGAGTTTGGCCTTATATGCATCAGCTCTGAATCATGTCTTTGGTCAAATGTTGGGTTTGCCCGGCTCCTGTGTTTTGCTACCTTACGTTCCGCTCTATCGGCTAAGGCGGCACCAGGAGAACTACTGCGATTGTGCCCTGGTTCGGCCAAGCGAGCACCTTAGTAGAGAAAGCCGAAAACTGACTGTCATGATATAGCGTGAGACTGGTCAACCACTCGATGACTTACCGGAATCTTTAGGATTCCTCCGCATTAACAAAGGGCCGCTTCCCGGCCAGGCACATACGCGCCCCGAGTTCGGGCGAGCGCAGGCGCCACCAGGGGCTATATAAGTAGCCTCACTGTCAAACTCCTATGGCTAAGTGAAAGTGATAAAGCATCATAGTTTGATTGCCTAGTTCGCTGCGCTATCACCTCCTTTCTAGGACCAAGACATTGGATTAAGTGTGAAAATGCGCCTTCTGCGAACACCCCCGCATTATGTGCATGGGGGCTGAAGCCGACGACTGCCATCTTTCAGATTATATATACATATATGTTAAACGGCCGCACAGGAGGTATTATAATACTTGCAGGCACAAGTATAAAAAGATTCTACAATTTATCAAAATATTGTTTTACAATAATATATGTTATTCGAACATAGTATCCTTCGAGCATTGTGTCTCTATTAAACGAGCGCCTTGCAGAACTTCCTGAAAATAGTGCTCGGCAGGTACTCGGCTTCCATCCGAGTCTGGGGATGCAACAGCGGTGGCCTCCATTTCCGCCCAGTATGTCTTCACATGGGCAAGAGCCATCCGCGCACCCTCTATGCACGCTGACCTCTTCATCGCATTGATATGCGGCGCCGCACCAAGGAACTGTTGCACTAAGTTGAAATAACTTTTTGGCTCTGGCCTCTCTGGCCACAGATGACTCATGACATACTTCATGGCGAGTCCAGACAACCTATTTAGCTCGGCCCATTCGGCCAAACGATCGGCTAATGACAGTGGATGCTCCGGATTGTGGAACTGCGACCAAAAGAGCTTTAACACTTCGCGATCTTCTCGATCTCGGAAGTGTTTGGCCGCATCTGCGGCACTCGCTGGCAAATCCATATAGGTGTCCGCCGTACTCCACATCCGGTCTAACGGAGCATGTTTAGGATCACAGAACTTCCTCCGTAGCATAAAGGGCTTTCCAGCCGTGATCTCTCCGGCCTGACGCAGCTCCTCCTTCATAGCTCTCATTGCAGAGCGAGCATCCTTGGCATCGGAAACGGCCTTCTCCAGGTCCGTCTGTTCTGCCCGATCTTCTTTTTCAAGAAGCTTGCAACGGTCAGTAGCGTTCTTCAGCTTCACGGCCATCTCGGCCATTTCCTTCTTGCTTCGGCAGTGAGCAGCCTGTTCGGCTTTCAGCTCTTCAATTGCCTTTCCGGCAGCCGCATCACTTTTCCTGGCTTGCTCCTTGGCTCGGGCAAGTTCCGCCCGAAGATTCTCCATGGCAGCAGCACCATCTGCATCAAGCGCACACATTGTAAGATACTGGCATAAAGCTCCTCTTACCAGGTGCCGCCGGAGGAATTACATACCTTGTGCCTCGTCAAGCCGCTTGTTGACAAGTGCGATGTCGGCATCTGCCACGTCAAGTTGCCGCTTTAGCTCGGCAAATTCATCAGTCCGGCTTGCCACCGGACACTTCGCCACCTACGTATGAAGGCGGCATATTAGACCTGGGATTATGATCCTCTGCGCGGCGTCACTTTTGACAACGCACAGAGTCTCAGGGGCTACTATCTACACAGGGCGCATCTTATTTATGCGCAACTGTCCAAAAAGGGTACATTATTTCGCATACCTCAAAACCTGTCAGTAAACTCCTGACGGCCTCGTGCAATCCGCTCTCCGCGGATGAAATCCTCTCAATCATCGTACCCATCAATGTACGGTGCTCCTCTGAGATAGATGCTCGCCCTAGCAGATCCTTCAGCTCCTCTGACCGTGCACCAGACGGCGTCGGACTTGTCCGATGGCCCTTTTCGAAGGTCGGACGCGGAGGGCTTTGAGGGGCCATATGACTACCTTCTGGCCCTGCCGGATTCAGAGAAACCCTCTGTGATGATACCTCAGGGTCACCTGCCTCGCAAGGCGGTACGGCAGGGGGAGGCGTTCCACTCTCCATCATCTCCGGAGGAAGATCCCCCGAAGACGA
Organism: Triticum dicoccoides; assembly: GCF_002162155.2. Lineage (NCBI taxonomy): Eukaryota > Viridiplantae > Streptophyta > Magnoliopsida > Poales > Poaceae > Triticum > Triticum dicoccoides. The sequence goes on along the minus strand of NC_041382.1, from coordinate 598,211,863 downwards.
GCTCTGCTGAGAAGGGCTAAGGTCCGAGCTACAAGGTAAATTTTCGATTACTTTTCTCAGATATAAAGCAAGGATTTCTCTTGTTTCTTAAAAAGAAAACTCATCTCTACCTACAGCTCGGTGGAGGGCTGATCCCCTTGAGGGCATAATTCGGCCGAAGTATCCCCCAGCACAGGACCCTCTGGCGAAGATTTCTTCCCCCGCTTTGAGGCCATGGTCTCCGGGTCTTCAGAGGCAGTCCTCTTCTTCCCTTGAGGAGAGGAATTTTCGATTCCTCCCTTTCGGACAACCTCCTTCGAGGAGGCTGTAGCTTCCTTGTCCCCTCCCTCACTTTCCTTTGAAGGCACAACCTCCAACATCCTGACTAGCACGGGACCCGGCGTGGTCTCGGGGAGGGGGCCGGACACCTGATTAGCTTTGCTTTCGCTATCCACTCCTGTTTAAAGGACAGCTCTTTTAGGGGCAATTTTATGATAAATATACGGATAGCGGGTCCGGGCACAAGGCTACTTACTTGAGTATCCGGACGATTGCAGCTCAGACCTGCGTCCTCCGTAGAATCCGGACACACTACTTGTGGTCCGAAGAACAATTTGTACATCTCCACGGGCGTCATGCCAAGAAAATGTTGGAGACCTCGTGGTCCCTCCGGGTTGAACTCCCACAGGCGGAGGGGGTGACGTTTGCAGGGTAGAACTCGGCGAATTAACATAACCTTTGTCACCACGACCAGACTGATATCTCTTTCTAGGAGATCTCGGATGCGGCCCTACAACAGGGGCACGTCCTTTGCCGACCCCCAGTCCAGCCCCTTATTGACCCATGACGCCAGTCGTGGCGGGGGACCCGAGCGGAAAGCAGGCAGCGCCACCCGCTTGGTGCTCCTGGGAGCTGTGATATAAAACCACTCTCGTTGCCATAAGCTGGACTCCCCTTGAAAAGAGCCCTCGGGCCATGGAGCACCAGCATTCTTGCTTATAAAAGCACCTCCGCACTCCGTGTGCCGTCCCTCGATCATCTTCGGCTCTACTTTGAAGGTCTTGAGCCATAGTCCGAAGTGAGGAGTAATACGGAGGAAGGCTTCACACACGATGATGAATGAGGAAATATGGAGGATGGACTCCGGAGCTAAGTCGTGAAATTCCAGCCCATAATAAAACATGAGCCCCCTCATGAAGGGATCCGTCGGGAAGCCTAGCCCCAGAAGGAAGTGAGACATGAACACCACACTCTCACCAGGCTTGGGAGTGGGAATGACCTGCCCTTGAGCAGGCAGCCTATGCGAGATTTCGCCGGTCAAGAACCTGGCCTCTCTCAACTTCAGCACGTCCTCCTCCGTGACGGAGGAGGGCATCCATCGGCCTCGAAGGTCGGAACCAGACATTGTCGAAGGTCCGAAGCGCCTAAAATCTGGAGCCTTGGGTGTTGGAACTCGAGGCGAAGGGCGAACTCGTTTGAGATTGAAAGAAAGGAGTAAGGCCTTGGTCTCTTTATAAGAGGTTGAATACCAAGGGCCCTCCCCGTGACCGTTTGGGACTCGCCTTTGATCGAGAAAACATACCAACGGGTACGGTTGGGTTACCCACGCCCGTATTGATGAGAATCCCGGAATAAGGGGACACGATCTCTGCGTTGACAAGACGTGCCAAGGAAACCGCCTCGCTAAACGCGCTGAGGTGGGACAGTAAAACGATTCGAATAAAGACATGGCCGTGGTGTGATGTCACGCTACGAAATACGTCAGCGGATTAGATTTGTGTAAATATTAATCTCTCTATGGCAATATGTGGAAACTTATTTTGCAGAGCCGGACACTACCTTTGTGTTCAAAATCTTCTATGAAGTACTTGGAGGAGGAACCCGCCTTGTAATGCCGAAGACAATCTGCGCGCCGGACTCGTCGTCATTGAAGCCTGGTTCAGGGGCTACTGAGGGAGTCCTGGATTAGGGGGTGTCCGGATAGCTGGACTATACCTTCGGCCGGACTCCTGGACTATGAAGATACAAGATTGAAGACTTCGTCCCGTGTCCGGAAGGGACTTTTCTTGGCGTGGAAGGCAAGCTTGGTGATACGGATATGTAGATCTCCTACCATTGTAACCGACTCTGTGTAACCCTAGCCCTCTCCGGTGTCTATATAAATCGGAGGGTTTTAGTCCGTAGGACGAACAACAATCATACCATAGGCTAGCTTCTAGGGTTTAGCCTCCTTGATCTCGTGGTAGATCTACTCTTGTACTACCCATGTCATCAATATTAATCAAGCAGGACGTAGGGTTTTACCTCCATCAAGAGGGCCCGAACCTGGGTATAACATCGTGTCCCCTGCCTCCTGTTACCATCCACCTAGACGCACAGTTCGGGACCCCCTACCAGAGATCCGCCGGTTTTGACACCGACAGTGATATTAGAGTCATGCTAGTTGAGTAGTTGTGAATTTGAGAAATACTTGTGTTAAAGTTTGTGATTCCCGTAGCATGCACGTATGGTGAACCATTATGTGATGAAGTCGAAGCATGATTTAGTTATTGATTGTCTTTCTTATGAGTGGCGGTCGGGAACGAGCGATGGTCTTTTCCTACCAATCTATCCCCCTAGGAGCATGCGCATAATACTTTGCTTTGATAACTTGTAGATTTTTGCAATAAGTATATGAGTTCTTTATGACTAAGGTTGAGTCCATGGATCATACGCACTTTTCTTCCTTCCACCATTGCTAGCCTCTCTAATACCGTGCACCTTTCGCCGGTATCATACACCCACCATACACCTTCCTCAAAACAGCCACCATACCAACCTATCATGGCATTTCCATAGCCATTTCGAGATATATTGCCATGCAACTTTCCACCATTCCGTTTACTATGACACGCTCCATCATTGTCATATTGCTTTGCATGATCATGTGTTGACATTGTATTTGTGGCAAAGCTACCATTCATAATTATTTCATACATGTCACTCTTGATTCATATCCTGGTACACCGCCAGAGGCATTCACATAGAGTCATATTTTGTTCTAAGTAAGTTGTAATTGTTGAGTTGTAAGTAAATAAAAGTGTGATGATCATCATTTTTAGAGCATTGTCCCAAGTGAGGAAAGGATGATGGAGACTATGATTCCCCCACAAGTCGGGATGAGACTCCGAACGAAAAAAAAGAGGCCATAAAAAAGGCCCAAATAAAAAAATATGAGAGAAAAAGAGAGAAGGGACAATGCTACTATCCGTTTACCACACTTGTGCTTCAAAGTAGCACCATGATCTTCATAATAGAGAGTCTCCTATGTTATCACTTTCATATACTAGTGGGAATTTTTCATTATAGAACTTGGCTTGTATATTCTAATGATGGGCTTCCTCAAAATGCCCTAGGTCTTCGTGAGCAAGCGAGTTGGATGCACACCCACTTAGTTCCTTTTGTTGAGCTTTCATATACATATAGCTCTAGTGCATCCGTTGCATGGAAATCCCTACTCACTCACATTGATATCTATTGATGGGCATCTCCATAGCCCGTTGATATGCCTAGTTGATGTGAGACTATCTTCCACCTTTTTTTGTCTCCTCCACAACCACCATTCTATTCCACCTAAAGTGTTATGTCCATGGCTCACGCTCATGTATTGCGTGAAGATTGAAAAAGTTTGAGAACACCAAAAGTATGAAACAATTGCTTGGCTTGTCATCGGGGTTGTGCATGATTTAAATACTTTGTGTGGTGAAGATAGAGCATAGCCAGACTATATGATTTTGTAGGGATAACTTTCTTTGGCCATGTTATTTTGAAGAGACATAATTGCTTAGTTAGTATGCTTGAAGTATTATTATTTCTATGTCAATATTGAACTTTTGTCTTGAATCTTTCGGATCTGAATATTCATACCACAATTAAGAAAAATTACATTGAAATTATGCCAAGTAGCATTCCACATCAAAAATTCTGTTTTTATCATTTACCTACTCGAGGACGAGTAGGAATTAAGCTTGGGGATGCTTGATACGTCTCCAACGTATCTACAATTTTTTATTGTTCCGTGATATATTATATTCTGTTTTGGACATTATTGGGCTTTATTATACACTTTTATATTATTTTTGGGATTAACCTATTAACCGGAGGCCCAGTCCAAAATTGATGTTTTTTGCCTATTTTAGGGTTTCGCCGAAAAAGAATATCAAACGCAGTCCAAACGGAATGAAACCTTCGGGAACGTGATTTTTGGAACGAACATGATCCGGAGGACTTGGACCCTACGTCAACCAATCAACGAGGAAGGCATGAGGTA
>NC_041382.1:598204808-598207287 GCF_002162155.2 Triticum dicoccoides | reverse complement strand
CCTCGTGGGCCCCCTGTTGCTCCACCGACGTACTCCTTCCTCCTATATATACCTACGTACCCCCAAACTACCAGATACGGAGCCAAAACCCTAATTCCACCGCCGTAACTTTATGTATCCATGAGATCCCATCTTGGGGCCTTTTCCGGAGCTCCGCCGGAGGGGACATCGATCACGGAGGGCTTCTACATCAACACCATAGACCCTCTGATGAAGTGTGAGTAGTTTACTTCAGACCTACGGGTCCATGGTTATTAGCTAGATGGCTTCTTCTCTCTTTTTGGATCTCAATACAAAGTTCTCCCCCTCTCTTGTGGAGATCTATTCGATGTAATCTTCTTTTGCGGTGTGTTTGTTGAGACCGATGAATTGTGGGTTTATGATCAAGTTTATCTATGAACAATATTTGAATCTTCTCTAGAATCCTTTATGTATGATTGGTTATCTTTGCAAGTCTCTTCGAATTATCATTTTGGTTTGGCCTACTAGATTGATCTTTCATGCAATGGGAGAAGTGCTTAGCTTTGGGTTCAATCTTGCGGTGTCCTTTCCCAGTGACAGTAGGGGCAGCAAGGCACGTATTGTATTGTTGCCATCGAGGATAACAAGATGGGGTTTATATCATATTGCATGAGTTTATCCCTCTACATCATGTCATCTTGCTTAAAGCATTACTCTGTTCTCTTGAACTTAATACTCTAGATGCATGTTGGATAGCGGTCAATGTGTGGAGTTATAGTAGTAGATGCAGGTAGGAGTCGGTCTACTTGTCTCGGACGTGATGGATATATACATGATCATACCTAGATATTCTCATAACTATGCTCAATTCTGTCAATTGCTCAATAGTAACTTTTTTCACCCACCGTAAATACTTATGCTCTTGAGAGAAGCCACTAGTGAAACCTATGGCCCCCGGGTCTATCTTCCATCATATTAATCTTCCAATACTTAGTTATTTTCTTTGCCATTTATTTTACTTGCATCTTGAATTTCTCTTTATCATAAAAATACCAAAAATATTATCCTATCATATCTATCAGATCTCACTCTCGTAAGTGACCGTGTAGGGATTGACAACCCCTTATCGTGTTGGTTGCGAGGATTTGTTTGTTTGTGTAGGTGCGAGGGACTCGTGCGTAGCCTCCTACTGGATTGATACCTTGGTTCTCAAAAACTGAGGGAAATACTTACGCTACTTTGCTGCATCACCCTTTCCTCTTCAAGGGAAAACCAACGAAGTGCTCAAGAGGTAGCAGGTGGCAGTGGCGAGAGCATCAGGCCAAAATCGAGCGGGCACGTTCGAGTGAAAGAGTAATGTGTGAACACAATCATTAAGAGTGCAAAGAATATGCTCAGCTCGGTCGTTCTGTTGTGAGGTGTATGGGCAAGTTAGACGGAAGATGGTGCCATGAGAGGCAAGAAGGGTGCGGAGAGCGACATTGTCAAACTCTTTTCCGTTCTCAGTTTGGAGTGCAAGAATGGGGCGACCGAACTGGGTGGTGACATAGGAATAAAAGGAGGTGAGTTTGGCTAAAGCATCAGATTTGCGACGAAGAGGAAAAGTCCACACATAATGCGAATAATCATCTAAAATCACCAAGTAGTATAGATAGCCTGTGTTCCTCGCAACGGGAGACGTCCAAACATCACTATGAAGTTATTGAAATGGAAAAGTGGAAACATTTGTAGACGCACTAAAGGGAATACGAACATGCTTTCCCAAGCGACAAGCCTCGCAAGTATGCTCTTTGAGCTTATTACATGAGAAAGAAAAACTCCTAAGAATCTAACACAAAATGGTGGGGTTGGGGTGGCCCAAGCGAGCATGCCAAAGGTAGACGCCGGCGGCGGGTGTGGAGGTGGAAGCGCCGGCATGCACGAGATAAAGCTCATTGGGGCTGTCACATCGGTGAAGTACCATCCGGGAATGGGCGTCTTTCACAGAAAAACCAACACCGTCAAATTCAACAGTAAGTGGGTTCTCATGAGTAAGACGATGAACGGAAACTAAGCTAGTGACTAAGTCAGGTGAAATAAGAACATTAGACATAGTGATAGGTGTGGAACTAGAAGGAAAACTAATGCTACCGATATGAGTGATAGGTAAAAGAATAGTCATTGCCAACGGTGATACGAGTGGGTGTGTTAACGGGAGTGAAGGAGGTTAGGTTACCAGGATGAGTTATCATGTGCGTGGTAGCACCTGAGTCCATGTACCAGTCGCCTCCACTGCCATAGTTACTCGGCGATGGCGCAGAGTGCAGGGCGGCGAGGAGGGTGGGATCCCATGGTGTAGGGACCGGTGGCGGCAGGGGGGCCCTGTAGGGCGACGCCTGGGTGGGCGGGCCATACCCACCGATAGGCGGCGGCTGGTAGGGGGTGCCAAGGAACGCCTGGTGGCCCGCGGGGCGAGGGCCGAGAAGACTCTGGGCAGGAACCCGTGGGACGGGCATATGATAGGCATGCACGACGCCCG
>NC_041382.1:598200098-598204526 GCF_002162155.2 Triticum dicoccoides | reverse complement strand
GCTACTGCTGCTGACAGCGGCCGCCCCGCCGGTTGCGCCGGCCCCTGCCACCTTGCGGCTGCTGGGGAGGCGAGGGGGGCGCGGGCGGCAACGGGAAGTACCCAGCGGGCGCGGGAGGGCGCGGCTGAGGTGGCGTGGCCGGTGGAGCGGTGCGGCCACGGGTTGTGCCGACGGCGAGGGCAGTGTGCTGGACCCGCTGCTTCAGCTTTGTCATTTGGCGCTCCTCAATCTTGAGGTACGCGGTGACGTGCTGAAAAGTGGGTTGCGGCAGCAAAGTGAGGTTAGACGTCGCGTTCCCGAAATCCTCGTTGAGGCCGGCGGTGATGGTGCTCAACATGATATCGTCGGAGACTTTGGCCCCGATGTCACGAAGCTCGTCGGCGAGCATCTTAAGCCGCATGCAGTACTCATCGATTGTGGAGTTGTCCTGATGACAACCAAAGAACTCCTGCTGCAAGAAAACAAGGTGTTGAAGTTTGTTGTCGATGAAGAGCGTGTTGATCTTGGTCCACACGGCGCAAGCATCGTCGTCCTCAGCGACAACCGTGTGGAAGATGTCCTTCGAGACGGTTTGATAAAACCATCGGATGAGCGTGGCCTTGATGGCGGACCACTCCGGGTCGCCCTTCATGTAGTCGCCGTCCATGAAGCCATCGATGTGCTTGGTAAGATAGTACTCGCGGAAGATGAGGTTGAAGTAGGTCTTCCATGCATAGTACGAGGTGCTGGAGCTGTCAAGGCGAACGGGGACACGGGCCTCGATGTTAAGATCACGGATGGCGGCGGCGGAGGGCTCGGGGCCGACGAAGGGGTTCGAGGAGCTGGTGGAGGCGAAACTCGGGAGGCCATGGCGCGGCGGGGTAGGGTGGCGGAGTAGGAGCAGCGGCGGCTACGTTGAGAGGAGACGGCATCGGCGGCGGGAAGAAGAGGCGGCACGGCGGGGCGGCGGTGGTGCGGCAGGAGGTGCGCGGCGGCGGCGGCGGGTCGGCGCGGCGGCATGGGGTGGCGGCGGCGACTGCAGACGGAAACACGGCGGCGGCGGCGTGTAGTGGCGGTGGTAGGCAGCGGCGGTGCACGCGAGGAGGCGCGGCGGCGGCCCTAGGTCAGACCTTCAGGATGATACCATGTAGAGAGATGTTTTGCCAATACAATTATCGTTGTATTGATTGGGTGCAGATGCACGTATATATAGAGTACAAGCAGGCATCAACCTCAACTATACATAATTAGGAGGTGAGCCAGGATATACATAAATACATGAAAGACATATATATTCAACATATCTTAGTTGGAGGAATCAATGTATCCCTCAAGCGAAGCCTCCCGTCGGTGTTTGGTAGCAACAAGCATGGGACAAGCCGGATGGACACATAAAACTCCCTTCTTAGGGCATCTCTAACAGACCCCATATAATACCATGACCCGCAAAATAACCGCCAAAATACGAGTCCACGCAAAAAAAGCTGCTCGATCAGACCCCGCAAACGCGTCGGGCCCGTAAATATTTTTGCGGGGCGCGGCAAAATTCTCACCCCAACCCGCAGCGATGCCCTCTATATAGCGGGAGCGGTTGGCGGGGGGGACATTTTAGCCTGCGCTTTTCCCCACCCACCGTCGTCGAGCCGCCGCCTACGATTCTGGCCATATCAGCCGTCGGGATCACGCCGGCGGGCTGCACGCCCGAGATTGTCCTCCGCCACTTTCTCCTGCCTTAGCCGGCCGGAAAGTTGCAGATCAGTGGTTGTTTGTCGCGGCCGCCGGATTTGGCGTTTCCGAACACCGGCAGCTGCGCTAATCCATGGATTGGTTGGGGAGCACCCGGCAAAGCCCCATCGCCGCATGCAGGTACTGGTTCGTCCTCTAGCCGTCGTCGTCGGTTTGCCGGCAAGGACTCAGCCGGTCGTCGTCCGGGCTTGGCGCTCGCACAGCGGCTCGCCGAAGCCGCTCATACATTGCGACAACTGCACACAGCAGCTAACATCCAGCACGCTGCAACACCCCGGATGGGGTATTCTTCAAATGCGAAAACGACGGGGTATGTTCTTGTTTTCATTCGGCTTTGTCAACCTATTCGGTTCAGTTTCGGTAGCCTATTGAGATGGTCATGTGTGTAGGAAGGTGGGTGCTCATTTTGGTATTGGGAAGAAGAATACATCGATTTATTGATAGAAAGAAACTTAATAGTTGTTCGTGCACTCGTTGGTAGAGTGGAAGCTAATGATGTGGCTGCATGTGCAATTAGAGAAGAAACTAGAGGGGGAGCAACGTCTACTTTTTTAGAATCAAAGAAGAAGCATGAAGAATGCAAGATCAAGAATCCGCAGACCAACAATGAAGGCATGGAGAAGATGTTGGTCCAACAAGTGAGAGCCGTTATATAAGTTGGATATCTTCTAAAATGCCTAATTGTGGTTCTTGTTTTCTTTGATCTTACTATTCTAGGAAAGATTTGGTGAATTATTATGTATCCAATGCCCTTAAAGAAAATAAAAAAGCAAAGAAATGTGTTTTCATGCCCGAAATTGAAATGCAAATTATTGATTTATGGGCCGGCGCGGGCGGCGGCCGAGCAGACCTCGCAATGCGGACCCGTAAAAAAGATATGCCGAATATTTTTTACGGGTCTGCTCTGCATATCTTTTTATGGGGTCTGCTCGACCGCCGCCCGTGCCTGCCCGCAAAACCGTTTTTTCACGAACTGTGAACGCATTTTATGGGTCAGCGTTATACGGGGTCCGCTAAAGATGCTTTTATGGTAATTCCAAGACCAAAAGTCACGCATCTGGTACATTATATGGGATTAAAAGGATTAACTTAGCATCAATACCAATAAAACTTTGTTGCACCTTTTCTCAATTCCAATTTGCTGATTTTTTACAAACGAGTTCACTTACAAATAATGGAGGATTATCACATAGACAAGTAGGGGGCACATGTTATAATCCCCGGGAAACCTTTCAGTAGTTTGTCCATTATCTATTGTGGGGATGAGTCGATGAGCTAGAGTATCCCTCCCTTGAAGAATAGATGTTTCTATTCTTTCTTTTTATGATAATACGGGTCGCATTTAAATTATAAACATCATTGTACAAGTCACATAGACACCATTTTGATAAAACTGAAAATACAGCAAAACACTAGTCTTTACGATTACAATCAAGACAGATGAATCCCTTGAGCTTGACACCGATGTGTGTCACCTGTCTCCGGCACCATCACAACAACCACTAAGAGAAGAAAAATGATGAATCACCTCCTCACCCGAGCTTGATGCGGTTCCATCGCTGATATGCAGCTTTGCGGACCTCTAAGGTGGCTCACCAAAGATGAAGCCATTGCGGTTGAACATATCAGACCAAGGCAACACCCCAGACATGTCATCGATCTAGATCTGGCATCCCGTACAACTAAAACGTTGGAGGACGAAATCATGTTTGCTAGACACGAACCACGAACACAATACACGATCCACCATCTTTCAAATGCCGTTGATACATACCACAATCCGCATCTGCTTCCAGACTACCTCCCAAGGAAGATAACACAAGTCCACCAAGATGATGTTGTCATCCACGCCATTCTTACTTGAATAGACTGAATTCCAAATCCATTCCCAATACCTTGTCGGGGAAGGGTCTAAAGCTTCTTTATTCAGCGCCTCCATTGCCGCCGCCGAGACCAAGGTGATAAAAATCCCAATTTGCTGATTTTTTGCAAACGAGTTCACTTACAAATAATAGAGGATTATCACAGAGACAAGTAGGGGGCACATGTTATAATCCACGGGAAGCCTTTCAGTAGTCTCTCCATTATCTATTGTGCGGATGAGTCGATGAGCTAGAGTATCCCTCCCTTGAAGAATGGATGTGTTCTTTCTTTTTCTGATAATACGGGTCGCATTTAAATTATAAAGATCATTGTACAAGTCACATAGACACCGTTTTGATAAAACTGAAAAGACAGCGAAACGCTAGTCTTTACAATTACAATCAAGACAGATGAATCTCTTGAGCTTGACACCGACGTGTGTCACCTGTCTCCGGCACCATCACAACAACCACCAAGAGAAGAAAAATAACGAATCACCTCCTCATCCGATCTTGACGCGGTTCCATCACTGATATGCAGCTTTGCGGACCTCTAAGGTGGCTCACCAAAGGTGAAGCCATTGCGGTTGAACATATCAGACCAAGGCAACACTCCAAACATGCCATCGATCTAGATCTGGCATCCCGTACAACTAAGACGTCGGAGGAGGAAATCATGTTTGCTAGCCACGAACCACGAACCCAATACACGATCCACCTTCTTTCAGATGCCGCTGATACATACCACAATCCGCATCCGCTTCCAGACTACCTCCCAAGGAAGAGAACACAAGTCCACCAAGATGATGTTGTCATCCACGCCATTCTTACTTGAATAGAC
>NC_041382.1:598173553-598199805 GCF_002162155.2 Triticum dicoccoides | reverse complement strand
ATTACTCAAGGAGGCCTCTCAGCCTTAACCAAGTTTACAAGAAATTCCGGCCCTCCTGCAAACCAGACTGTCGTGCGGGGGGTACTACGCCCATATGCAGCCAACACATGACTAGCGTTGTTCTGCCAACGGCTACACTGTGCAAATACAACCTCTCTATCCTCAAGGGCTGCTAGACTGCTAATCTCTTCAACGAGAGACCGGTGTTGCGATCTATCTGTTGTGGGTGCTTTGAGCATCACCACAGCCTCCGCACTATCCATCTCAACAATGATAGGCATCGTCGTCCTGTGTAAGGCAAGGTCTAGGCCTTCTCTACACGCCGAGAGCTCCGCCTCCAGCGCACTCTCACACGTGCGAATTTCTCTGCACGCACTATAGATGATATCCCCTCCATCATCTCGAAGGATCATGCCTCCTCCTGCTGCTCCTGTGGCTGCAACAAAGCCGCCATCTGTGTTAAGTTTGGCCCAGCCCGCACTAGGGGGCCCAACTTGGCCGCGCCGTCGCTATCCTGCAGGGCTGCACGCCCGGCGGGCCATCACAAACCACCATCTTCCCCTTCTCCATATTGGCCTGCGGATGTTGCTGGATGCATAATAGTGAAGTAATATAGCCATGTAAGAATCGACGAGAGGCCTCGACAGGAGGTGGCGGTTTGTCATGGGTAATCTCATTGCGAACATGCCATACTCTCCACATGATCATGAGGACCACCAGCCTCGCCGTCTCATCCAGGGGTTCCAACAAGGCGAATAGCCACTCTGGCCCCGTGTCCCGGATGGTCTCCTCCTTGGGTATGTTCCAGTCCATCGCCATGAGTCTCCATAGCTCCCTTGCCAGTGGGCACCTGCAAAGCGCGTGGAATCCATCCTCGCGTTCAACACCACATAGGGGGCAGACGTCAGTATCCTCGAGGTGTCGTGAAGCCTTGTTGGCCCAAGTAGCAAGTGAATTTGTGACAACCCTCCACGCAAACACGCGTACCTTAGGGGGAGCAGGGCACCCCCATATGATCTTCCAGATGGCGCGACGACCATCCGGTGCCCTGCTCATGGCGGTGGCCAATGGACGCTCGCACTCGTCCATTGCCACGCGGTACGCGGATCGGACGGTGAAGATATCGTTCTTCTCCGGCGCCCAGGCGATGATATCGTTGGTGACGCGTGGCGAGGTCCGGATGCTAGTGATGACGGCGACATCCGCCGGCAAGAAGTAGCATTGTAGTAGGCCGGTGCGCCAAGAGCCCTCGCCGTCGAGGAGCTCAGCCACCCTCCGCAGGCGGCAAGTGCCCTGCTGAGTGATGGGCTGACGAGAGGGCTCCCGTGGCAACCATTGGTCCCGCCATATGCGAATGTCCTGACCGTTCCCAACACGCCATATGATGCCCTTTTTCAGGAGCTCGAGGCCATGTTAGATAGCCTGCCAGGTCGGGAAGGAGTTCCCTGAGAAGACCGTGTCCTCAAGGCGTCCATCATGGTAGTATCGGGCCTTTAGCACCTGCGCACACAAACTGGTGGGTTTAGTAAGCAAACGCCAGGCCTGCCTCGCTAGGAGAGCCTGGTTAAAAAGGCGGAAATCTCTGAACCCCAGACCACCCTTGCTTTTCTGCGCCTGGATCTTTGGCCAATCAAGCTAGTGCGTCTTCCTCTTGCCCTCAGAGGCGCCCCACCAGAAGTTGCGAACCATTCTATTCAGGTCATCACAGACTGACGTAGGAAGCTTAAAAATACCCATAATATAAGTGGGAATAGCTTGGGAAACTGCCTTAATCATGGTTTCCTTACCGGCGAGAGAGAGGGTGTCACCCCAAGCAATAATCCTCTTCAATAACCGAGATTGCAGATTCTAAAATTTACCTCGTGACATGCGTCCTTCGGGCGTTGGGAGCCCTAGATATTTCTCCTCAAAAGTGACAGTACCTATGTTTAATGTAGTTCTTACCGCCTCCTGTTTGTCCATAGCACAAGCTGAACCAAAGAGAGCACTACATTTGGCCGGATTAATAAATTGTTCGGTGGCATTAGCATACGTGTTTAGCACTTCCTGGACCTTTTGGGCTTCTTCCTCCTCTGCTTTAAAAAACAGTAATGTATCATCTGCAAACAGAAGATGAGACACCCCTGGAGCTCTGCGGCACACTTTTAGCGGTGTAAAGTCGCCTTTTTCTTCTCCTTCTTTCAAGAGAGCAGATAGACCGCCAGCCACAAATAGGAATAAAAACGGGGACAAAGGATCACCTTGCCGTAGGCCACGTGACGGTGCGAACGATTCCAGAAGGGTTCCATTGAATTTAACTGTATATCTCACCGAGGTGACGCAAGCCATAATCCAGTCCACCCACCGGCGAGCGAAACCCATCTTTTTCAACATTCGCTCCAAGAAGATCCAGTCCACTCTATCGTATGCTTTGGAGAGGTCCAGTTTACACGCGCAGAAACTTTTATTTGGGTCTTTCTCCTGCTGAATAAAATGAAAGCACTCAAACGGAATCAAAGCATTATCAGTGATCATACGTCCAGGGACAAAGGCGCTTTGCTCAGGGGAGATAATATCATCCAGAATAGGCCTCAACCGGTTTACTAGACATTTTGCCACCACCTTGTAGATGACGTTACATAAGCTGATTGGGCGGAACTTCGTGAGCCTCTCTGGGTTATCCACCTTCGGGATGAGAACAATGGACGTGTTGTTCACCCCCTCAGGCCTAATACCTGTCCGGAAAAATTCCTTGACCCCTGCAATTACTTGTTCTCTCATCACGTCCCAATTACGCTAGAAGAAGCGCGCGGGGAAGCCATCCGGACCCGGCGCCTTTAACGGTCCAATCTGAAACAGAGCATCGGCAATTTCCTTGTCTGAAAACTCTGCACACAGTCCATCATTCATGCGGTCAGACACACGTGGTTTAATTAGATCAATTACTGGATCCGCACAAAGAGAGGGGTCAGCAGCAAATAGTTTGGCAAAATAAGAAGTGGCCATGGCCGCCATAGACGCATGGTCCTGATGTGTGACTCCATCATCATCAATGAGAGTTTTAATACGGTTTTTGCGTGCGCGCCAAACCACTTTTTGATGAAAGAACTGGGTGTTGCGGTCCCCTTTCCGCAGCCATGCAATGCGGGATCTCTGCATCCACAACATCTCCTCCCTATAGAGCAGCTCGTTCATCCTGTCAGTCGCCTCCTGTATGTCCTTTCTATCTGCATTCATAGACATAAGCTCCTCGAGACGAGAGCGGGACTTGTTAATTTCACGGATGACATTTCCAAACTTTTTTCGACTCCACTCTTGCAGTTTTTTCATCATATTCCCTAGTCCAGAAGCAACATCACCAAGATTTAACATAGAGCCCAACTCAGTCCAAGTGTTCATAATTACCTCAGGGAGGGAGGGGTCTCGTTCCCACATAACTTCGTACTGTCTACACCTTCTGCCTTCCCGTTGGCGCGGCTCCTCTAGCGCGCACTTGAGGAGGATGGCCAAGTGATCGGAGCTTGGCGCCACCAAATGCTCCACCCTTGCATGGGCGAAAATATCCCTCCAAGCATTGTTAGCCACAGCACGGTCAAGGCGAACCTTGACGTTTGCCCGTCCACCTCGCCGGTTATCAAAGGTGTGTGGGAGACCTGCAAAACCGAGGTCGCCTAGACCACAAACCTCAAGAACATCACGAAAATCAAGCATCTGACCTGCCGAGCGCGGTGTGTCGAAGAAGTGCTCAAAACTCCACATCTCCTCATTGAAATCACCCACCACGACCCAAGGCATGCTGGTCTGCTGGTGGAGATTACGGAGGAGGGACCACATGCGATGACAGTCCTCCGTTCGGGGCTCGCCATAGACGCAGGTGAGCCGCCAGGGTGGCTCACCCTCCGCACCAGTTACATACACGTCAATATATCGTTCATTTATTTCTTTTACATCAAGACTCACTGACTCATGCCAATACAAAGCAAGACCTCCACTACGACCCACACAATCAAAAGCATCAAAACCTCTTAAACCTAACCGAGCACGGTACCTCTTCATTTTGTTCTTAGACTGCCTAGTCTCACAAAGAAAAACAATACTAGGGGACTGAGCCTGCACCAGACTCACAAGATCACGAACTGTCCGAGAGTTCCCACCCCCTCGGCAGTTCCAGCTTAGGATATTCATTCCTCCTGACGGGGCTCCGCCGGCCCCGTCAGTTCGTCGGCGGCCCCTGGGCCGACTGCCTCCATGGTACTAGTTCCGTCCACCATGTCATGTTCTATCATCCCATCGCCACGCGGAGTCTGCTGCCCGTCTAGAGACTCCAGTGTCCTGTGCTTTTTTGGCGTACCTAGAACCACAAGCTCGTCCGTACTGGACGTATTAGCATAAATCACCAAAGCCTTGCTAGCCTCCTCCCCGCCAGCAGCAGCGACTTGATCACCAGCAGCGGCACGCTTGCCCAAAGCGGAGACGCCATCAGAGAGGTCTACGTCGTCCATATTCACTTCCTGAGAAAGATTACGCAGTGCCGGGATCATATCCGAGCTCCTCGGCTGGGAGTAGTCCGAGTGTTGTGTGCCTTTGGAGGTGTGCTCCTGTACCTGAACATGCACGTGAGCCTCTGCATGTGCATGGCGATCTTCCATTGCACCCTTGCTGCCTCCTGACATGGCTTGCATCTTTTCGGCTAGCATTGCATCAACGGCAGGGTTTCCGGAGCTGTGATCTGCTGCATGTTGCTGACACCTCGCCGCGCTGCCTTCCGGGCGCCGCGCGCCTCGTCCACCTCGGCCTCGGGCCGATGACCCGGTGCTCTCTGAAGAGAAATCAAGGCCGCGGTATGCCATCGGGTTGACCTTCGCTTTCACTGTTCCGGACTGCCTCCCAAAGCGGCGTGGTGGAGAACATTTGAGTTTGTCGCTATACTTGCCAGATGGAGGCCTTCCTTTCACCTTCCGGCCACACGATTTCTCCTTATGTCCGAGGTAGCCGCATGTGTAGCAGAAGTCTGGCAGTTTTTCATACTAAATTTGGAACTCAACCCTTGTTTTCTTCTCCTGCAGCTTGGCAGTCATGGCCACAGATGTCTCAAGCGCCTGGTACACCGGAACGGCCACCCGGACACCACCCGGACACGCACGTAGTTGCCTGTCTTCTCGTCGAGCTCCATTTGCAAAATTGTTCCTAAGTTGGCGCAGAGTGCTTTTACCACAGTCTCCGTCCTCCAGTTCATGGGCACATCGAGGATGCGCACCCAGATTCTCATCTTGTCCAACTTGTAGTCTGACACTTGCCTCATACCATCATACGCCTCAATCAGCAGCGGATCATGCTCATACTGCCATGGCCCTCCCCCTAGGACACGAGACATGGCCTCGCAGCCGAAGTGCACGAGATATTTGTTGTCACCTTGGTAAGCATAATCAAAGTTCTCCCTCAACCTCCAACCATATGCAATATTCTCAAACAGAGTACTAGGGGATGGCCGATCCAAGGAGTACACAAGCATTATCACAGTCCATGGGTGCTCCTGAGCCTGTAGCACACCATCTCCCTCCAAGTCGACCTCCACAAGCTCGGCATCCTCCTCGGGATCCTCTCCTTCTCTGAAAGCCTCTGGGCCTTCCTCATCCCGGCTGTTGCGCTCGCGAGCCGCCGGCGCCGACCTCGCCGTGCCCGCCGACCCCGCTGTCTCCAACTGGTTCCATATAGTCAGCGTCTGCAGCCGTGGGTTGATCCACGCAGCAGCCTCGGATCCCTCGGAGGTAGGCTTCGGGCGAGCAGCATCCACAGAGGGAGCCCCGTATGCGGGTCGGGCTCTAGTGCTGGGAGCCCTGCACGCACTATGCTGCAGGGCCAACCAGTCACGTCCACCTGTCCCCGTAGGCCCCACAACCTACTAAATACATTCTCGCTTCTCTAAATTTACTCAAAATTCTCTTTCTTTCCTTATCCCGGCGGCGGTCATTATTCTACAGAGTTAGAGCTTCTGCAAGAGAGGATTCCCCAAGGTGAGGTCTGCAGCTCGTGGTCGTGGCCTTGGCCGGCGGTAATACGGGAGCTTTCGTCGCTAGCGCCACCCGACTCCGGTGAGCCCAAGCCCGAGTCAATGTAGCGGTAGCTGCTCGCGTGCCGCCATTCCCGATCTGAGCCGACCAGCTACCTGTGAGAAGGTGGAACTGAAGGGCGTGCGGGCGCCAGGCGATGAGCTGGGTGGAGCATTGATTCGCCGAGATGCTGCAGGAGGACGTGGAGGCGCACATCAAGATTGGACCTCGATGCAAGCTCCACAAGCAGAGGCGAGTAGTATTTCAACTCACCGGACGGGAAGAGTGTATACTGTATACACATTCACTGATGTTAACCCATATGTACGAACTGAAGTTTGATGTCCTGCTTCACCTATCCATATGTCTCTGTTTTCGATCACCTAATTGCAGTTAAGCTCCAGAAAATCATCATAATGCAGCGGATCACGCTAGTCACGCTCGGGCTGGGGGAGGAACAAGAACCCATGCTCTCGCCCAAGTAGACGAGCAGCTCCTGGCGTGAAGTCCCTTTCGGTAAAACGTGTATCGGCCATGATTGCTATGTTGTGAACGATGTTGGCGTCGTCACTGTCATTCTGCCAGCATCGCCGTGCTCCGACAGCCATGGTTGCCCGTCGACGCGGCTAGCTGAGCACTTTCCAGGAATCCTCGTAGGCTGCAGAGACCGGGTGCTTCGGCGCGAGGCCATAGTCGACTGACATAGCCAGCACACCGGCCTTCGAGATGATGGAGTTGAGGTGCCGGTGATACATCTCCGACGCGGCGGAGCCGGCGACCAGGCCGTCGCCGGGATCAGGAAAGAGAGAGAATTTTGAGTAAACTAAAAGAAACGAAAATGTGTTTAGTAAGTTGTGGGGCCTACGGGAACAGGTGGAGGCGACTGGTTAGCCCTGCAGCATAGTGCGTGCAAGGCTCCCAGCACGAGATCCCGACCCCCCGTATGCGCCCCCACCTTCCTCCGAGTTCGCCATGGCCGCCGGCGGCTTCTTTCCTGACTCGTGCGACGGCGGCGACATATTAGCGGGCGACGGCGGAGTGGAGATCTCAGGACTCCGATCTGGCGGCTTGCGTTGTCGTTTTGGTAGACCCACCGAAACCCTAGACGATTTTATG
The DNA here is from genome assembly GCF_002162155.2 of Triticum dicoccoides. NCBI lineage: Eukaryota > Viridiplantae > Streptophyta > Magnoliopsida > Poales > Poaceae > Triticum > Triticum dicoccoides. The sequence goes on along the minus strand of NC_041382.1, from coordinate 598,192,660 downwards.
GAGTCGTTTAGGTGAGTTTCCTTGCGACGGGGGTTAGGGCAACCCGATCTTGACTCGGAGGCTGCTGGGACGCTGGGCACCTGGGGGCCAAGCGATCGGTCTGCGGACATGGCCGCTGCTGTTCCGACGACCAGCCTGGGCTTGGACGCGGAAGGAAGGCCACACACAGCGGGCGCGGCGGCCGGCGGTGGCGGCGGCGAGGCGATCGCCTCCTGATCGCCTAACTGCATGCGCGGGTATCGCCCATTTCTAAACCTTCTTTATTCAGCGCTGCCATTGCCGTCGCCAAGGCCAAAGCAATAAACATCCCAAAATCCTAAAGTACTAGAGACTAAAATCAAAAGCTACCCCCCCCCCACCTTAAAAAAAACACACAGACGACCTCGGCGGTGGGGAGCCGCCGAGGGACGGCAGTGGAAGAAAACGCCCCTGGATGAGATCACCTTTCAAGGTAATATCACCGGGAGTCACATAACTTGCTTTCTATATTCAGTTTGGTGCTAGAACTTCGAAAATACGGATTTGTGGTCATCCAACTTGCATTGTGGTGCAAATACGGTCACAAAACGTGTACGCGGGCGTATCCACCGCTTGCATGGCGTGCCACGCATGCATGGTCCCACTGTCAACGATTGTTGGTGGAGGAGGCGTTAGGTATGACATGTGTAACGTCCATTTTGTAGAAACACCCCTAGTTTTTTCATAATTATGGTTGTATAATTCATTCGCACGTAATAAGTACTAATAATTAAGTCTGTGGGTCTCATTTGGTAGTCAGGCCTATAAAGGACTCACCTGCTAGTGGACGTGAGAAAGATTTGAAGATTTAAAAATTAATCGTGTCGTTTGGATTCAAACCAACAACCTCTTCAATCCGGTCTCACGTTTTAGCCACCACACTAGACGTCCTTTGTTGTCTAGTATTGACATGCATATGTTGTTATATTGTGCAACCCGACAAACAAATTATTTTTCTTTTAATTTTTTTGCGACAAATAAATTCTTTTTTAGCTGGGACAACCATAAATTCAATCATATACAAAGAGAACAATGATGTTATCAATAAACTTGCTCTAATATCAAGTTATCTAAATGAATTTAGAGGGTGCACAATTTTTTTTTCATTCCGCTCAAATTGTTTATGGTTGGTTTGAACTCCTATGTCAAAATGGACTTGGATCACTTAAATTTCAAATCCAATTTTGTACTGTTGCGGTAGATTAGTTTTCTTCACTCCTCTAGGTCTAGAATTCAAATCACGAGGTACAAACATTTTGATTGTTTTTGTACTGAATATGTTTTTTTGGCAAAAATATAACCTATGCAAGATTCAAACCCGGGCCAGTTGCAAGCTAATTAATGGACAAACATCAGGATAAAAATGATATATCATTATGTGCTATATTTTATTTATTTAGACTTCTAAAATTTTAATTATTTGAATTCAAACAAAAAATTTGTTGCTTTGTATGAAAGAATTTTCAAGCATTTCGAGCGCGAGCGAATTTTTTTGCCATTTTGGAATCCATACGTGTTCATGTGTCTAAGGAGAAACCTAGAATTTTATATGTTGGCAACGACAACTACTTGAGGATGAGCGGATTTTTTTCACCAGAATTTATTCAAATGGATTTTGAATTCAAAAGTTTTTGGCAATTAAATATATAAATTGAAACTAAAAAAGTACAAATCTTGGGCATGTTCCAGTGGTTAGTATTGCGCATCCAGTAGGTGACCCCAGCTTGCAAGTTTGTGAAAATGTCAGCTGATCCCTGCTTACATTATAGAGTGAAATAAGGTATATTTGTTTAAAGACGTGCTTAGTACAATGGTTTGGTCAGGCCATGTGCGTGCATGGCCTCGTGAATTCAAGCCTCGCACGGCCCTTTTGTTTCTCATTTCTTTGTCAAGTGTGACATGCGCTCGGCCTTTTTATTTCTCATTTCTCTATCAAGTGTAACCTATATGTGTTGATGAGGGGGCTTCTGTGCAATTAAAAACAAAGCAGGGGTGTTTCGGTAAAAAATGGTTTTAGTCATGCCACGTAAGCGCAGGATACGTCCGGATACGGATAAGATGACCGTATTTGCACGAGAACGCAAGTTAGATGATCACAAATCCGTATTTTCAAAGTTCTAGCACCAAACTGAACATCCAGCGTAAGTCATATGACCTCCGGTGATATTACCTCTTTTTCTTTCTTCGTGGGGAAGAAAGAAAAGCGATGCACGAAGAAAGAAGAGCGGTATCTGGTGGAGATGTAAGTGAGACGGCGAGTTGCCCAATTCAGCCTGCAATAAATCCGTTTCAGGCGTACACGCCAGAGCAGTGAAGCCCTCCCTCGTGGGGGGTACAGGTAGAGAGAGGCCCATGTGGGTCCAACAAAAGAGTCGATCGCAAGTGCCACGCAATCCGGGGTCGTAGATCGTTTTGTGTCTGCTCCTCCGCCACTCGTCTCCACCAGGGCACCCGGCCGGCTCCTCTGATCGCCGGCCGCCTCTGATCGCCGCCTTGCCTCCCGCCGGCCGCCGCTCGACCGCACCGCCGGATCATCCGCCAAGGTATGAATGCGCGCCGCCATTTGCGCAATGCGGCAATGCCAGTGCCCTAGTTACTCGCACACGGGGAAAAGGTTAGAGATCTTACATTCTGACGACCTGCAATGCCATTGCCAAACATTGGCACTTGATACATCCCATTTCATCCGTGATCGCCCGTCGCCGTCTCTTTGTTGGCCCCTCCCGTGTCCGAATCCTGCCTCCGCCCGGTCCCAATTTGAGCATTGCCTGAAATGTTTTCCCAAGTCCCCTCCGGCCGCCGTTGCAGACGTGACGGATGCATTTGGTGCCAGGTACAGGCGCAACCGACCTGGCCTCCCGGACCCTCTCTGGCTCCGGCTGCTGCTCCATCGTGCATGCGTCGCAGACGGAGAAGGAAGAAGGACGAGGCGGCCACCACCAAGCCATGAAGAACGCATGGTGATGTCTCGTCTGGATTTTTATTCATTGCTTTCTCTTCTGGTATTTATGCCATCTGCATCTGCATGCATCTCACTCACCATCGGTTTGCTCTCGAGTTCTTTCTTACTCCTGCAAGATTTTTCATCCATGCTGCTGTGATCTTTCAGGCAGGCAAACTCCGGCATGAGCACAATCAGCAGGGAGCCGGTGCTGTCCAAGACCACCGAGAGGGGGGAGAATGACAGGCTCGAGTACGCGGTGTCGTCCATGCAAGGTTACCGTGCCAACATGGAAGATGCCGTGAGTAAAAACCATCCTGATACATGGTTTATCTTTGGTGAAATGCCAAGGCCTAACTTCCTGGTCTTCTTTTTCCCCAGCATGCAGCTGTTGGAGATCTTGATGTTTCCACCGCCACATCGTTCTTTGGTGTTTATGATGGCCATGGAGGTTGGCATTCACTATTCAGTCCCATCCTCCTGCGAAAAGCAGAATTCAGATATATGCATGATACAGATTTAGCTCCTGGAATTCACATAAATCCTTTCACATCCTGCCCTTTTTGCAAGAAGTGCGTGCCATTTACTACCATCTGAAATGTTTCTTGATACAGGACCTGCTGTATCAATGTTCTGTGCGAAACACTTCCATCTTGAGGTCCAGAAGCATCCACACTACAATGACAGTCTGCGTATTGCGGTGGAGAGCGCGTTCTTCAGGTTATTTAGTAGCTAAGCAATTCATGCATCCTATGAGTTCTTTGAGGCTACGCAGTTTCTCCCGGAGTTTTCTGCCGATACTACCAGGAGTATATAGTTTTGTGTCACATTTGTAATCGCTGTTGCTACTCGACTGTTGCAGAATGGATCAGATGATGATGACAGAGGAGGGACGGAGGGAATTATTTGAGTATAGCCCTGCTAATAATGCCAATACGAATTCGACTGTCAAGGATATGTTGCTCGGTTGTGCTTGTGTAAACGTGAAGGTCATATCTCATTTTTTATTTTTTACACATCCCCTCCAGTTATTTGTATGTAGAAATCTCATGTTATGAAAACACCTATTGTTTACTTCAGCTTGAGTTATTTGTCTGCAGAGACGCCCCGGGCCAGCAGACGTAGGAAGTACCGCCTGTGTGGCTCTCATCAGAGGCAACCAGATCATTGTTGGGAATGCTGGTGATTGTCGCTGCGTAATCTCAAGGAACGGTCAGGTACTTCTCTTCTCGGTGTCTGGCTGGTACCCGATCCGTGCAGTATTTTGTTATAACTGTGACCCCTAATAGTGCCTGGTTTTATCTTTGTTGTGTTCTAAGGCAACTGTTTTGACCACCGATCACAAACCGAGTGTGCCGGCTGAAAGACGGAGAATAGAGAACGCAGGACGCTCTGTTGTAGTTACTGGAGGAGCAGGTCGCATCGATGGTGGAATCGCGGTCTCCAGATCGATCGGTACAGTTTTATCTTGTATGTTCGTTTTTTGAGTTTATCACATTGTAATTGGCATTTTGCTTGCATTTCAGGTGATATGAGGTACAAAAGCAATAGCCGGCTGACCCCTGCACTACAAGCACTGACTTGTTCTCCTGAGATTCGCGTAGTGAGTTACTGAATTGTCATAAAAATCTGTATGTTTGTCCTGCTGGATACGGTCTAATGGAAAATGACCCTTTTGCTGTTAGGAGAACATAACTGATGAAACTGAGTTCCTTGTTATGGCATGTGATGGAGTCTGGTAAGTCCTCAACTAAATATATATTACTGTTGAAGCTTTGATCAATTATTGTTTGCTGTGATGACTATGATTAGTTTCATACATGGTACACGGACTCGAAATGACAGTTAGTTTCAACAGTCGCGTTTCTCTCGAGATATAGTTAGTAGTCTTTACCAAGGAAGAATTTTGTAGATTTGGGTTCAGTTAAATTTGCTTTGCTTTGGGCTAAGCTGCATCATCACCGTGTACATATCATTGTTGTATGATTTGCTGAAGGTACAGAATACCGGAATCTCTGCTGATCCCTTGTTGTGCTAGTATGGAGTACTTCATAATTTTTCCAGAAAAATGTTAACCTGAATGCATGAATATGAACTTAACCTGGTCAGTTGGTTGGAAAAAGATATTGAAATATGCCTGCCTTATCTTTATAATAAAGAACCTACTTTGAAGAACCTGGATCTTAGAATTTTTGGCCTGCATGTTGTTGGCAGTGAAGGAAACATGGTGAAGTGTAGCTAGGAATTTGTGCTCTGCCTTCCCGGACATACTCACTGACATAACTTATCTATCTCCCAGCTCTTTGCTCTATCTAAATTGCGAAAATATCATATGGAAACAAACATTCGGTGGAAACCGGTGAAAATATCATATTGAAACCAGCTTTTTGCTCTAAATTCACACACCTCTCGTTTTTTGCAGGGACGTCGTGCTAAACCAGGGCCTGGTTGAAATTATACGAAACAACATGAAATCTGTGAGCATTTCTTCTTGTTTCACCAGCATGTCTGCCTGTTTAGCTCATCAAATTCCCCTTTAACTTGACATATGTATTGCTGTGACCAACACACACATGCACACACAGGGGATGGACCTTGGGAAGAACTGCGAGGCCATCCTTGACATGTGCGTAGAGCCACCGCAACCGTCGGTCGACAACATGACCATCCTGCTGGTCCGGTTCAAGCACAAGGCGCCAGCGGCACCTGACCCGTCCAGAGCCGACGACGGGCCGCACGGCAAGCGCAAGAGCAAGGCCTCCATGGAACTGGGGGTGATGGACAACCCCAACAAGGCTGCGCCGCCTACTGCAAGCGCGAAAGCAAAGCCCCGCAGAAGCTTCTGAACCCGATGAGCCACGCAGTCACTGAGTTAGTCGTCTCCTTTGACTTGATTTCGCTAGGATGATTCCCCACATGAGTTAGAAGTTTGGACGGAGGCTTGGCTTGTGATGCACGAGTAATTTTGTTTACATTTTTTGTTCTCTTTTTGACTTGAGGATCACGCCATAATTGTTTTGAACTGTCAAGTGCATTCAGAACTTGGATATGCATATGCTCACTGGATGCATTCGGAAAAGTTATTTGAGTAGCTGATTAGCTGGGCCTGGGAGTGTATTAATTCCTTGCTGATACTTACTCCTTAATGCTTCATTCCAACGAGAAGATTCTGGAAAAGAAATCGCAACCGAAAGATTGTTGCAGTGGATTGATGAGAAGATTTCTGCAATTGGATATGCATATGCTCACGAGAAGATTCTGGAAAAGAAATCTTCCAACGAGTAGCTGATTTCTGCAATTTCTGAAATCGCAACCAATGTGTTGCAGGAAAATGATGAGGTGGTCACAGAAGACAGTTCCCTCTGTGACCAGCATCACATTTCTGCAATTGTACAAGGAAGGATTACTTAGCAGAGAGTTGATTGGGGACAGAGGGGGTTTTACTCTGCATCAACATGAGAAATGATAAGTGAAAAACCTCTTACAAACAAGCTGCTACTTCAACATCCAAGAGAACTGCAACCCTGAAGCATATGATTCCTGAACTATTCGTACAAGAGCAAGCAGATCAAAATGTTACAGAACCAATGCAAGATACGTACAGATTCAGATTCTCGGCTCTACCAGTTTCTCTCAACTACGGGTTTGGTGATGACTGCAACTACAGAAACCCATGTACTGTTACTGTAAATCAAAAGCTCTCCGAAGGATAAACGCAGCAGCGATCCTGGATTGTTTTCATGACCGATGCAACGCGGCGAGACACGAGCCAGTCGTCCGGATGGATCACAATCCCCACACCCGTGCGCGCTCGGTCGGCATCATCAGCTAGGTCGAGCGCGCTTCCTCGGCGGGCCCTCGATGGAGCAGCCGACGCGCTTCCGGTCCTCTTCGCCGTACCACCCGTCGTCCTCCTCGTCCATGTCGGGGCCGCTGGAGTCCTCCTCGTCGGAGCTGCAAGCCGGCGGCGGAGGGGCCGCCACCACCGGCTTCGTGAAGATCTTGCGGACCACGCAGTCCATGTTCGCCTTGGGGCCCGGCTGCGCGGCGCGGAAAGCGGCCGCGCCCTTGTTGAGCCGGTACTCCTTCATCAGCCACGGCGTCGGCGCCCACGCCGCCCCGCCGTCGCAGCCCTTCCGCGGCACGTGGAAAGCGAACCTGCTTCGGAACGCGACCGCCTCCGCGGCCGCGCCGGCGCCGTGCACGTACCCCTTCTCGCGGCCGTACCGCGCCCAGCACCCGCCCGGCGCCGGCCGCGCGTCGCCGCTGGCCTGGGCGCCATAGAAGTAGCCCCACGCCTCCCCGTGCCGCCGCCTGCTGCTGGGGTGGAAGGGGAGCGCCGGGGGGCTCGCGGCGAAGACGTCCACGCCCTCCGCGACGTGCCCCGGGGTGGCGTCGCCCCGGAGCGCCTTGGGTGCGAGGTACTGCGTGATGATCTGGTGGCCGCTGGGCTCGAACGCGTGGCCCGGCGGCAGACTCCGCACGGCCGTTGCCATTGCCGCCAAGAACGAGCTTCTGGCCGAGATGAATCGAGGGTGGAAGTTTGTTAGGGAAGTTCGGGTGGTTTGGACTTTGGAGGGGAGAGGGGTATAAGATGGAAGGTATTGGGTATGGGGCGATGAGCTATCATCAATTTTCTGTCCTTAACGGGATTTCCCGTTGAAGCAAAAAACATCTCCATCTCAAAAAAGGTAACATGTCGACTAAAATCAGGAAATGTAAATCATATCTCTTTCGAAAAAAGAAAATACAAGTCGCATACATACATGCATAAATGTGGTTCTTGCTAGGAGGTTACATCATAGGGATGCAAGTGAACAAGTGGCGGAGCTTCAAAGAAAATGTTGGGCGGGCCAAACAAAGGAAGAGCACTGTTTTTTCAAAAAAAAAAATCTGAGTCATACTCATTAGTCTGTAAAACAGGATTACAAGATGGAGTGAGAATATATGTATATATCAAGTGAATTTTGAAATGATCCTTTTTCTTTTGAAAACCAAATCAATTTTTCTCTAGGTGTGAGTGAGCTTGCTTACCATTGCTTATGGCTACCAAATATATGTTGTGATTTGGCTACCAAATATATGTTGTGATTTGTAAAATGCAAAGAACAATTGAGTGGAAGATCAGGATATCTAATGAAGCAATTGCAGGAAAATTAGATGTACAATGTAGTACTATTTTCATCTAATTCATGCCCCTCAATTGAGTGGAACAATCAGACTATCTAACCAGGACTATATGATGTATTTGACTACATCGTTGAACTCAGTATTTGGGAAAACAAATTAGATTAGCTGTGATCTCTTGCTTAATCGTAATTGCAAGGAAATTGGATGGAGTGGTTGCTTGATTCGTCGATGTCTCTGCCTCCTGCCTGCTGCAGCCGTGAGAAACAGCAGGAGCTCGTGCCGGCTGGGTGCGAGAGAGCATGGCGACTTGCGACTGAGAGACCTCGAGCGCTTTGGATCGATCATATGCTTACTGGGCTGCAGGTGGGCTTTGCTTCGATGCATAGGTAAAATTAAAAGTGCAAAAAACCTGGGCGGGCCATAGCCCAGTTTGGCCCCAACAGAGCTCCGCCCCTTTACAAGTCCACTAAGTCCACAACAGTCCTCTAAAAAAAATATTTCCTCTTAAAAAAGTCAACGACAGCCGCGTTGAGGATATTTGTATTAGCACATTTAGAAGAGCAACAGATATTGGTTTATTTTTGGAGGCGCGAATGATCGCGGACGTCGGGACGCGTCTGCGTCCTCATGCATCCCTGATAAATGGAGTGTATGCAACAACCCAGTTGTATGGTTTCGACGACTCATTTTCGACCACATTAACACTACCCAATGCTCTTCCCCTCCCTCAACCTTATATTTGTGTCATTGACATCGGATCTAACGATCGCCTCCTACACCTAATTATGGTGCTATGAGGAGTCGAGGACCAAACCACTGGCCTAAGTGGTGGAGCTTGACAAAAATGCGTGGGGAGAGGAGGCGCAAAAAAAAATTCTGGCAATAAACTAGAACTTGTAGCATTAAGACAAAGTTATATTTACATTACCTATATTGGTTGCAAAGTACATGTATACTAAAAAAAACTAGACCAAAACATACATCTTGTCTACTTGGATGCATATACTGTTAAGCCTTCAAATCTCAACGTGTCATTACCAAACCATGGAGGTTCTACATATCAGCCTGGTCGTCCTCCCTACACGGCGCTGTCGCCGGCTACACGCGTGGCCCAAAATTGGAGCTCTTCATGAGTCAGCGTCGAGCCTATGTGGCGGCAGTCATGTCGGATGAAATGGAGCAGCCGAGCGCCTGAGTAGCAATGCCCAAGGAGATGAAGCAGCAACCGAGATGTGTATGCGTGAAGTTGAAGATGATGGGCATATTCATGCGTGCAAACATGGGATTAAGGCATACTAGCACCTCATAAAAATTAAATCTTGTTGGGGCTGGGAGCCATGGCCCCCTCGGACTTCTACATAGCTCCGCCGGTGACTGGCCTCATTGATTGCCTCCTTGTTGCAAGATTTCTTGTCGTTGGCATAACCATGCTCACGCTTCCTCAACTGGGGAACGACTTTCTCCGCAATGCTTGCCTACCACCTCATCATGTGTAAGAAGGGTGGAACCTCCTATGCACACATCTTGAAAACAAGGGTTTCAAACATGAACAAGATCTTCGCGGCAGCCGAGATGTGTATGCGTGAAGTTGAAGATGATGGGCATATGCATGCGTGCAAACATGGGATTAAGGCATACTAGCTAGCACCTCATAAAAATTAAATCTTGTTGGGGCTGGGGGCCATGGCCCCTCGGACTTCTACATAGCTCCGCCGGTGACTAGCCTAATTGGTTGCCTCCTTGTTGCAAGATTTCTTGTCGTTGGCATAACCATGCTCACGCTTCCTCAACTCGGGAAGGACCTTCTCCGCAATGCTTGCCTACCACCTCATCATGCGCAAGAAGGGTGGAACCTCCTATGCACACATCTTGAAAACAAGGGTTTCAAACATGAACAAGATCTTCGCCTGACTTCTGTTTCGTGTCCGCCTTAATTTTAGGGTGATCTTGCTCACAAGAACATCTCAAACAACTCAAGATGTCACCATGAGCTAGAGGACTCCAATCATATCCATCAAGTGTCCCTTCTCCGGTAGAGTCTGCCAAGACATCGGTGTCTGCCCACCAACGTTGTGGCGGATCTTTGGGGTCGTCAGCTGACGCCAGGGTTAGACTAGTCCTATTGGCCATCCATCCTACTTTTGATCCTGTGAAAAGTTTGAGACTCAAGGAATGCCAAGACCATTTAGGGCCAAGATGTTCTTAACGCTACCACTCTCAAGTCAGTCGTCAATGACTTAGATCTCTCGACCTACTGGTTTATAAAATAGTGTGCTGAGGTTATCACTTACTCGTGGCAAATACCTCCATTCAAGTGCAGGTGCCTGTACAATCATTTTTTGTAAACGGTCTCCTACTTGGTTACTTGTCGAGTAACATATTTACACCCCCCCCCCCCTCTCCCCTTCCCCATTCCTTAAAAAAGATAGTGTCAAACTCTACCAATTCAATCATTACAAAGACCAATACTGCTCATGTTTTGAGCACTGGTATATAATGATCTAGACCTCTGTCCTCCTAATTAAAACGTATGCTCATATCTATTTGAGGATACCGTAAAAGTCTTCAATCATCGTACATGGTCATCACAGAAAATATGTTTTGACATCATATCAGAGATGTAGATTGTTTTATCTTACTGTGAAAACAAATTTATATCCTCAATTTTCAATAGACTTCGTTTGATTTTTTTAAGTGAGTCAAAATGTCTGAATTCATGCAAGTGTGCCCCACTCCATTGGTTTGCCCCATGATAGAAAGCAATATGGGTCCACCCCTGAAGGAAACAACCAATGCGCAATGACTACCATAAGTTTTAAGGCATCTCCAACGCTGACTCCCTAACCGGACACCGTATCCATCCATGGACCAGTGGGGACCAGTCCATGGACACTAATGCGGGAGGCGACCATCCAAAGCTATCCCCTAAATGTCCACTAGTAATGGCAATTTAAAATTCAAAATCCGTCCGATCACATAGCACGCGCCGGATCACATCAGTCCCGATCACAATCAAAAAGGGGCAAGTATGCATAGTTTTAGATACCCGATCACAAAAGTATATTAGTTCGGCAGTTCGTGCAAAAAATGCTCTGCCTGACCGGCAATTCGAGCATCCACACTCAATCTGTCGTTGCCACCGTCTCGGCCGCCTCCTTCTTTACTCTCTCCAAATGATCCTTCTGCCGCTTCAACATCTTGAAATAGACGGCTTGCACGGTTATCTTTGCATCGTCGTCTAAATCCTACATCTTCAAGGTCAACATCTTTGTGTCCTCCGAAGCAGCTGCGATCTCAATCTTTTTCTCTTCGAGCATGGCCTTCCTCTCTTCGATCTTGAGCATATTCTTGGTAACTAGATCGCTGGATTCTCCACCATCGCTGTGTCCGGCAGCTTCTCTTACGGGTCCATGCGTCAGCAATGAAGAATAAGAACGGGAATTGAGTGAGAGCGGTGGGATGAAAGAGGAGAGTGAGGAATTTTGTCGCGAAATCAGTGCAATCAGCTACAAAAGCACGAGCTCCGCCTTAGTTTTGGGTGGCCCTAGGATGTCAGAGACCTACGTGGATAGCCAGTATCCGAACTCCTGCCAAGCCCCTGGTCTGGTTCCGGTTTGCGTGAAAACGACGGCCCGGACTGCTGACCGATGGGGGTCACCGTTGGATGGCTTGTAGGGTCTGGACAGTTGTGTTTTGAACGGATACAAGCAATTGGGTGTCGGCGTTGGAGACGCCCAAGTATGGAAAGTGGATTATGTGTTTCAACTCTTTGAAGGAACAGCCAAGCTCTCGACGGAATTCAACTATAGATAATGACTCATGCGTTGCAACAAGAGTATAAATATTTTAGGTGGTGTTTGATTGAGCTGTGGATTTTTGAAAGCAACTGCACAAAATCTCCTGGACAGCTATGAAAAATCTACCGTGAGAAAGCTATTGATTTACGTGTCCAAATTAGTATGGTTGTGCACAAACATTAAAAAAAATTGACAAATCAATAAGAGGCTGGACAGCTGATGTGGTTTTCAAAGAAAATCAGAGATAAATAAAACAAAAAAAATGGAGAGAGGAAGGGGGAAACGTGAAGGACTGAAACCTTACCGCGGAGAGAGATAGAGATCCAGAGAAAGCGCAAGGAAATAAACAAGTGAAATGGCACGTCAGTAACCAATGCCGCGTATCCGCGCGCGCGCGCCCGGGTCCGAAACCAAAAACCTAGAAAACAGAATACTACGCCGACCATAACTCCTTTCCGCATCTCGCCAACTAATTAATCGCTCGCCTGGACGATGCCACGAGCCCCTCCATCACGCGTAGCCAGCCACGCTCTCGCAGACCACTCGGCTCGAGGTCCCGGCGACCACGACGACGACCGAGCAAGGGCCCATGCCGGACCTGACGACCCACTCCGACGGCGTCGCCTTCGCCCTCACGGCCTCCACCTGCCACGGCGCCGTCCGCCTGCGCGCCTCCGGCCGGCGCACGCTGGCCGCCGACCTCCACGAGCACCAGCTCTTCGTCCACCTCGTTCTCGACCGCGGCCGCCGCCGCGTCCTCATGGGCAACAAGGGCGGCAGCGCCGCCGAGTTCCTGGGCATGGAGCGGCGCAGGCGGGCCGAGGCCGTCGCGCGCATCGTGGCGAGGACCCGGTTGCCGCCGGAGTGCGCCGAGGCCGTGGAGCGGCTGTGCGTGGCCTCGGCGGCGTACGGCCGGGAGAATGCGTGCGACGACGTGACGGTTGCCGTGGTCTGGAAGCCACGCGCCGGCCTGGGAACAGGGTTCGCCGCCGGTGCCAATCTTCCGTCACATGCGTCGTCCTCCGCGTTGAGCATCTCTAATTTGACTTGGTTGTTCGGCTACAGCTAGGTCCAGCACGGCTGTGATACATTATACATCGCCGATTCTTAGTTTTATTTGGACATGTAAAATTCCGGCTGACCCTTGTAGGATTAACTGTGCATATGTATGCCTAATCATCAACCTGATAGTTTCAGATACCACAGCTTCAGCTACAGATGCAAGCTTATGTCAATCACAATATCACTCTGTCTCATCGCCCAAAGCAGCGGCAATGGTGCCACCGAGGCCCTTCGCTAAGTAACAACAAAATTACAGGTGATCAGTGTAGGACTGTTAACTGTGTATATGTATGCCTAACCATCAACATGCCATGTAATTTCAGATACCACATCGGTAGCTTCTGCTACTGATGCAACCAGTCAATCACAATATCACATCACAAAACGGCTCTCTGTCTCATCGCCCAAAGCAGCAAATTGTTCAACACAAACACACACGAGCAAAACTGGGAAATTATACAGGAAATAAGGTAAGTCGAAGGATGGTAAAGATACCAACCAATACGGTAAGACCAAACGCAAAGCTCAAATTAGCATCAACACAAGTCACTTCGATTGCATCAAATTCATGAAAGTGCGCGGCGATATGGTAGGCAATGGAGCCACTGAGCCCCTTTGCGAAGTAACAACTACAAAACTCCAATAACATAAGAAACCACGACACAAGCGCCTACTGCAGGACCGTCCCTCTGACTTATATGATGCCGATCTTGTTGGCCACGTCAAGAGCATCATAGTCTGGTGTCAGCTTCACGTACGCCTTCTTCTTGCCATCAGGCCTGCAAAATTGCAAGTTTGGTTGGTCACCTAGCTGCACGTCATAGAGGATCAAGCAAGCAGCACAGCAAACGAACATGTGAGCAGAATACTAACCTGATCAGGGTGTTAACCTTCTTGGCCTGGATGTCGTACATCTTTTTCACAGCAGCCTTGATCTTTTTTTTGTCTGCCTTCAGGTCAACGATGAAGACAAGGGTGTTGTTGTCTTCAATCTTCTTCATCGCAGACTCAGTGGTAAGCGGGTACTTGAGTATCTGGTACTGGTCTAACTTGTTCCTGCCAGGGGTGCTGATCCTGGGGTACTTGGGGTCCCTGGCCTTGGACAGGGTCTTGGGGCGGTGAAATGTCACAGACGTGCGGATCTTCTTTGCGGTCTTCTTGATTGACCCGGACTTCACAGCCTTGGCAACCTTGGCAGCCTGGGCCTTGGCATCGCCCTTCTTGGCAACAGCAACTGGTAACAGATGGAAACAATAATCAGCTAATGGACTTCGCAGCAAGACATACAGAATGACAGATGAGAGTAAGCTTCTGGATCATAACGGGGCAATTCAGTCAAGCATGAGTTTAAGTTTTTAACATGGCAAAGAGTAACAAGTTGCAGCATATCACTGAAATTTGCAGAGCATACTATTGGAGCACCATTCAGTTGGCAAAAGAAATTTTGCCATAAAAATTTGTCAGTTTTATGTATGACAAAGAACAAACATTTTACAAGAGCAACCAAATAGTGAAAACTGCCTTCATTCATGTTGACCAATCCAATAGTGAGACCACAATACTGTGAGATGTAAAGCAAACTTTGAACTACACATGAACTCAAATCCAAAGCACCTGAAATGTCTGCATTAGCATTTTCAACAACAAAAAATGGAGGCACATAGTTCTGCAACATTTTGAGGTTACCTTTGGGAGCCATTTGAGCTTCTCAGGACAGCCTCTTGAACTGCAAACACAGACGAGCAGCGATTTCAGATCGATATAACGAGAAACGATATAGGAAAATACAATGACATTAGAAAAGCAAGCTGTGTGTGTTGGAAGAGGAAACTAGTCTAGTTTTCCGAGCTAAAGCAACTCAGAGCGTCTTCTACCACAAGGGTAAATCGAAATCCAAACAACAACATTTCCCGAGCACAGTATTTCGACAGACCATGTGATGAAAATACATGAAACAACTATAAACAGAACACTAACTCGATTCGTCATGAACTGGAAACAGGGATAGGCCACAAGCCCAAACAAGCATCTAATTTGACGCCCAAATCTACCAACCATGATCATCACGCGCAACAAAACATAAACATCTCCTACACATCTGGACTACTAACGGATCTTCACACTACCGCGGAATAGGACGGGCTACGGGACAAATCACTGAGGAAAACAACAGCTACTGCCATGAACAACGACGCGGACGCTACAGGAGAAGCACGGGACTTCGCGCGCATGGAGCGGATCCGGCATCTCGTCAAGAACGAGGGAGCCGCGGGGGCTCGACGCCGGCTAACTGAGGCGAAGAAGAGCGGAGCATGAGCACGGCGGCGGGGGAGGGGTGGGATGGGGAGGTGGCGGCGGGCGGCTTACCTTACCTTCCTGGGGTGCGGGCGCGAGGCGATGCGAAGACGGCTGAGGAGGAACCCTAGCGGCCACGCGTGCCAGGCCTTTATATCGTGGAGTCGAGCGACTCCCTCGTCTAGGGTACAGACTGGGCTGGGCCTGATTGGGCTGTACAGATCGCCGCGAGGCCTTGACGCCGATAAGTTAGTTATCTCGCACGTTTTTTTTTCCTAAATTGAGTTTTTCTTTAAATGCTATATCTCGTTTTAAATTGCTTTGCGTTTTTAAAGCGAAAATTCACTTCGGCTCTCCGGCAATACCGCTCGTTCTGCCAAAAATATTTTCTCAGTTTTTTTCGGTCTTGCAATAAACAACCAAAAAATCACATGTGTGGTGATCTACATTTTTTTAATAGATAAATTTTCATAAGATAATTCTAGCGCATGCGGCTTGTGAAGAAATAAGAAGTCTGGTCTTGTTTGTATAGATTTGAATTTGCTTTTCCAACCATTGCTTGTTTTCATTTTCCAACCCCAACCCATGCGCATGGTTTTTGGCTGATTTTTTGTATTACTAGGAAAAAATAAACTATTTTCACCCATCAGGAGCACTAATACCCGAGAGCCAAAAGGCTACCGTAAGGATTTTTTTTGGAATTTTTTAGTTTTTGCAAAAATAAAAAATGTTAACCAAACCCTGGAAAATAAAATAATTACATTGAAATCTTTACGGTGCACTAACTTCTTCTTGAACAGGCGGTTGGAGTGCCATCGCAAGACGCTCCAATACCCGAGCCAGATTAACACGGTTGATCGCGGACAAGAAGTCGTCAAGGCTGTTGTTCTATCGGGACCATTGCCTAGAGAGGAAGTCCTGACGGGCGGAAGAGACACATGTCTACAAGTATTGATTCCAATAAACCCCACACGCCACGCGCTGACACCTGAGGGCTCACCAGATATGATGAAGATTACGTTGCAGGACCCAATATCAAGGGAAGTCATCATCGTAACGCCGATAGACTCTACAAACCCTAAACTCATTGTCCCAAGCAGGGCACGTCGATAGACTCTACAAACTCTAAACTCACCGTCCCAAACATACGACATGAATCTACGGCCTGTGAATCATCGATGTGCCATTTCTGGCGCAGGCCATATGAACTTACGTTGTGCCTCAATTATGGGTCTCACTTGCTAGTGGCATGAATCACACAATGAGAGATTATTTGTGGCATGCCATTTCTAGCGCATGCCCCTGGTAACTTAGGTCGCGCCCCATCTTTTGGGTCTCACTTAGTAGTGGCATGAAGTTTTGATGGCACACTGATGAGTGATATTTTTACACTCATTTACCCTTTATTTAAATCGAGATATTTCATTAAAACTGAGATATTCGCTCCGATATTGCTACTATGACTAATAAATGCAAAGGATTTCACAAATCCTCTCTTTGGGATGAGGCTTGCATGCTCCCTCGCGGCGCTCCAATCCGTGCTCCCAACTCACCCATTCCTCATCCAATGGTCGTGCTAGTTTCCTTCCCCGATCGTTTCTTTACCAGGAAAAAATAGGCAAATAAATCATGTATTTCCTTCTCCCCTCGGTACCCCACCTTTCTTCGATACATACTTGTTTCTCTCTCATTCCCTCCCGCAACACTAGTGTTGCATTAAATTTGGAGGAGATATCAATGCTAATTTCATGGTTTTACCGCCGACGAACAAAGAAAACAGGTCTGGGTGCCAAACCAACCAATCATCTGTTAATCCATATGGGGAATCACACAAATCTCACCACTGATGAAGACGTGAGCACATCAAACAAGGTCAATCTCAGCCAGAAGCAAAAGCGCATTAGATAAATCAGATCAACTATGAGTATGATCATAGACAGAAGTACAACGAATGAACTATCCCAGACATATACAAGTATCAGGCAAAGGAGAAAATCAGGGCGGCGACAGGAGGAAATCCGTCGATAGCTGGCTAACTGGATGATGGAAGGGTAAGCGGAAGGGAAAAGAAAATATATGTATTACGGGAGAGAGAATAAGTATGAAGGGGAGAAGGAGATACAAGATTTATTTGCCTTTTATTTTCTTGAAAAGGTACGCTGGGAAGGAAACTAGCGTAACCCTTGGATGAGTAATGGGTGCGTGGGAGCACGGATGGGAGCACCGCGAGGGAGCAGACAAGCCTCGTCCCTCTCTTTGATGTGTTTCCACATGAAATGGGCTAAAAATGGAAGAGATCAAGTGTGAACATGGAAAGAAGTGAAGGATGAGATAGAAGAAATCAAGACGAGACACACCGGAAGAAATATCACAAAAGACGACATTCCATGTGAACAACTTTTATAAAGGGGAACAGGTTGAAATGTGAACAGAAAGTCCGCGAGTGAAGTTAGAACGGAGTCATCTTCATCCATCTCCATCAACACTAGTTGCCGCCATTTCCATCTCCATAGCCACCATCACCACCATAGATCTTCTTCCTCTAGATCATACTTGTAATCATGCACCACACACGTCATCCATTGTAAGACATATTACCAATCAATCATTCCCCATGATATGTTTTTCAATGTGTTCTTCGTGTGATCTGATCTCCCTGTGTGAGTAGTTCGGTAAAGTATGGGTTGAGGCAAAGGACTTGCTGAAGGAAATATGCCCTAGAGGCAATAATAAAGTTATTATTTATTTCCTTATAATCATGATAAATGTTTATTATTCATGCTAGAATTGTATTAATCGGAAACATAATACATGTGTGAATACATAGACAAACAAAGTGTCACTAGTATGCCTCTACTTGACTAGCTCGTTAATCAAAGATGGTTATGTTTCCTAACCATGAACAATGAGTTGTTATTTGATTAAAGAGGTCACATCATTAGTTGAATGATCTGATTGACATGACCCATTCCATTAGCTTAGCACACGATCGTTTAGTATGTTGCTATTGCTTTCTTCATGACTTATACATGTTCCTATGACTATGAGATTATGCAACTCCCGTTTGCCTGAGGAACACTTTGGGTGCTACCAAACGTCACAACGTAACTGGGTGATTATAAAGGAGCATTACAAGTGTCTCAAAGGTAGATGTTGGGTTGGCGTATTTCGAGATTAGGATTTGTCACTCCAATTGTCGGAGAGGTATCTCTGGGCCCTCTCGGTAATACACATCACATAAGCCTTGCAAGCATTACAACTAATATGTTAGTTGTGAGATGATGTATTACGGAACGAGTAAAGAGACTTGCCGGTAACGAGATTGAACTAGGTATTGGATACCGACGATCGAATCTCGGGCAAGTAACATACCGATGACAAAGGGAACAACGTATGTTGTTATGCGGTCTGACCGATAAAGATCTTCGTAGAATATGTAGGAGCCAATATGGGCATCTAGGTCCCGCTATTGGTTATTGACCGGAGACGTGTCTCGGTCATGTCTACATTGTTCTCGAACTCGTAGGGTCCGCACGCTTAAGGTTTCGATGACAGTTATATTATGAGTTTATGAGTTTTGATGTACCGAAGGTTGTTCGGAGTCCCGGATGTGATCACGGACATGACGAGGAGTCTCGAAATGGTCGAGACGTAAAGATTGATATATTGGAAGCCTATGTTTGGACATCGGAAGTGTTCCGGGTGAAATCGGGATTTTACCGGATTACCGGGAGGTTACCGGAACCCCCCGGGAGCCATTTCAGAAAGGGGAAGAAGGGTGGCCGGCCACCTCTCCTAGTCCTAATAGGACTAGGGGAAGGGGGGAGGCGCGCAGCCCTTGTGGGCAGCCCCTTCACCTTTCCA
>NC_041382.1:598164750-598173218 GCF_002162155.2 Triticum dicoccoides | reverse complement strand
ATCCTATTCCAACTAGGATTCCCAAGGGGGAAAGGGGAAGAAGGGTGGCCGGCCACCTCTCCTAGTCCTAATAGGACTAGGGGAAGGGGGGAGGCGCGCAGCCCTTGTGGGCAGCCCCTTCACCTTTCCACTAAGGCCCATGAAGGCCCATATGGCTCCCGGGGGGTTCCGGTAACCTCCCGGTAATCCGGTAAAATCCCGATTTCACCCGGAACACTTCCGATGTCCAAACATAGGCTTCCAATATATCAATCTTTACGTCTTGACCATTTCGAGACTCCTCGTCATGTCCGTGATCACATCCGGGACTCCGAACAACCTTCGGTACATCAAAACTCATAAACTCATAATATAACTGTCATCGAAACCTTAAGCGTGCGGACCCTATGGGTTCGAGAACAATGTAGACATGACCGAGACACGTCTCCGGTCAATAACCAATAGCGGGACCTGGATGCCCATATTGGCTCCTACATATTCTATGAAGATCTTTATCGGTCAGACCGCATAACAACATGCGTTGTTCCCTTTGTCATCGGTATGTTACTTGCCCGAGATTCGATCGTCGGTATCCAATACCTAGTTCAATCTCGTTACCGGCAAGTCTCTTTACTCGTTCTGTAATACATCATCTCACAACTAACATATTAGTTGTAATGCTTGCAAGGCTTATGTGATGTGTATTACCGAGAGGGCCCAGAGATACCTCTCCGACAATCGGAGTGACAAATCCTAATCTCGAAATACGCCAACCCAACATCTACCTTTGGAGACACCTGTAATGCTCCTTTATAATCACCCAGTTACGTTGTGACGTTTGGTAGCACCCAAAGTGTTCCTCAGGTAAACGGGAGTTGCATAATCTCATAGTCATAGGAACATGTATAAGTCATGAAGAAAGCAATAGCAACATACTAAACGATCGTGTGCTAAGCTAATGGAATGGGTCATGTCAATCAGATCATTCAACTAATGATTGGACCTCTTTAATCAAATAACAACTCATTGTTCATGGTTAGGAAACATAACCATCTTTGATTAACGAGCTAGTCAAGTAGAGGCATACTAGTGACACTTTGTTTGTCTATGTATTCACACATGTATTATGTTTCCGATTAATACAATTCTAGCATGAATAATAAACATTTATCATGATTATAAGGAAATAAATAATAACTTTATTATTGCCTCTAGGGCATATTTCCTTCACTTCCCCTTTCCCCCTTGGGAATCCTAGTTGGAATAGGATTGGGGGGGGGGGAGTCCTACTCCCGGAAGGAGTAGGACTCCTCCTGCGCCTCTCTCCCTGGCCGGCGCCCCCCTCCCCCTTGGCTCCTTTATATACTGAGGTAGAGGCACCCTAGAACACACAAGTTGATCCACGTGATCTGTTCCTTAGCCGTGTGAGGTGCCCCCTGCCACCATATTCCTCGATAATACTGTAGCGGAGTTTAGGCGAAGCCCTGCTGCTGTAGTTCATCAAGATCGTCACCACGCCGTCGTGCTGACGGAACTCTTCCCCGACACTTTGCTGGATCGGAGTCCGGGGATCGTCATCGAGCTGAACGTGTGCTCGAACTCAGAGGTGCCGTATTTTCGGTGCTTGATCGGTTGGATCGTGAAGACGTACGACTACTTCCTCTACGTCGTGTCATCGCTTCCGCGGTCGGTCTGCGTTGGGTACGTAGACAATACTCTCCCCCTCGTTGCTATGCATCACATGATCTTGCGTGTGCGTAGGAATTTTTTTGAAATTACTACATTCCCCAACAGTGGTATCAGAGCCTAGGTTATTTATGTTGATGTTATATGCATGAGTAGAACACAAGTGAGTTGTGGATGATACAAGTCATACTGCCTACCAGCATGCCATACTTTGGTTCGGCGGTATTGTTGGACGAGACGACCCGGACCAACCTTACGCGTACGCTTACGCGAGACCGGTTCCCTCGACGTGCTTTGCACATAGATGGCTTGCGGGCGACTGTCTCTCCAACTTTAGTTGAACCGAGTGTGGCTACGCCCGGTCCTTGCGAAGGTTAAAACGGAGTCTATTTGACAAACTATCGTTGTGGTTTTGATGCGTAGGTGAGATTGGTTCTTACTTTAGCCCGTAGCAGCCACGTAAAACATGCAACAACAAAGTAGAGGACGTCTAACTTGTTTTTGCAGGGCATGTTGTGATGTGATATGGTCAAGGTATGATGCTGAATTTTATTGTATGAGATGATCATGTTTTGTAACCAAGTTATCGGCAACTGGCAGGAGCCATATGGTTGTCGCTTTATTGTATGCAATGCAATCGTGATGTAATGCTTTACTTTATTACTAAACGGTAGTGATAGTCGTGGAAGCATAAGATTGGCGAGACGACAACGATGCTACGATGGAGATCAAAGTGTCGCGCCGGTGACGATGGTGATCATGACGGTGCTTCGGAGATGGAGATCACAAGCACAAGATGATGATGGCCATATCATATCACTTATATTGATTGCATGTGATGTTTATCTTTTTATGCATCTTATCTTGCTTTGATTAACGGTAGCATTATAAGATGATCTCTCACTAAATTATCAAGAAGTGTTCTCCCTGAGTATGCACCGTTGCGAAAGTTCTTCGTGCTGAGACACCACGTGATGATCGGGTGTGATAGGCTCTACGTTCAAATACAACGGGTGCAAAACAGTTGCACACGCGGAATACTCAGGTTATACTTGACGAGCCAAGCATATACAGATATGGCCTCGGAACACGGAGACCGAAAGGTCGAGCGTGAATCATATAGTAGATATGATCAACATAATGATGTTCACCGATGAAACTACTCCATCTCACGTGATGATCGGACATGGTTTAGTTGATTTGGATCACGTGATCACTTAGAGGATTAGAGGGATGTCTATCTAAGTGGGAGTTCTTAAGTAATATGATTAATTGAACTAAATTGATCATGAACTTAGTACCTGATAGTATCTTGCTTATTTATGTTGATTGTAGATAGATGGCTCGTGTTGTTGTTCCGTTGAATTTTAATGCATTCCTTGAGAAAGCAAAGTTGAAAGATGATGGTAGCAATTACACGGACTGGGTCCGTAACTTGAGGATTATCCTCATTGCTGCACAGAAGAATTACGTCCTGGAAGCACCGCTGGGTGCCAGGCCTGCTGCTGGAGCAACACCAGATGTTATGAACGTCTGGCAGAGCAAAGCTGATGACTACTCGATAGTTCAGTGTGCCATGCTTTACGGCTTAGAATCGGGACTTCAACGACGTTTTGAACGTCATGGAGCATATGAGATGTTTCAGGAGTTGAAGTTAATATTTCAAGCAAATGCCCGAATTGAGAGATATGAAGTCTCCAATAAGTTCTATAGCTGCAAGATGGAGGAGAACAGTTCTGTCAGTGAGCATATACTCAAAATGTCTGGGTATAATAATCACTTGATTCAATTGGGAGTTAATCTTCCAGATGATTGCGTCATTGACAGAATTCTCCAATCACTGCCACCAAGCTACAAGAGCTTCGTGATGAACTATAATATGCAAGGGATGAACAAGACTATTCCCGAGCTCTTCGCAATGCTGAAAGCTGCGGAGGTAGAAATCAAAAAGGAGCATCAAGTGTTGATGGTAAACAAAACCACTAGTTTCAAGAAAAAGGGCAAAGGGAAGAAGAAGGGGAACTTCAAGAAGAACGGCAAACAAGTTGCTGCTCAAGAGAAGAAACCCAAGTCTGGACCTAAGCCTGAAACTGAGTGCTTCTACTGTAAGCAGACTGGTCACTGGAAGCGGAACTGCCCAAAGTATTTGGCGGATAAGAAGGATGGCAAGGCGAACAAAGGTATATGTGATATACATGTTATTGATGTGTACCTTACTAATGCTCGCAGTAGCACCTGGGTATTTGATACTGGTTCTGTTGCTAATATTTGCAGCTCGAAACAGGGGCTACGGATTAAGCGAAGATTGGCTAAGGACGAGGTGACGATGCGCGTGGGAAACGGTTCCAAAGTCGATGTGATCGCGGTCGGCACACTACCTCTACATCTACCTTCGGGATTAATATTAGACCTAAATAATTGTTATTTGGTGCCAGCGTTGAGCATGAACATTATATCTGGATCTTGTTTAATGCGAGACGGTTATTCATTTAAATCAGAGAATAATGGTTGTTCTATTTATATGAGTAATATCTTTTATGGTCATGCACCCTTGAAGAGTGGTCTATTTTTATTGAATCTCGATAGTAGTAATACACATATTCATAATGTTGAAGCCAAAAGATGCAGAGTTGATAATGAAAGTGCAACTTATTTGTGGCACTGTCGTTTAGGTCATATCGGTGTAAAGCGCATGAAGAAACTCCATACTGATGGACTTTTGGAACCACTTGATTATGAATCACTTGGTACTTGCGAACCGTGCCTCATGGGCAAGATGACTAAAACACCATTCTCCGGTACTATGGAGAGAGCAACAGATTTGTTGGAAATCATACATACCGATGTATGTGGTCCGATGAATATTGAGGCTCGTGGTGGATATCGTTATTTTCTCACCTTCACAGATGATTTGAGCAGATATGGATATATCTACTTAATGAAACATAAGTCTGAAACATTTGAAAAGTTCAAAGAATTTCAGAGTGAAGTTGAAAATCATCGTAACAAGAAAATAAAGTTTCTACGATCTGATCGTGGAGGAGAATATTTGAGTTACGAGTTTGGTGTACATTTGAAAAACTGTGGAATAGTTTCGCAACTCACGCCACCCGGAACACCACAGCGTAATGGTGTGTCTGAACGTCGTAATCGTACTTTATTAGATATGGTGCGATCTATGATGTCTCTTACTGATTTACCACTATCATTTTGGGGATACGCTCTAGAGACGACCACATTCACGTTAAATAGGGCACCATCAAAATCCGTTGAGACGACGCCTTATGAACTGTGGTTTGGCAAGAAACCAAAGTTGTCGTTTCTGAAAGTTTGGGGCTACGATGCTTATGTGAAAAAGCTTCAACCTGATAAGCTCGAACCCAAATCGGAGAAATGTGTCTTCATAGGATATCCAAAGGAAACTATTGGATACACCTTCTATCACAGATCCGAAGGCAAGACTTTTGTTGCTAAATTCGGAAACTTTCTTGAGAAGGAGTTTCTCTCGAAAGAAGTGAGTGGGAGGAAAGTAGAACTTGACGAGGTAACTGTACCTGCTCCCTTATTGGAAAGTAGTACATCACAGAAAACTGTTTCTGCGACACTTACACCAATAAGTGAGGAAGTTAATGATAATGATCATGAAACTTCAGAACAAGATACTACTGAACCTCGTAGATCAACCAGAGTAAGATCCACACCAGAGTGGTACGGTAATCCTGTTCTGGAAGTCATGCTACTAGATCATGATGAACCTACGAACTATGAAGAAGCGATGGTGAGCCCAGATTCCGCAAAGTGGCTTGAAGCCATGAAATCTGAGATGGGATCCATGTATGAGAACAAAGTATGGACTTTGGTTGACTTGCCCGATGATCGGCAAGCAATTGAGAATAAATGGATCTTCAAGAAGAAGACTGACGCTGATGGTAATGTTACTGTCTACAAAGCTCGACTTGTCGCGAAAGGTTTTCGACAAGTTCAAGGGGTTGACTACGATGAGACTTTCTCACCCGTAGCGATGCTTAAGTCTGTCCGAATCATGTTAGCGATTGCCGCATTTTATGATTATGAAATTTGGCAGATGGATGTCAAAACTGCATTCCTGAATGGATTTCTGGAAGAAGAGTTGTACATGATGCAACCGGAAGGTTTTGTCGATCCAAAGGGAGCTAACAAAGTGTGCAAGCTCCAGCGATCCATTTATGGACTGGTGCAAGCCTCTCGGAGTTGGAATAAACGTTTTGATAGTGTGATCAAAGCATTTGGTTTTATACAGACTTTCGGAGAAGCCTGTATTTACAAGAAAGTGAGTGGGAGCTCTGTAGCATTTCTGATATTATATGTGGATGACATATTACTGATTGGAAATGATATAGAATTTCTGGATAGCATAAAGGGATACTTGAATAAAAGTTTTTCAATGAAAGACCTCGGTGAAGCTGCTTACATATTAGGCATTAAGATCTATAGAGATAGATCAAGACGCTTAATTGGACTTTCACAAAGCACATACCTTGACAAAATTTTGAAGAAGTTCAAAATGGATCAAGCAAAGAAAGGATTCTTGCCTGTATTACAAGGTGTGAAGTTGAGTAAGACTCAATGCCCGACCACTGCAGAAGATAGAGAGAATATGAAAGATGTTCCCTATGCATCAGCCATAGGCTCTATCATGTATGCAATGCTGTGTACCAGACCTGATGTGTGCCTTGCTATAAGTTTAGCAGGGAGGTACCAAAGTAATCCAGGAGTGGATCACTGGACAGCGGTCAAGAACATCCTGAAATACCTGAAAAGGACTAAGGATATGTTTCTCGTATATGGAGGTGACAAAGAGCTCACTGTAAAAGGTTACGTTGATGCAAGCTTTGACACTGATCCGGATGATTCTAAATCGCAAACCGGATACGTGTTTACATTAAACGGTGGAGCTGTCAGTTGGTGCAGTTCTAAACAAAGCGTCGTAGCGGGATCTACATGTGAAGCGGAGTACATAGCTGCTTCGGAAGCAGCAAATGAAGGAGTCTGGATGAAGGAGTTCATATCCGATCTAGGTGTCATACCTAGTGCATCGGGTCCAATGAAAATCTTTTGTGACAACACTGGTGCAATTGCCTTGGCAAAGGAATCCAGATTTCACAAAAGGACCAAACACATCAAGAGACGCTTCAATTCCATCCGGGATCTAGTCCAGGTGGGAGACATAGAGATTTGCAAGATACATACGGATCTGAATGTTGCAGACCCGTTGACTAAGCCTCTTCCACGAGCAAAACATGATCAACACCAAAGCTCCATGGGTGTTAGAATCATTACAGTGTAATCTAGATTATTGACTCTAGTGCAAGTGGGAGACTGAAGGAAATATGCCCTAGAGGCAATAATAAAGTTATTATTTATTTCCTTATAATCATGATAAATGTTTATTATTCATGCTAGAATTGTATTAATCGGAAACATAATACATGTGTGAATACATAGACAAACAAAGTGTCACTAGTATGCCTCTACTTGACTAGCTCGTTAATCAAAGATGGTTATGTTTCCTAACCATGAACAATGAGTTGTTATTTGATTAAAGAGGTCACATCATTAGTTGAATGATCTGATTGACATGACCCATTCCATTAGCTTAGCACACGATCGTTTAGTATGTTGCTATTGCTTTCTTCATGACTTATACATGCTCCTATGACTATGAGATTATGCAACTCCCGTTTGCCTGAGGAACACTTTGGGTGCTACCAAACGTCACAACATAACTGGGTGATTATAAAGGAGCATTACAGGTGTCTCCAAAGGTAGATGTTGGGTTGGCGTATTTCGAGATTAGGATTTGTCACTCCGATTGTCGGAGAGGTATCTCTGGGCCCTCTCGGTAATACACATCACATAAGCCTTGCAAGCATTACAACTAATATGTTAGTTGTGAGATGATGTATTACGGAACGAGTAAAGAGACTTGCCGGTAACGAGATTGAACTAGGTATTGGATACCGACGATCGAATCTCGGGCAAGTAACATACCGATGACAAAGGGAACAACCTATGTTGTTATGCGGTCTGACCGATAAAGATCTTCGTAGAATATGTAGGAGCCAATATGGGCATCCAGGTCCCGCTATTGGTTATTGACCGTAGACGTGTCTCGGTCATGTCTACATTGTTCTCGAACCTGTAGGGTCCGCACGCTTAAGGTTTCGATGATAGTTATATTATGAGTTTATGAGTTTTGATGTACCGAAGGTTGTTCGGAGTCCCGGATGTGATCACGGACATGACGAGGAGTCTCGAAATGGTCGAGACGTAAAGATTGATATATTGGAAGCCTATGTTTGGACATCGGAAGTGTTCCGGGTGAAATCGGGATTTTACCGGATTACCGGGAGGTTACCGGAACCCCCCGGGAGCCATATGGGCCTTCATGGGCCTGTGACGCCCGGATAATCACGCTACAGTAATCCCAAGCTAATGATGCCACGTCACCTCCGTTACTGTAATTAAACTCTCGTTGATTCAAACCCGATTCAAATTCAAATTTAAAACATAGGCAAACAACAAAAGTTTTCACAAATTAAAACTAAAACGTTCGGGGGTTATCAAATATTACAAAGATAATTATGGTGGGGTGCACACATTTTTTAAAGTGTCTGGGTATTTTAAATCAATTAAAACAGAAAAGGAAAAATAAGAAAAGAAAAATAAAACCAAAAAGGAGCGGGAGGAAACCCCCCCTGGCCAAACTGGGCCAAGCCCACCTGGCCCAACCGGCCAGCCCCTGGCCTGGCCCACCCCCTCAC
>NC_041382.1:598157813-598162351 GCF_002162155.2 Triticum dicoccoides | reverse complement strand
TGACCAAATGGTCACGGGGCCGAGCCCGTGGTGCTCAGCGCGCCGCACAAGCACCCCCCGGCCCCCGTAGCGCGCTCCCGTCGGGGCCCAAACCACCCCGCCGCCTCCGCCGCTCGCCGGTGCCGATTCCGGCCGAGTCCGGCCGTGCCACTGCCACCAATGGACGCGCCGTCCTTCACGCTTCCGAACGCACCGCCCGCGCCCCATTTTGGCCGCCGGACGACAAATTCCGGCGAGGTCCGGCGCCCCTCCGCCGCGGGAATGCCCACCGGAGCTCCCCAACACCGGCCGCCGACGTGGCCGACCCGGGGCCACCCCTGGGTCACTGACCCGTGGGCCCTAGGGGCCCGGCCGGCCTGTTGACCCGGTCGGCCATGCTGACTGGGCACCCAGTGCCAATGACATGGGGGCCCCTCCCCAGAACGTTTTTGAATAAAAGAAAAAGGAATAGGGGAATTAAATAAATATAATTGATAAAATAAAAAATGAATATAATTAATTAATTAATTAATTAAGTAAATAATTAATTTAATTAATCCTGATTAATTAACCTAATGGCTAATTAACCTAATTAACTACTGTTAATTAAACTAAACTAGGGTAATTAGTTAACAGTCACTGACGAACGGGACCCACATGTCAGGTTGACGAAGTCAACCCTGTTGACTGCTGACGTCAGCATGACCTCATGCTGACGTCATAATTCCATTTTTCGAATTAAATAATTAGTTGATTGAATTCCAGAAATTAATAAAATCTTTAAAAAATCATATCTTTTAATCCGTAACTCGGATTAAAATATTTTCAACATGAAAGTTGCTCAGAACGACGAGACGATTCCGGATACGCAGTCCGTTCGTCCGCCACACACCCCTAACCTATCGAACTCGCAACTTTTCCCCTCCGGTTCATCTGTTCGAAAACGCGAAACCCCGGGAATACTTTCCCGGATGTTTCCCCCCTTCGTCGGTATCACCTACTACCGCGATTGGGCACACCTAGCATCGATACTTGTCATGTCATGCATCGATATGCATTTGTTTGCATTGTATTCATTGTTTCTTCCCCCTCTTCTCTCCAGTAGACTACGAGACCGACGCTGCTGCTGCCCAGTTCAACTACGGAGTTGACGACCCCTCCTTCTTGCCAGAGCAATCAGGCAAGCCCCCCCCCCTTGATCACCAGATATCGCCTATTCTACTCTATACTGCTTGCATTAGAGTAGTGTAGCATGTTACTGCTTTCCGTTGATCCTATTCTGATGCATAGCCTGACATTGTTGCTACACCTGTTGATACCTTACCTACAATCCTAAATGCTTAGTATAGGATGCTAGTTTATCATCATTGGCCCTACATTCTTGTCAGTCTGCCTTGCTATACTATTGGGCCGTGATCACTCGGGAGGTGATCACGGGTATATACTATACATACATACATACTATACAGATGGTGACTAAAGTCGGGTCAGCTCGAAGAGTACCCGCGAGTGATTCACGGATTGGGGGCTGAAAGGACCTTTGTCCCGACGGCCCTCTGTGTGGATCTTTGTGGCGGAGCGACAGGGCAGGTTGAGACCGCCTAGGAGAGAGGTGGGCCTGGCCCTGTTCGGCGTTCGCGGACACTTAACACGCTTAACGAGATCTTGGTATTTGATCTGAGTTGGCTACGAGCCTATACGCACTAACCATCTACGCGGGAGTAGTTATGGGTATCCTGACGTCGTGGTATCAGCCGAAGCACTTCAGACGTCAGCGACGGAGCGGCGCGCGCCGAATTGGACTGGAACGCCACTAGGCTAGGTCTGCTTTCGGCCGCGTACGCAACGTGCAGGTGTGCTATGGGCGATGGGCCCAGACCCCTGTGCGCTTAGGTTTAGACCGGCGTGCTGGCCTCTCTGTTGAGCCTAGGTGGGGCTGCGACGTGTTGATCTTCCACGGCCGGGCATGACCCAGGACAGTGTGTCCGGCCAAATGGGATCAAGCGTGCTGGGTAAGTTGGTGCACCCCTGCAGGGAAGTTAATCTATTCGAATAGCCGTGATCTTCGGTAACAGGACGACTTGGAGTTGTACCTTGACCTTATGACAACTAGAACCGGATACTTAATAAAACACACCCTCCCAAGTGCCAGATACAACCGGTGGTCGCTCTACCTCAGGGATATGAGGAGGGGATCGCCGGGTAGGATTATGCTATGAGTTGCTATTTGGAGATGCTACTTGGAGATGCTACTTGGAGGACTTCAATCTACTCTCTTCGACTTGATGCAAGACGGTGGCTGCGAGAAGCGTAGTCTTCGACAGGATTAGTTATCCCCCTCTTATTCTGGCATTCTCAGTTCAGTCCACTGATATGGCCTCCTTACACATATACCCATGCATATGTAGTGTAGTTCCTTGCTTGCGAGTACTTTGGATGAGTACTCACGGTTGCTTTCTCCCCCCCTTTTCCCCTTTCCTTTCTTTCTGGTTGTCGCAACCAGATGCTGGAGTCCAGGAGCCAGACGCCACCGTCGACGACGACCCCTGCTACACCGGAGGTGCCTACTACTACGTGCTGCCCGCTGACGACGACCTGGAGTAGTTTAGGAGGATCCCAGGCAGGAGGCCTGCGCCTCTTTCGATCTGTATCCCAGTTTGTGCTAGCCTTCTTAAGGCAAACTTGTTTAACTTATATCTGTACTCAGATATTGTTGCTTCCGCTGACTCGTCTATGATCGAGCACTTGTATTCGAGCCCTCGAGGCCCCTGGCTTGTATTATGATGCTTGTATGACTTATTTTATTTGTAGAGTTGTGTTGTGATATCTTCCCGTGAGTCCCTGATCTTGATCGTACACATTTGCGTGCATGATTAGTGTACGATTGAATCGGGGCGTCACAAGTTGGTATCAGAGCCGACTGCCTGTAGGAATCCCCCTTCCACACTCCTTGGCCGAAGTCGAGTCTAGACATTGCAAAAACTTTTACTAACTTGGCTGTGTGCCTTACGGGCCCACATCGCCATCGGGTGGTATTAGGATCTTTTATTCCTCGTCTATACTCTGGGACTCTGATCTCTCTACTATTCGGGTTAAATGAATTTGCTAACTCTAAGATTAGGATCTCATGATCGCATCCACCCGAAGAGCCCCTTATTGCAGAGGATCGCCTGCTACATCAGAAGATTCTGAAGATACTCTTTGATGTTCTCTCGAGACTTGTGCCCATCACTTTGGCTATTCCTGACCACCGATAAATCCGTATGGATAACTACTTACACTTGCCATTCATACGATCATCCCCCATTGATCTTGTTATTACAAGATACCCCGAAGTTTTCTCTATTGTTTCGAGAATACTTTGTGCCTACTGCCTAGCAGTTCCTTGCCACATGAATACCCCTTCGAATAATCCTCGCACTTGTCGAGTATCCGCTCATCCCCAGTTGTTCATGTGTTTCACAAAAGTCTTTGAAATAATACTCGATCTTCCAAAAATCCTTTGGGGCCTTTGGCTCTTGAAGTTCTTGCTTGCTTGCATTATGGATAATCCCATAAGTCTCGTAGTCATATTGACATTCCTTGTCATTACCATTTTGAGTCTGTTGACTCAATATGTTTGCGAATACACGCAATCATCATTGATCCTTATAAATTACTTTTCCTGCTGAGCTGCCATTCTTTTTACTGGAATTGGTTCTCGACCAATCCAATTGTCTTTGATTGTACCCTAAGGCTATTCCACTTGTCCACCCCTAATCAGAGCATTGCTTCTGATCCCTTGATTTGGAAATCATAATTCCTTTGCATTTGACAATTAAGTTAGTCAGTTGTTTCTATAATCTGCTTCCTCTAGTTGGGTACGGATGCTCACGTCAGATCCCTTGTGGACCACCAGATCCTTTGTTGGATTTTATCTGACAAGGCCCTTCATATTCAATAAACTTGTGAGCCTTTTTTTTCGGATACATAATGCCTTTGGTAAATTGTATCGTCTGCTTTCTCAACCATGCTCTGCCTTCGAGCTTGGGTTAATTACTTCTAAAGATTTTGGTATATGATTCTAAGATGCCCCGATGGGTTGAACCTATGCCTTCCTTAATATGAGTGAACTCGAAAGTTTTCACGAGTCGTACTCTTCTAGTATTTTGCCAGATAAAATTTCAACGCTATAACTTCATCGAAAGCGAGAAGTGAATGAAAGGGTATGCATTGGAGAAGTGGGAGTCGACCTTGAACCTTGTGTTCATGCCCATGGACGCGATATATATCCTATCATGAAAGCTTCTTGTAACAATAACTATTTCCTTGATAACTAACCTATGGTATCTGTGAATTGATCCCTTGCAACCGTGGTTCCGACCATGATTGTTCTTCTTTGATCTCATTTCTCGGACAAGTTAAAACAATTGTCTTCTATGGATCAATACACCAGTACAACCTTTACTTGGATCTTGTGTCGAGTATTACCCCCCTGGTATCTCGAGATTATCATGGAACTGCATAACTTTTTATGAGTTCTTCATCAAGTGCTACCTTCCCACTGATTCCAATTTTTC
>NC_041382.1:598154500-598157389 GCF_002162155.2 Triticum dicoccoides | reverse complement strand
CGGGCTCTGTGTTACTGAACACTCAAAGACACCGATAACTGAACCGAGTCCGCTCTACGGTTCAACAACTCTTCAGTAAGCTTCTATAAGTACGAGTTTGTACCCGATCACGCCATTCCTAGCCTGTTTGGCTATATCATTGTCATGACGATTCTAACGGTGCTACCTGGTCCTTATTCTCAGAGCACCAATTTTCGACGATGAACTAACCTTACGTCGATTTTCCTCGTCATACCCTTTCACCTTAAACAACAAGCTTGAGTTCGAGTTTGTGTCGTAAATATGGTTCCAATAACCTCTTGCTTCATCATTCCTTTGACTTGATGTCGTCGCTGATTGACTACATCTGCATGAAATCTCTCGACAATTGTGTCGTGATCATCATCAACCTTATGAGCTCTTCCAGGAATTCAATTGAATTCATGATGGGTAATACCATCCTTGCCCCTCGATGATTCTTGTTCTCATCGACCACTTTATTGCCTTCCGTTCAACACAACTTGTTCGTGTTTTGTGTAAACCTTGAGATCCCTACTACCCAGCAGTTGATCTTCCTTACCTCGGAAGTATTACCATCACTTTTTGTCAAGAATGTGGTGAGAATTTCACCACCTCTTAAGAATTCTTGATATCATAATGCTTCTTGCCATCTTCGTTCATTCCTTGGTCCCCGTATTGTTTTCAACCGGAATACCGACAATTGAGCTATGACGTGTGAATTCAAAACTTCTAGCAACCCTATTGCTTTGAAGTGAATGGGCGATAGTTCATTCTAAGTCTTTCGATAATTGAATCACCATTCTAACATTGGCCGTGCAACCCTATCCATATTTCGGGTGCAACGTTCAACCAATGTTTAATTATGCATGTTTTCCTCGAGCATATCCCATTATATCATTTGATCTAACAAATGACTTCTTCTTGTTCACATTATCGTGGAAATCCATCCGTTTGGAATTCTCGATGAATTGTCGCTGAGCCCATCAGCCACCTTTTCATCCCGTCCTTGGTTTAATGATGAACTATTGCTTCAGTAACCCGCTGCCATAGTTCATTTCTCGAGAATCTTGCAATGTCATTTCGCCGATTTGTGTTGCACCTTTTCCTCTCGGACCCCCTGAGTCTGAGGTATCATGACACCAATTGGATATGAATCTCGGTCAGATATGATGGTTGGGACAACTTTCCAAGAGTTATGATATTGATCCTTTGATGACCCGGTAACATGATGTCATGCCTAGCACCCCCCCCCGGGCTGAAGGACCTATCATTATAGATTCCTTTTCAGCAAGGTTATCCATTCATCCATGAGGAAATTGTAAGACTTATTCTACAAGTTATTCCTGATGGATCCTTCGTGTTTCCAAAGTCTGATCTTCACCTGAAGACCATGTCGATGCTGTCTCGAAGCATGTCAATGGTACTCCGATTTTCAACAGGAACATTTGAAGCACGATGCTAAATTTTATTTATCACTTATCCTAACACCATTGTATGGGTAATATCATGAGATTCCTTCCCCCTCACCTAAATGGTTTTCTACTTAATATCCTGTCATGGATATCTTGCTCTGCTTGTCTTTGGGAAGGATATACCCTTGAAATATGTGTTTAAACATATTTTCCTTTCCATTGTTCTGTTTAATCTGATGATCATATTTTCCTTCCATTGGTTTATTTAAACCTTTTCTACGATCTATATGATATAAGCAGTAATAATCCACTGCTTGTGCAAACACCTCGATGTACAACTCAGTCAGTAAGACCTTGTTACTATTGTTGATGACATTCCGGTAGCCACCGATGGACGAGAACCTTGCCTATTGGTCCGCCTCGTTCAACGAGCAGGAAAGTGGTTCTCTTCGTCCCTCGCCCTTGGTACCAACGTTGATGCCGACATAACTGACTTGGTACTCTCTGACATGCCTTGCTATCATGACCGTGAAAGATGTCAATGCTCCTATAAAAAAAACCACATGGTGGGCCCATAACCCACAGTTCCACAGGATCGAAACCTGACTGTCCTGTACACCCCCCTATTCCCAAGGTTATTCCTCGCGCGTGGACTCGTATGTAATTCACGGGCCACTGTCCTAGTGATCTATTCTGGTATCAGACGCAATACTTACTCTCGCTACTCTGATCCCCTTTCTCACTCTGGTTTGGGCTTCGAGCAACTATCTATCCGCTTGGAGCCTCTTATGGTACCTTCGTACCTTACTCTCGAGGTATTTCATATGTTCAACTCGAGAGATAATCTTATACTAATTCATGGGTTAACCCCAGATTGTTCCCTCAAAAGCATTATGTCGTAGTGAGCTACCCCTTATCCTTTCGTAAGTACGATGGAGTTCCCGAAGAAATGATGACAAGTTTATCATGATGCGTCGGAATAAAGAACTGAAGACATCAACGAAAGGGATTAACTTCTTCGAGAAGATCCGTTAGAATATCGTAACCAGAACTTTCCCCCTTACTCCCCTCTTAAATCTCGGGACGAGATTTCTTGTAGTGGAGGAGAACTGTGACGCTCGGATAATCACGCTACAGTAATCCCAAGCTAATGATGCCACGTCACCTCCGTTACTGTAATTAAACTCTCGTTGATTCAAACCCGATTCAAATTCAAATTTAAAACATAGGCAAACAACAAAAGTTTTCACAAATTAAAACTAAAACGTTCGGGGGTTATCAAATATTACAAAGATAATTATGGTGGGGTGCACACGTTTTTGTAAAGTGTCTGGGTATTTTAAATAAATTAAAACAGAAAAGGAAAAATAAGAAAAGAAAAATAAAACCAAAAAGGAGCGGGAGGAAACCCCCCCCCCTGGCCAAACTGGGCGAAGCCCACCTGGCCCAACCGGCCAGCCCCTGGCCCGGCCCACCC
>NC_041382.1:598149023-598152077 GCF_002162155.2 Triticum dicoccoides | reverse complement strand
GACGTCGTGGTATCAGCCGAAGCACTTCAGACGTCAGCGACGGAGCGGCGCGCGCCGAATTGGACTGGAACGCCACTAGGCTAGGTCTGCTTTCGGCCGCGTACGCAACGTGCAGGTGTGCTATGGGCGATGGGCCCAGACCCCTGTGCGCTTAGGTTTAGACCGGCGTGCTGGCCTCTCTGTTGAGCCTAGGTGGGGCTGCGACGTGTTGATCTTCCACGGCCGGGCATGACCCAGGACAGTGTGTCCGGCCAAATGGGATCAAGCGTGCTGGGTAAGTTGGTGCACCCCTGCAGGGAAGTTAATCTATTCGAATAGCCGTGATCTTCGGTAACAGGACGACTTGGAGTTGTACCTTGACCTTATGACAACTAGAACCGGATACTTAATAAAACACACCCTTCCAAGTGCCAGATACAACCGGTGGTCGCTCTACCTCAGGGATATGAGGAGGGGATCGCCGGGTAGGATTATGCTATGAGTTGCTATTTGGAGATGCTACTTGGAGATGCTACTTGGAGGACTTCAATCTACTCTCTTCGACTTGATGCAAGACGGTGGCTGCGAGAAGCATAGTCTTCGACAGGATTAGTTATCCCCCTCTTATTCTGGCATTCTGCAGTTCAGTCCACTGATATGGCCTCCTTACACATATACCCATGCATATGTAGTGTAGTTCCTTGCTTGCGAGTACTTTGGATGAGTACTCATGGTTGCTTTCTCCCCCCCCTTTCCCCTTTCCTTTCTTTCTGGTTGTCGCAACCAGATGCTGGAGTCCAGGAGCCAGACGCCACCGTCGACGACGACCCCTGCTACACCGGAGGTGCCTACTACTACGTGCTGCCCGCTGACGACGACCTGGAGTAGTTTAGGAGGATCCCAGGCAGGAGGCCTGCGCCTCTTTCGATCTGTATCCCAGTTTGTGCTAGCCTTCTTAAGGCAAACTTGTTTAACTTATATCTGTACTCAGATATTGTTGCTTCCGCTGACTCGTCTATGATCGAGCACTTGTATTCGAGCCCTCGAGGCCCCTGGCTTGTATTATGATGCTTGTATGACTTATTTTATTTGTAGAGTTGTGTTGTGATATCTTCCCGTGAGTCCCTGATCTTGATCGTACACATTTGCGTGCATGATTAGTGTACGATTGAATCGGGGCGTCACAGGGACTTAGTGGAAAGGTGAAGGGGCTGCCCACAAGGGCTGCGCGCCTCCCCCTTCCCCTAGTCCTATTAGGACTAGGAGAGGTGGCCGGCCACCCTTCTTCCCCTTTCCCCCTTGGGAATCCTAGTTGGAATAGGATTGGGGGGGAGTCCTACTCCCGGAAGGAGTAGGACTCCTCCTGCGCCTCTCTCCCTGGCCGGCGCCCCCCTCCCCCCTTGGCTCCTTTATATACTGAGGTAGAGGTACCCTAGAACACACAAGTTGATCCACGTGATCTGTTCCTTAGCCGTGTGCGGTGCCCCCTGCCACCATATTCCTCGATAATACTGTAGCGGAGTTTAGGCGAAGCCCTGCTGCTGTTGTTCATCAAGATCGTCACCACGCCGTCGTGCTGACAGAACTCTTCCCCGACACTTTGCTGGATCGGAGTCCGGGGATCGTCATCGAGCTGAACGTGTGCTCGAACTCGGAGGTGCCGTATTTTCGGTGCTTGATCGGTTGGATCGTGAAGACGTACGACTACTTCCTCTACGTCGTGTCATCGCTTCCGCGGTCGGTCTGCGTTGGGTACGTAGACAATACTCTCCCCCTTGTTGCTATGCATCACATGATCTTGCGTGTGCGTAGGAAATTTTTTGAAATTACTACGTTCCCCAACACTTGCAACCCTCTATATTTGTTGTGGGGATCAGTGGAACTGCCTTGAATTAACGTCCCGTATGTGTAAAATAAAATTGTTTCGTAGATGTCTCTTGTCTCATCTACGTTCTTCATCCCTGCAGGTACCCATGATCCCCATGATCATGAGGAACGAGCCACAAAGAGGCTAAGGGCAGGGAGACCATGAAGTGTTATTCTGAACACAAGTGACAGAAGGGTTTAGTACGGTAACACGGATCTGATGACTCACAAGTATAGGGGATCAATTGTAGTCCTTTTGATAAGTAAGTGTGTCGCACTACAGGAATCAAATAATTTGCCGTCTATGAATCACAGACGGCAAAGACCTTAATACAGACGGCAAAGATTTTACCGTCAGGAAGCAGACGACAAAGATAAGTCGACAAAGAATACTTTCCCATCAGCTTTTGACTAGGCAGATGGCAAAGATTTTGCGGTCAGCCAACTATAGATTTGCCGTCTGCCGCAAAAATAACACACGGCAAAACCACGTTCTTTGCCGTCAGTCAAAACTTGTTCTTTGCTGTCATCTAGACTAAAGTATAGACGGCAAAGACTGTTTTGCATTTTTTTTAAATGACGTCAGAGCAGAGCATCTCGCTGGACACATGAACATCAAATCAATAGAGCAGGTTCAGCTCACGTTAGATTTGGTTTCGACACGGCCGTGCTACCTTTCATTCATTGTAGGTGGACTGGTGGAGTTACAGAGAAGTTACACTTGTAGGTGGAGTTATAGAGAAGTTACACAGTTGTCCTGAAAATTTACACAAAGGACCCTAGAAAGTAAAAATAAAAACAATCAAGTCCTTCGTCCTTCTCCACTGCAGGAACAGGGACTTGACCGTCGGCCGTCCTTCTACTGGCCGGGGATCCATGCCGCCGCCTTGCCCTGCTCGCCTAGCCGCGCCACCGCACAGCCGCCCGGCCATCCTCTGCACCAGCGCCCGGCCATGCTCGCCGCGCAGACGCACGGCCCAGCTCGCCCGCGTGTCGCTTGCAGCGGCCTCCCGCGCCGGCTGCCCTGCCCGCACCGGCCGGCAGAAGGCGTGCCCTGGTCGCCCGACCTGGTCTCCGAACCGGCGCCCGGCCATGCTCGCCGCGTAGCCGCACGGCCCTGCTCGCCCGCGCCCTGCTAGCGCCGCCCGCCCGAGCGTCGCTCGTAGCGGCCTCCCGCGCCGGCTGCCCTGCTAGCGCTGCCCGCCCGCG
>NC_041382.1:598127902-598148811 GCF_002162155.2 Triticum dicoccoides | reverse complement strand
GCCCGCGCGTCTCTTGCAGCCCGGAGTGACCATGCCCTGCTCGCGCCGCCCGCCTCGGTTGTTCCTGGAGAAAGAGAGAGGGAGGATTCAGAGAGGGACGGAGCAGAGGAAGGGGAGGCCGGAGGCCTGCCGGCGGTGGCAGAGGATTCGCTGGCCGGAGGACCAAGGCTGGTGGCGCCGGCGGGTCAATCTGGAGGCGGGCGAGCGGGATACGCCGGCGAGAGAGAAAGGTACGAAAGAGAGAGAGAGAGAGAGAACGTGCGGTGGGGTGGGCTGCGGGTGGATAAGGTGGGTTGGTTGGGCTGCGGGTGGTGGGGTGGGGATAGAGAGATCGTAGGGATGGGGTGGGTTGCGCATCTGCGGTGGATATTGCTGCCACGTCAATGATCCGTGTGATCGATCCGTGGGCTGTGTTTCTTGTTTGCCGTCTGTTTTCTTTATTACATACGGCAAAAAACTCATTTTGCCATCACCAAATAAAATACATACGGCAAAGATCTTTGCCGTCTGCGTTTTTCATTACAGAAGGCAAAGATTATACTTTGCCATCTATAATAAAAAAAGCACACGACAAAGAGCTTTGCCATCTGTATTTTGTTTTACAGACGGTAAAGTGAGTTCTTTGTCGTTCGTGTTTTTTTAGCAGACGGCAAAGTCTATTTTACCGTCAGTTTTTCTTTGCCGTCTGTTGATGACGGCAAACCCTTTCTTTGCCGTCTGCCCGACCAAAAGCTGACGGCAAAGATGTCCCCTAACAGCAAATTAGTTGTTTCCCGTAGTGTCGAACCCAACAAGGAATAGAAGAAAATGACAAAGTGGTTCTCAGTAAGGTATTTTCTGCAAGTATTAAAAGTATCGGTGATAGATAGATTTGTAGCAAGATAATTCGTAACAAGTAACAATAATAAAAAGGTGCATCAAGGTGGCCCAATTCTTTTTATAGCAAAGGACAAGCCAGTAAGTTCTCTAATAGCAAGCAAGGCACTCTCGAGGACACGTGAGAATTGTCATCTAGTCATGTTCATCATGCTTAGTTGATTCACGTTCCTTACTTTGGTAATTTTATATGTGGGTGGACCGGTGCACTATAAAAAAGACACATCCGTGACATTTTGGGCTGAACGAAAAAAATATGTCATGCTTATGACACTTCCAAGACGATAGTTGTGACAAAACCCAATATCATCATACATGTGGTGGGCTCCTACTTCTATGACAAAAAATCATGACAGAAAAATGGGCTTTTCGTCCTGGGCAGGCCGGAGACGCAGCTGCATGACATTCTTTGGGCCGTCCATGACAGAAAAAACCGTGATAGAAGCGAGGGCGAGGAAAATATCAGGGAGTTCCCGGTTACGGTGGGTGGTCGGGGCCGAGAGATGCACAGAGGGATTGCGTGTTTCTGTCGTACAAGTACGCGCGTGGGTGCGAGACGTTGGGCTCTAACTAAACCTGGGCGAGGCATTTGCCTACCGAAACCGAGCGATTGCACCGGCTACGCGTTACTAAACCTGAGCGGTCGATCGATCCATGGTTGTTAACTGAACCCGATCGAGCGATTCCTTCGCTATTGTTGTTAACTGAAGCCGATCGGACCTGCTGCCTCTTGATGAATAGTGAACATTGTTGGGGGTTGGATGAACAGTTCCCGGTGGGGGTTGGATGAACAGGACCCCGGGGTAGTAGCTAGAGGTCGTTGCCGCTGGATGAATAGGACCCCGATCGAGCCGGTTGGGGGGTGGATGAACAGGACCCCGTGGAGGGGTTGAACAGTAGCCGATGGAGGGCTGGATGAACAGTAGCCCGTAGAGGGGTGGTTGAACAGTTGCCGGTGGAGGCTTGATGAACAGGAGCCCGTGGATGAATGGTAGCTGGTGAAGGCAGGAGGGAGACGTCATGGATGAACAGTCGCAGGTGGAGGCTGGAGGAGGTCGACGGTGGATGAACAGTAGCCCGTGGAGGCTGGAGTGAGGTAGTAGATGGTGGATGAACAGTAGCCCATGGAGCCCCGTTTTGTGGTATGCCACACCCCTCCTGATGAACAGTAGCCCCGTTTCGACCATAGGAGGTCGAAGAGAAGTCTGTTTCCTCCGTTTTGCGATACGCCACACCCCTCTCGATCAACAGGACCCTGTTTCGACCGTAGGAGGTTGAAGAGAAGTCTGTTTCCTTTGTTTAGCGGTACGCCAGACCCCTTCCGGTGAACAGGATCCCGTTTCGCCCGTAGGTGGTCGAACACAAGGCCGTTTCCTCCGTTCTGCGGTGCGCCACACCTTGTTTCGGCTGTTCCGTCCAAGCCGGTTGGCTCCCGATGAACATGATCCATTTTGTTGCCTCCCGATGAACACGACGATGCAGTTTCTCCATTCCGAGCCAATCGGTTGGCTTCCCATGAATAGGACGTCGTCGCTGCCTCTTCATGTACACGAGCCATGGCCGTACGTATGTGCGAGTAGGCGTTCGAGACCCCACCCATATGTACGTACGTGGCCGTATTTACTTTCTTGCACCATGGTTGTACGTACGTGTACATGATATTGATGAGACTGCGTGACATGCTACGTCCGCGCC
Organism: Triticum dicoccoides; assembly: GCF_002162155.2. Lineage (NCBI taxonomy): Eukaryota > Viridiplantae > Streptophyta > Magnoliopsida > Poales > Poaceae > Triticum > Triticum dicoccoides. The sequence continues at coordinate 598,146,240 of NC_041382.1, read as the reverse complement.
TCTACTACAACATGTGCCCCTTTTTTCATGGTAATACTTGTCTAATTCATACGTGTCCTTCCTTACTCGGCCATGGTTCATCATTGCAGTCTGCAGACAGATCGGTCGACCAGTATGTACGTACACGTTCGTGACTAGAATGACAACGCTACGTACACTTCGACCAGGTGGGTCCTGATTGTCAGAGAGGATAAGGAGACACTTCCTTGCGCGCGAAGTTATTGCTGGTGGGTCCCAGCTGTCAGGGGGAGAACTTTTTTTTGCCCGTAATATGGACGCACTTTCTTGCGTGCGAAGATGTAGCTGGTGGGTCCCAGCAGTCAGGGGTAACATTTTTTTCACGAAATACGGTGGCCCATCCGGTGGGTCCCTGCTATCAGGTGGAGGAATAATTATTTTACACGTAATAAGGTTGCACTTCCTTGCTGTGGCCGTGGACCCAACTGTTAGTCTCTCCACGTACAGTACTCTTCCAATCGAAGTCGTTCCTTGACCACATTGACCACGCCGCGCCGAGAGCACTGATACGTCTCCAGCATATCTGTAATTTTTGATTGTTCCATGCTATTATATTATCTGTTTTGGATGTTTAATGGGCTTTAATATACCTTTATATTATTTTTGGGACTACCTACTAACTAAAGGCCCAGTGCAAATTGCTATTTTTTTTACCTATTTGGGTGTTTCGCAGAAAAATAATATCAAATAGAGTCCAAACGGAATGAAACCTTCGAGAGAGTTATTTTTGAAACAAACGCAATCCAGGAGACTTGGAGTGGACGTCAAGGAAAAAACGAGGCGGCCACGAGGTAGGAGGGCGCGCCTAGGGGGGTAGGCGCTCCCCCCACCCTCGTGGGCCCCTTGTGGCTTTGCTGACCTAGTTCTTTCACCTATATATACTCATATACCCTAAAAACATCCGAGAGCACCACGAAACCCTATTTCCACCGCCGCAACCTTCTGTACCCGTGAGATCCCATCTTGGGGCCTTTGCCGGCGCTCCGCCGGAGGGGGAATCGATCATGGAGGGCTCCTACATCAACACCATAGCCTCTCTGATGATGTGTGAGTAGTTTACTGCAGACTTTCGGGTCCATAGTTATTAGCTAGATGGCTTCTTCTCTCTCTTTGGATCTCAATACAAAGTTCTCCTCAATTCTCTTGGAGATCTATTCGATGTAATTATTTTTGCGGTGTGTTTGTTGAGATCCGATGAATTGTGGTTTTATGATCAAGATTATCTATGAACAATATTTGATTCTTCTCTGAATTCTTTTATGCATGATTTAATATCTTTGCAAGTCTCTTCGAATTATCAGTTTGGTTTGGCCTACTAGATTGATCTTTCTTGCAATGGGAGAAGTGCTTAGCTTTGGGTTCAATCTTGCGGTATCCTTTCCCAGTGACAGCAGGGGCAGCAAGGCACGTATTGTATTGTTGCCATCGAGGATAAAAAGATGGGGTTTATATCATATTGCTTGAGTTTATTCCTCTACATCATGTCATATTGCCTAATGCATTACTCTGTTCTTATGAACTTAATACTCTAGATGCATACTGGATAGCGGTCGATGTGTGGAGTAATTGTAGTAGATGCAAAATTGTTTTGGTCTACTTGTCGCGGACGTGATGCCTATATACATGATCATGCCTAGATATTCTCATAACTATGCGCTTTTCTATCAATTGCTCGACAGTAATTTGTTCACCCACCGTAGAATTTGCTATCTTGAGAGAAGCCACTAGTGAAACCTATGGCCCCGGGTCTATTTTTCATTATATTATTTTCCTAGCAACTTGTTGTTTCTATCGTTGTTTATTTTGCAATCTTTATTTTCCAATCTATATAATAAAATACCAAAAATATTTATCTTATTATCTCTATCAGATCTCACTTTCATAAGTGACCGTGAAGGGATTGACAACCCCTTTATCGCATTGGTTGCGAGGTTCTTGTTTGTTTGTGCAGGTACTAGGACTTGTGTATTACCTCCTACTGGATTGATACCTTGGTTCTCAAAAACCGAGGGAAATACTTACGCTACTTTGCCGCATCACCCTTTCCTCTTCAAGGGAAAACCAACGCATGCTCAAGAGGTAGCAAGAAGGATTTCTGGCGCCGTTGCCGGGGAGGTTGCACCAAGTCAAGTCAAGATTTGATCTCCCGTCAACAAGCCATTTCTGGCACCGTTGCCGGGGAGATCTACGCACAAATTAAGTCATACCAAGTACCCATCACAAACTCCTATCCCTCGCATTACATTATTTGCCATTTGCCTCTCATTTTCCTCTCCCCCACTTCACCTTTGCCGTTTTATTCGCCCTCTTTTCCGTTTGCCTCTTTCCCGTTTGCCTTTCTTTTGCCATGGCCGAATCAAAAAGGGGTAAGGGTTCTCTCCCGGGTTTTAGTACTTTGGATAGTCCCTCTGTCCTCTCTAAGCTCATAAATAATGATGCTATGGAAAGACCTACCGGGGTTATCAATGAGAGTTTGAATAATTTCGATGAAGATGATCCTGGGATTTTTTTTATTTACTTGATGAGTCTTTGAAAGATGCTTGGGATAGGCTATTAAGGATCCACGCCAGTTATGTACCCCAATATCAAATTGAGATATACCTAAAAAGCTTTTATGTTGGCTTACCCTCTTCGTTCAAGCAAGTTTTAGATTCTATTTTTGAAGAAGGTTTTCTTGAGGGGGATGCCATAGATACCTATGAAAAGATGAAAACTATATTTGGGCACCCCATGAATGAGAAGGTTGAATCCACCTCTCTTTTGTGCTTTTATCAAAACGAAATTATCAAAGAGATGAAGGCTAGCTTAGATGCAAATTTCTGTAGCGTGCTTAATCTTTCTTCCACCATTAATGGCCACGTGCTTTCTCAAAATAGAAAGATAAATTCTATAGATAAGAAATTTTCTCTTTTCTTTCCCAACACCAAAGATGACAATACCTAGATCTATTCTTGTTTTTATGCCTAGCTAGGGGCGTTAAACGATAGTGCTTGTTGGGAGGTAACCCAATTTTATTCTGGTTTCTTGTTTTTTGTTCCTGTTTAGTAATAAATAATTCATCTAGCTTCTGTTTAGATGTGGTTTTATGTTTTAATTAGTGTTTGTTCCAAGTAGAACCTTTGGGAAGACTTAGGGGAAGTCTTTGCGATCTTGCTGTAAAAAACAGAAACTTTAATGCTCATGAGATTAGCTTCCATTTTTTACTGGAGAGTGAGATTAGGTTGATTCTTGTTGCAGATGATTAATAGACAAATTCCTCACGTACACCAATTTATTTCAGAATTTTTGGGGTTACAGAAGTATTCGAAACCTACAGATTACTACAGACTGTTCTGTTTTTGACAGATTCTGTTTTTTGTGTGTTGTTTGCTTATTTTGATGAATCTATGGCTAGTATCAGGGGGTATGAACCATAGAGAAGTTGGAATACAGTAGGTTTAACACCAATATAAATAAAGAATGAGTTCATTACAGTACCTTGAAGTGGTGGTTTGTTTTCTTATACTAACGGAGCTCATGAGATTTTCTGTTGAGTTTTGTGCTGTGAAGTTTTCAAGTTTTGGGTAAAGATTTGATGGATTTTGGAATAAGGAGTGGCAAGAGCCTAAGCTTGGGGATGCCCAAGGCACCCCAAGGTAAAATTCAAGGACAACCAAAGGCCTAAGCTTGGGGATGCCCCGGAAGGCATCCCCTCTTTCGTCTCCGTCCATCGGTAACTTTACTTGATGTTATATTTTTATTCACCACATGATATGTGTTTTGTTTGGAGCGTCTTGTATGATTTGAGTCTTTGCTTTTTAGTTTACCACAATCATCCTTTCTGTACAGACCTTTTGGAGAGACACACATGAATCAGAATTTATTAGAATACTCTATGTGCTTCACTTATATCTTTTAAGCTAGATAATTTTGCTCTAGTGCTTCACTTATATCTTTAAGAGCACAGTGGTGGTTTTATTTTATAGAAATTATTGATATCTCATGCTTCACCTATTTTATTTTGAGAGTCTTTTAGAACATCATGGTAATTTGCTTTGGCTATAAAATTAGTCCAAATATGATAGGCATCCAAGATGGGTATAATAAAAACTTTCATAAAAAAGTGCATTGAATACTATGAGAAGTTTGATACTTGATGATTGTTTTGAGATGTGAAGATGGTGATATTAGAGTCATGCTAGTTGAGTAGTTGTGAAATTGAGAAATACTTGTTCTAAAGTTTGTAATTCCCGTAGCATGCACGTATGGTGAACCGTTATGTGATGAAGTCGGAGCATGATTTATTTATTTATTGTCTTCTTTATGAGTGGCGGTCGGGGACGAGCGATGGTCTTTTCCTACCTATCTATCTCCCTAGGAGCATGCGCGTAGTACTTTGTTTTGATAACTAATAGATTTTTGCAATAAGTATGTGAGTTCTTTATGACTAATGTTGAGTCCATGGATTATACGCACTCCCACCCTTCCACCATTGCTAGCCTCTCTAGTACCGCGCAACTTTCGTCGGTACCATACACCCACCATATACCTTCCTCAAAACAGCCACCATACCTACCTATTATGGCATTTCCATAGTCATTCCGAGATATATATATATGAGGGTTTACTGGTTCGTTTGCCGTCACTGGAGAATAACAACAGGTGTGGGTGAGTAGAGGGATGGCCAGGCCAGCGATGGGAGTATGGTGGGGCAGTGAGGCCTGCACGACAGCACAGCCGACCACGGGAAGAGGGAGCAAGCAGTCCCGCCAACGCTTGTTTGAGTGGCTGGAGCAGGAAGAGAAGAGATTGAAAAATCACGACGGCTGTTGGATGGACATCCAACAGTCACTGCTCTTGTGTGTTGACTAAGTTTACACGGCGTTGCGTGTGCGTCAACCTTTTTTTAGGAAAGCATATACGCGTCAACCTATAGTAGGTGCACAAGTCAGCCTCAAATATGTGGAAAACATCATATAACCCATCTGCCATTATTTCTAATAATTTATAGCCCATTTGCTAATTCTTAAGGTTTTTTTGGAGCCCATATTCTTTTTGTTAGCATTACAACCCATATTATGGCTACGGTTAAAAAATTATACAAAATTTTGCATATTTTGGTGCAGTCCGAACTGTTTTTAATCCCGAAATTTTGAGTCATATTCAAACTAATTTTAAAAATAAATTTATATCAATATAAATCCAACAAATTGTCCATGCATAAAAATCAATGGAATTTAAAATCTCAAAATGAAAAAAATAAATTTAAAACTAATTGTCGGTTTGATGTGTTTTAAAAATGTACAACCATTTCTCATTAGTGATAGCCATTTTCTAGGTAAGCCGAATGAAGCTCTCCTCGTCTTGAAAGATTTGCAACCCAGCAGGGCTGACAAAGCAAGTAGGCCTCGGTTGGGTATTATGCAAAGGCACAAAAAACTGGGCTAGCCACTTTCAGAAAGAAAAACTATTGGGCTGGTCTTGTGGTAAATATAAAAGAAAAGGTTGGCTAGACAGGCCAGAGTGCTCCGCACAGCCCAGTTGATACTCTACTTCCGTCTCAAAAACAAAAATAACTGGGCGAGCTGCTGGGTCCCTGGTGCCAACCACTCGTTGTGCAATTCTCTTGTTTATTGACTACGTTGACAATGGCATGGGACCCAGATGTCATAAATCCATTAGGAGAAACCATTTTTTGGGGCTTGAAATAAGGAGGCACTTGCTGTTGCATACTGCCATGACCTTGATGGGTCCCTGCTGTCATCCTCTCCACGTACAATCATCTCCTGATTGTGTACGTGTCAACCTAATAGGCCCACAAGTCAGCCTCTAAAGCCGTGGCGGACAAGTACAACCCATTTAAAAAATAACAACACATTCTATATGTTCAAACGAAAAGTTCAATATTCAGAGCAAAGTAACAGGTCTGATCCAGATATAGAGTACTGAACTTCCACGTTGACAACCATCATAGCCAAGTTAACTATCTACTCACACTAATACTCTAGTAGTGTACAAGTACTAACTTGCCCTTAGCTAACTAGACGATGCCGGCCGCCATCTGCGGTACACGCTAAACGCCGGCACCGACGTCCTCCGCCTCGCCTCGAACTTGCCAGAGGTGCGATAGGGCACGTTGCTCGCGCGCGTTGGCCCTTTCCATGCCGGCGTGGTCCACCGAAGCTTCGGCTTCTAAGCGTGAAACCCACTTGGCGAGCTGGTAGTAAAATTTGGCGTCGCAAACGCGTGCCTACCCGATAGCCTCCAGGGCTATTTGCCAAGCGCTGACCTCCACGTAGTCGGCCCAGTTGCGGGCGCTCTCCTCGCGATTCAGAGCTTCGGTGTGCTACTGCTCCATGCCCCGCTGGCGGCGCAAATCGGCGATACGTTGCTCCTCCACCAGGCGGTCGCGCTCCATCAAGTCCTCATACTCCGCATTGCCATCTAAAGACCGATAGAATGCCTCCTCCCTCCGTCTACCTTCTGATCAAAGACCAAACACTAGTTTCGGCGGTGACTGCCTCCGGCATCGCCTATTGCTGACGGGAGGGGGCATGACGGACGTGGCTAGAGTGAGGATAAGTGGCGAGTGACGTCGGGCCGGTGGGGGCTTATGAGGATAGGGTGAGTTGGGTGATGGTGCCACCGGAGAATGCCGAGAACCAGTAATTATAGGAGGAAGTTAGGTGAACCAGCGTGTCGCGGGAAACGCGACGGTCATCGGAATTCAATGCATAAGCACACATGGCTTAGCGCGCCAGCTTGCCGTGGAAAACTAGAAAACCTAAAATTATGACCGTGTCGTCCCATCCCATCCCGTTAGTGGTGCGTCCTGTCTGTGCTGGGTCGCACGTCGGTATGACGGTCAAACGAGTGCGCTCGATTCATCCAGATGAGGTACACGCGTGATCCGTTGGTTATTCGCGTAGTATCGAGTCGATCGGATAGTGTATGTGTAGGATCGCAATAGCAGATGAACGTTCGCTGGGAGATAAGGCATTTGCTAACGTATTTACTAGCAGCTTCTTCATATTCGCATGACATTTTCTTCAGAACAACATGTCAGTTTCTTCAAAGGTAGGCATTTTTATTCAAAAAACTGCCACTTCGGATCTTGCCTCGCAAAACAAAAAACAGCCAGGAGCACATTAGTAGGCTAGCTAGTGATCGATCAGTAATTTGTAAACACTGAGCGAACAAAAATAAGGAACTATTAGTAACTTGTAAACACTGAGAACACAAAAATAAGGATCATGCTGTGCACAATAGTAAGAGCCGATCCGTTCAAATGTTCACACAAGACTCACATGCCTGGCATTGTAATATGTTCACATTAGTAGCCCAAATTCACAACCAACTAGTACGAATCCCATACATAAGATCAAGATGTTAATGCATCTCAATGATTCACAAATCATATACAAATATGTAGCTCCAAAAGCAAAGATCTAGAAAAAACATATGTTCTTCCTACTAACATGGATGCTTCTCTTGGCCAACATTCTGTACAGACTGAAAGAAAAAATTGTTTGTGAAGTCTACAATTCCTCTTGCAAACATAAGTGGTTTCACCAACAGCTGGAACCATGAGAATGAACCACACATGATGGAGGAACATCCACTGCAATATGATTTGGTCTTCTCTTGATCACACGACGAGACTATTTTCGGAATACAAAATTTTAACTTAGGTAAAATGATGCCCATTGTATAATCAGACCAAAGCACTGAAGCACCTAGTGTTGGCCAATAAATAGTACATTACTACTTTTGTACAGTCCATGAAGTGACTATCCAATCTTTCTGTGTCTATTTTCAAATGGCACAACATGCAGTGACTATATTATTCTCTTGTGCAGTTCCACCAAAATTGCAGTCACTTTGTTTGTTTTCCAAATAGCAACGGGCAGACATCTATCTGCACAAATATCAAGCAACTCACCTTGTATTTTCGATTTAAACATGTCTCTTCCACTTAGCATCTGTCATGTTTTGCACTGGACAATTTGATACTGTCATGTTTTGCCCTGGACAATTTCGTACTGAATTGATTTCCTGGTACAGAGTAGAAATATAGCGCCTATTCTTCATCAGACCAAGGATATCCATGTTCGCAATGATGGAAGAGGTGAAATCGCTACAACCAAAATTGAGCATCCAATCATTGAATCATGTCTCGCACCTCCAATGTAGGTCCACCCTGTCAATAAATTCACATGCAAACCACTAATATTACTATCTAATGACAACAAAAAGAGTAGCAAGATAGTAGCAAACCATGTACCTTCATAATGAACAACTCATAGTGCCACCAACTGGATATAAAGGTTTGGAAGAAAACATGCTCCTAATGTTGAACCATTTTGACTTTTTGTGCAGTTCCACTAAAATGACGTTCTTTCGCATTAAGATTTTGTGCATCCAACCATAAAAGCGCATGACAACCTCTACTTCCCTCTGCGGAGGGCCTATCTTTTACTTTTATCTCCTACCTTACATAAGAGTCATGGTGATCCTCACCTTTCCTTTTTACATTTTATCTTTTGGCAAGCACAATATGTTGGAAGATCCTGGTATGTATGGCTAATTGGATGTGAGTTTTCATGAACTATTATTGTTGACATTACCCTTCAGGTAAAACATTAGGAGGCAAAACTATAAGCCCCTATCTTTCTCTGTGTCCGATTAAGACTTCATACCCATAAATATTGCGTGAGTGTTAGCAATTGTGAAAGACTAAAAGATGGTTGAGTATGTGGACTTGCTGAAAAGCTCTTATATTGACTCTTTCCTATGTTATGATAAATTGCAAATGCTTCAATGACTGAGATTATAGTTTGTTAGTTTTCAATGAAGTTCATGATTCATACTTGAAATTGTGATTGAATTGTTACTCTAGCATAAGAGATCATATGACAATAATTATATAAGCTGATGTTCTAAGAATGATCATGATGCCCTCATGTCTGTATTTTATTTTTATCGACATCTCTATCTCTAAACAAGTGGACATATTTTTCAATTTCGGCTTTCGCTTGAGGACAAGCGAGGTCTAAGCTTGGGGGAGTTGATACGTCCATTTTGCATCATTCTTTTATATCGATATTTATTGCATTATGAGCTGTTATTACACATTATGTCATAATACTTATGCATATTCTCTCTTATTTTACAAGGTTTACATAAAGAGGGAGAATGCCGGCAGCTGGGATTCTGGGCTGGAAAAGGAGCAAATATTAGAGACCTGTTCTGCACAACTCCAAAAGTCCTGAAACTTCACGAAAGTTATTTTCAGAATATATAAAAAATACTGAGCACAAGAAGTACCAGAGGGGGGCCACTCACCAGCCACGAGGGTGGGGGGCGCGCCCTACCCCCTGGGCGCGCCCCCTACCTCGTGGGCTCCCTGGTGGCCCTTCGATGCTCATCTTCTATTATATGGAATCTTTTGTTGAGAAAAAAAATCATAAGCAAGCTTTTGGGACGAGACTCCGCTGCCACGAGGCGGAACCTTGGCGGAACCAATCTAGGACTCCGGCGGAGCTGTTCTGCCGGGGAAACTTCCCTCCGGGAGGGGGAAATCATCACCATCGTCATCACCAACGATCCTCTCATCGGGAGGGGGTTAATCTCCATCAACATCTTCACCAACACCATCTCCTCTCAAACCCTAGTTCATCTCTTGTATCCAATTCTTGTCTCTAAGTCTGAGATTGGTACCTGTAGGTTGCTAGTAGTGTTGATTACTCCTTGTAGTTGATGCTAGTTGGTTTACTTGGTGGAAGATCATATGTTCAGATCCTATATGCACATTAATACCCCTCTGATTATGAACACGAATATGCTTTGTGAGTAGTTACGTTTGTTCCCGAGGACATGAGAGAAGTCTTGCTATTAGTAGTCATGTGAATTTGGTATTCGTTCGATATTTTGATGAGATGTATGTTGTCTCTCCTCTAGTGATGTTATGTGAACGTCAACTACATGACACTTCACCATTATTTGGGCCTAGAGGAAGGCATTAGGAAGTAATAAGTAGATGATGGGTTGCTAGAGTGACAGAAGATTAAACCCTAGTTTATGCATTGCTTCATAAGGGGCTGATTTGGATCCATATGTTTCATGCTATGGTTAGGTTTACCTTAATACTTTTGTTGTAGTTGCGGATGCTTGCAATAGAGGTTAATCATAAGTGGGATGCTTGTCCAAGTAAGGACAGTACCCAAGCACCGGTCCACCCACATATCAGATTATCAAAGTACCGAACGCGAATCATACGAACGTGATGAAAACTAGCTTGACGATAATTCCCATGTGTCCTCGGGAGCGCTTTTCTCTATATAAGAGTTTGTCCAGGCTTGTCCTTTGCTACAAAAAGGATTGGGCCACCTTGCTGCACTTTATTTACTTTTGTTACTTGTTGCTCGTTAAAAATTATCTTATCACAAAACTATCTATTACCTATAATTTCAGTGCTTGCAGAGAATACCTTGCTGAAAACCGCTTATCATTTCCTTCTGCTCCTCGTTGGGTTCGACACTCTTACTTATCAAAAGGACTATGATAGATCCCCTATACTTGTGGGTCATCAAGACTCTTTTCTGGCGCCATTGCCGGGGAGTGAAGCGCCTTTGGTAGGCGGAATTTGGTAAGGAAAAATTTATATAGTGTGCTAAAATTTAATGTCACTTGTTACTATGGAAAGTAATCCTCTGAGGGGCTTGTTCGGGGTATCTTCACCTCGACCAGTAGAGCAAAGAGTTGCTCCTCAACCTACCGAACCTATTGAAAATGAACATGTCTACTTTGAAATTTCTTCGGGTATGATAGAAAAACTGCTAGCTAATCCTTTTGCAGGAGATGGAACATTACATCCTGATGAGCACCTAATATATGTGGATGAAGTTTGTGGATTATTTAAGCTTGCAGGTATGCCCGATGATGTTATCAAGAAGAAGATCTTCCCTTTATCTTTGGGGGGGAGGAGATGCATTGACATGGTATAGGCTATGTGATGATATGGGATCATGGAACTACAAATGATTGAAATTGGAATTTCATCAGAAGTTTTATCCTATGCATCTTGTTCATCGTGATCGTAATTATATATATATATTTTGGCCTCACAAAGGATAAAGCATTGCTCAAGCTTGGGGGAGGCTTAAATCAATGTTATATTCATGCCCCAATCATGAGCTCTCAAGAGAAATGATTATCCAAAAAAATTATGCTTGGCTTTCTGATAACAATCGCACCATGCTCGATACTTCTTGTGCTGGCTCTTTTATGATGAAGACTATTGAATTCAAATGGGATTTATTCGAAAGAATTAAATGCAACTCTAAAGACTGGGATCTCGACGAAGGTAAGGAGTCAGGTATGACACCTATGTTTGATTGTGTTAAATCTTTATGGATACCGATGTTTTCCGTAAATTTAGCACTAAATATGGACTTGACTCTGAGATAGTAGCTTCTTTCTGTGAATCTTTTGCTACTCATGTTGATCTCCCTAAGGATAAGTGGTTTAAATATCATCCTCTCATAGAAGTAAAAGTAGTTGCACCTATTAAAGTTGAAGAAAAGACTATCACTTATAATGATCCTATTGTTCCTATTGCTTATGTTGAGAAACCACATTTTCCTGTTAGGATAAAAGATCATGCTAAAGCTTCAACTGTGGTTCGTAAAAGCAATATTGGAACCTATACACCTCCTGATAAAGTTAAAGTTGAACCTAATATTGCTATTGTTAAGGATCTCTTGGCTGATAATATTGATGGGCATGTTATTTATTTCTGTGATGAAACTGCTAGAATTGCTAAACCTTGTGCTAAAGATAAACATAGACCTGTGGTAGGCATGCCTGTTATTTCTGTTAAAATAGGAGATCATTGTTATCATGGCTTGTGTGATATGGGTGCTAGTGCTAGTGCAATACCTATTGACTTATACCGAGAAATTATGCATGATATTGCACCTGCTGAGTTAGAAGATATTGATGTCACAATTAAACCAGCCAATAGAGATATTATTTCACCAATTGGGATTGTTAGAGATGTTGAAGTCTTGTGTGGGAAAACTAAATATCATGCTGATTTTCTTGTTATTGGTTCCCACAAGATAGCTTTTGTCCCATTATATTTGGTAGACCCTTCTTAAACACTGTTAATGCTAGGATAGACTGCAAAAAGGATGTTGTTACTATTGGTTTAGGTGATATGTCTCATGAGTTCAACTTTTCTAAATTTCGTAGACAACACCGTGAAGAGGAATTGCCTAGTAAAGATGAAATTATTGGTCTTGCTTCTATTGCCGTACCTCCTAGTGATCCTTTAGAACAATATTTGCTAGACCATGAAAATGATATGTTTATGAATGAAAGAAGGGAAATAGATGAGGTGTTCTTTAAACAGGGACCTATTCTGAAACACAATTTGCCTGTTGAAATCTTAGGGGATCATCCTCTACCCAAGGGTGATCCCGTGTTTGAGCTTAAACCATTGCCTGATACTCTTAAATATGCTTATCTTGATGAAAAGAAGATATATCCTGTTATTATTAGTGCTAACCTTTCAGAGAAGGAGGAAGAAAAATTATTGAAAATTCTGAAGAAGCACCGTGCTGCTATTGGATATACTCTTGATGATCTTAAGGGCATTAGTCCCACTCTATGTCAACACAAAATAAATTTGGAGAAAGATGCCAAACCGGTTATTGATCACCAACGACGGCTGAATCCTAAGATGAAAGAAGTGGTAAGAAAAGAAATACTAAAGCTCCTTGAGGCAGGTATAATTTATCCCGTTGCTGATAGTTAGTGGGTAAGTCCTGTCCATTGTGTTCCTAAGAAGGGAGGTATTACTGTCGTTCCTAATGATAAAGATGAATTGATTCTGCAAAGAATTATTATAGGTTATAGGATGGTAATTGATTTCCGAAAATTAAATAAGGCTACTAAAAAAGATCATTACCCCTTACCTTTCATTGATCAAATGCTAGAAAGATTATCCAAACATACACATTTTTGCTTTCTTGATGGTTATTCTGGTTTCTCTCAAATACACGTGTCAGCTGATGATCAATCAAAGACCACTTTTACTTGCCCTTTCGGTACTTTTGCTTATAGACGTATGCCTTTTGGTTTATGTAATGGACCTGCTACCTTTCAAAGATGCATGATGGCTATATTCTCTAATTTTTGTGAAAAGATTTGTGAGGTATTCATGGATGATTTCTCCGTTTATGGATCCTCTTTTGATGATTGCTTAAGCAACCTTGATTGAGTTTTGCAGAGATGTGAAGAAACTAACCTTGTCTTGAATTGGGAGAAATGCCACTTTATGGTTAATGAAAGTATTGTCTTGGGGCACAAAATTTCTGAAAGGGGCATTGAAGTTGATAAAGCTAAAGTTGATGCTATTGAAAAGATGTCGTGTCCCAAGGACATCAAAGGTATAAGAAGTTTCCTTGGTCATGCCGCTTTTATAGGAGGTTCATTAAGGACTTATCAAAAATTTCTCGGCCTCTGACTAATTTATTACAAAAAGATACACCGTTTGTCTTTGATGATGACTGTGTAGAAGCATTTGAAATACTTAAGAAAGCATTAATCTCTGCACCTATCGTTCAGCCACCTGATTGGAATTTACCTTTTGAAATTATGTGCGATGCTAGTGATTATGATGTAGGTGCTGTTCTAGGGCAAAGAGTTGATAAGAAATTAAATGTTATTCAATATGCTAGTAAAACTCTAGACAATGCCTAGAGAAATTATGCTACTACTGAAAAAGAATTCTTAGCAGTTGTATTTGCTTGTGATAAGTTCAGACCTTATATTGTTGACTCTAAAGTAACTATTCACACTGATCATGCTGCTATTAAATATCTTATGGAAAAGAAAGATGCTAAACCTAGACTTATTAGATGGGTTCTCTTGCTACAAGAATTTGATTTGCATATTATTGATAGAAAGGGAGCCGAGAACCCCGTTGCAGATAACTTATCTAGGTTGGAAAATGTTCTTGATGACCCACTACCTATTGATGATAGCTTTCCTGATGAACAATTAAATGTCATAAATGCTTCTCACATTGCTCCATGGTATGCTGATTATGCTAATTACATTGTTGCTAAGTTTATACCACCTAGTTTCACATACCAGCAAAAGAAAAAGTTTTTCTATGATTTATGACATTACTTCTGGGATGACCCACACCTTTATAAAGGAGTAGATGGTGTTATTAGACGTTGTGTACCTGAGCATGAACATGAATAGATCCTATGCAAGTGTCACTCCGAAGCTTATGGAGGACACCACGCTGGAGATAGAACTGCACATAAGGTATTGCAATCCGGTTTTTATTGGCCTACTCTCTTCAAGGATGCCCATAAGTTTGTTATATCTTGTGATGAATGTCAAAGAATTGGTAATATTAGTAGACGTCAAGAAATGCCTATGAATTATTCACTTGTTATTGAACCATTTGATGTTTGGGGCTTTGATTATATGGGACCGTTTCCTGCCTGTAATGGATATACACATATTTTAGTTGATGTTGATTACGTTACTAAGTGGGTAGAAGCTATTCCAACTAGTAGTGCTGATCATAACATCTCTATTAAGATGCTTAAAGAAGTTATTTTTCCGAGGTTTGGAGTCCCTAGATATTTAATGAATGATGGTGGTTCACATTTTATTCATGGTGCTTTCCGTAAAATGCTTGCTAAGTATGATGTTAATCATAGAATTGCATCTCCTTATCACCCACAGTCTAGTGGTCAAGTAGAATTGAGTAACAGAGAACTCAAATTAATTTTGCAAAAGACTATTAATAGATCTAGAAAGAATTGGTCCAAGAAAATTGATGATGCATTATGGGCTTATAGAACTGTATATAAAAATCCTATGGGTATGTCTCCGTATAAAATGGTTTATGGAAAAGCATGTCACTTACCTCTCGAACTAGAACATAAGGCATATTGGGCCATTAAAGAGCTCAATTATAATTTCAAACTTTCCGGTGAGAAGAGGTTATTTGACAGTAGCTCACTTGATGAATGGAGAACCCAAGCCTATGAAAATGCCAAGTTGTTTAAAGAAAAAGTTAAAAGATGGCATGACAAAAGAATACAAAAGCGTGAGTTTAATGTAGGTGATTATGTATTGCTATACAACTCTCGCTTAAGATTTTTTGCAGGAAAACTTCTCTCTAAATGGGAAGGTCCTTACGTTATCGAGGAGGTCTATCGTTCCGGTGCCATAAAAATCAACAGCTTCGAAGGCACGGATCGAAAGTGGTGAACGGTCAAAGAATCAAACATTATATCTTAGGTAATCCTATAAATGTTGAAATTAATGTTATTGAAACCGTAACCCCGGAGGAATACATAAGGGACACTTTCCAGAATGTTTCAGAGTCCAAAAAGGAATAGGTACGTGGTACGGTAAGTAAACCGACTCCAAAACAGTTCTAATGGCAAAATTTCTCCGTTTTGGAATATTTAGAAAAATAGGAAAATAAGAAGCAGTCCGGGAAGGACACGAGGCCTCCACGAGGGTGGTGGGCGCGCCCTACCCCCTGGGCACGCCCCCTACCTCGTGGGCACCTCGTGCGCTCTCCGGACTCCGTTTTCTTGCACGTTGCGTATTTTGGTTGGTAAAAATTCATTATATAATCTCCGAGAGGTTTTGACTCCTGTATCACACAAATATCTCTCATCTTTGTTTCGAGCTGTTTTTCTGATAGATCTAGGTCGTCATGTCGTCTTCAAGTGCCCCCAAGGACAAGTTCTTCGAGAAGGTCATCAACCCCTACCTCGCGGAGGTGCTGCAACACCCTCAAACCATTGAGATGCGTGAGGGGTTGTTGCACATCCGCGATGTTGAGGGACCAAGGAAGACCGGAAGCACGGAGGCGAGGCTCGAGGCATTGGAGCAACAAGTTTTCAAGTGTCAGGAGATGGTGGAGCGTGGACTCGACTCCAATCACATTATGATCACGGAGTTCACCAACAACCACAAGCTAAATTTCAAGGACATTGGGGAGGCCATCTTCAAGCTTCATGAGAAAATCAAGCACCTCCAAGCCCAGATCTATGACCTGCAAAATCAAAACTGTGAGTATGAATATAGATTCAAAAGGATGAGTTTGGCTGCAGATTTGAGGACTCAGGGGACTCGATCATCCTTCTATGATGGTGAGCCTATGCCTTGGAAGAGGGACGACAAGCCTATGCCATCAACAAAAGCATCACCTTCTTCACCAACAAAGGAGACATAATCATATGGGTATGGGCACTCCCCTTGGCAACTGCCAAGCTTGGGGGAGGTGCCCCGGTATCGTATCACCATCACACTCCTATCTTTACCGTTTTCTTAGTTCGATCCTTTTAGTAATATCTTGATCTAGTAGAATAAATTTTTTGGTATGATCTAGTTTTGAGTTTTGCTTTATGATCCCTCTATGTAATCGAATCAGTGAGCTATATAATAAAGATTAGTATTGAGTCAAGGGCTTGATTATTTTGCCATTATCTTGAGTGAATAAAAAAAAGAGAAAAGAATAAAAAGAAATAAAAGATATCATAAGGATCTTATGGAGAGTAATGAGCTCACATATAAAGAGTATGATGAATAAAACTTGTTGAGAGTTGACAAACATAGTTTTGTTCATTGTTGCAATTAATAGGAAGTAATAAAGAAAGAGAGGTCTTCACATATAAATATACTATCTTGGACATCTTTTATGATTGTGAGCACTCATTAAAATATGATATGCTAAAGAGTTGACGTTGGACAAGGAAGACAACGTAATGGGTTATGTTTTCCTACATCTAAGAT
The DNA here is from genome assembly GCF_002162155.2 of Triticum dicoccoides. Lineage (NCBI taxonomy): Eukaryota > Viridiplantae > Streptophyta > Magnoliopsida > Poales > Poaceae > Triticum > Triticum dicoccoides. The sequence goes on along the minus strand of NC_041382.1, from coordinate 598,129,401 downwards.
AAATTATATTGCCATGGATCATCCAACATGATTGAGCCTGCCTTTCCCCCTCATGCTAGCTAAACTCTTTGTGCCAAGTAGAGATACTACTTGTGCTTCCAAATACCCTTAAACCCAGTTTTGCCATGAGATTCCACCATATCTACCTATGGATTGAGTAAGATCCTTCAAGTAAGTTGTCATCGGTGCAAGCAATAAAAATTGCTCTCTAAATATGTATGACTTATTAGTGTGGGAGAAAATGAGCTTCATACGATCTTGTGATGTGGAAGAAATAAAAGCGATGGACTGCATAATATAGGTCCATATCACAAGTGGCAATATAAAGTGACATTCTTTCGCATTAAGATTTTGTGCATCCAACCATAAAAGGGCATGACAACCTCTACTTCCCTCTACGAAGGGCCTATCTTTTACTTTTATCTCCTACCATACATAAGAGTCATGGTGATCCTCACCTTTCCTTTTTACATTTTATCTTTTGGCAAGCACAATATGTCGGAAAGATCCTGGTATGTATGGCTAATTGGATGTGAGTTTTCATGAACTATTATTGTTGACATTACCCTTGAGGTAAAACATTGGGAGGCAAAACTATAAGCCCCTATCTTTCTCTGTGTTCGATTAAGACTTCATACCCATAAATATTGCGTGAGTGTTAGCAATTGTGAAAGACTAAAAGATGGTTGAGTATATGGACTTGCTGAAAAGCTCTTATATTGACTCTTTCCTATGTTATGATAAATTGCAATTGCTTCAATGACTGAGATTATAGTTTGTTAGTTTTCAATGAAGTTCATGATTCATACTTGAAATTGTGATTGAATTGTTACTCTAGCATAAGAGATCATATGACAATAATTATATAAGCTGATGTTCTAAGAATGATCATGATGCCCTCATGTCTGTATTTTATTTTTATCGACATCTCTATCTCTAAACAAGTGGACATATTTTTCGATTTCGGCTTTCGCTTGAGGACAAGCGAGGTCTAAGCTTGGGGGAGTTGATACGTCCATTTTGCATCATGCTTTTATATTGATATTTATTGCATTATGAGCTGTTATTACACATTATGTCACAATACTTATGCCTATTCTCTCTTATTTTACAAGGTTTACATAAAGAGGGAGAATGCCGGCAGCTGGGATTCTAGGCTGGAAAAGGAGCAAATACTAGAGACCTATTCTACACAGCTCCAAAAGTCCTGAAACTTCACGGAAGTTATTTTCAGAATATATAAAAAATACTGAGCACAAGAAGTACCAGAGGGGGGCCACTCACCAGCCACGAGGGTGGGGGGCACGCCCTAGCCCCCTGGGCGCACCCCTGCCTCGTGCGCCCCCTGGTGGCCCTCCGATGCCCATCTTCTACTATATGGAGTCTTTCGTTGAGAAAAATATCATAAGCAAGCTTTCGGGACGAGACTCCGCCGCCACAAGGCGGAACCTTGGCGGAACCAATCTAGGGCTCCGGTGGAGCTGTTCTGCCGGGGAAAC
>NC_041382.1:598119373-598127718 GCF_002162155.2 Triticum dicoccoides | reverse complement strand
AATCTCCATCAACATCTTCACTAGCACCATCTCCTCTCAAACCCTAGTTCATCTCTTGTATCCAATTCTTGTCTCTAAGTCTGAGATTGGTACCTGTAGGTTGCTAGTAGTGTTGATTACTCCTTGTAGTTGATGCTAGTTGGTTTACTTGGTGGAAGATCATATGTTCAGATGCTATATGCACATTAATACCCCTCTGATTATGAACATGAATATGCTTTGTGAGTAGTTACGTTTGTTCCTGAGGACATGGGAGAAGTCTTGCTATTAGTATTTATGTGAATTTGGTATTCGTTCGATATTTTGATGAGATGTATGTTGTCTCTCCTCTAGTGGTGTTATGTGAACGTCGACTATGTGACACTTCACCATTATTTGGGCCTAGAGGAAGGCATTGGGAAGTAATAAGTAGATGATGGGTTGCTAGAGTGACAGAAGATTAAACCCTAGTTTATGCATTGCTTCATAAGGGGCTGATTTGGATCCATATGTTTCATGCTATGGTTAGGTTTACCTTAATACTTTTGTTGTAGTTGCGGATGCTTGCAATAGAGGTTAATCATAAGTGGGATGCTTGTCCAAGTAAGGACAGTACCCAAACACCGGCCCACCCACATATCAGATTATCAAAGTACCGAACGCGAATCATGTGAACGTGATGAAAACTAGCTTGACGATAGTTCCCATGTGTCCTCGGAAGAGCTTTTCTCTATATAAGAGTTTATCCAGGCTTGTCCTTTGCTACAAAAAGGATTGGGCCACCTTGCTGCACTTTATTTACTTTTGTTACTTGTTGCTCGTTACAAATTATCTTATCACAAAACTATCTATTACCTACAATTTTAGTGCTTGCAGAGAATACCTTGCTGAAAACTGCTTATCATTTCCTTCTGCTCCTCGTTGGGTTCGACACTCTTACTTATCGAAAGGACTACGATAGATCCCCTATACTTGTGGGTCATCAATCTGAGAAAGCTTTCCACACTTTATATATGTCCATACGCTAATGCAACACCATTCGAATAGTACAAATATACACTAATCCAGTGGCTAGTGCAACGGTAGAGTGGTTTTTTTATCATGGGGTATAGTACAATGGTTTTACTGAACATATTTCCATAAGCTAGCACTGGAAGATTTCTATAAGCATTAACAATACAAAATATAAAGGTAACAAGTTTTAGCATTGGTATACTAGCCGTGCAACAACATTAAACCAAATACAAAAGTTTGAAGGTAACTAGCAATATTAACTAATGACAGTATACAAAATTTACAAACCATGTACCTTCAAGGTAAATATCATTTCGAACTCGAGGGGACATCAAAATTGCTATCCCAATCTTGATAATTGATCAAACATAAAAACTTGATTATATGAATCAAGAGAACAACCGGAGGAGGAGGTGCCCACTCTTGACCTTTCCTCTTGTCTTCGTAATTTTTTGTGAAGTTTAACCAAAATTAATGACATCAGCACCTTGGCATTTTGGTGACACTTCACAAAAAAATTGACTTATCTCATGAAAGTGAGGTATGTAATCTATAAGCATTAACAATGCAAAAATCTGAAGGTAGTAACAAGTTTCATCGTTGGTATACTGGTTGTGCAACAACATTAGAATGCCTTAGCTGAAAAATATTTAATACATCCACAATCAACAGCTAACCCTGAAATAATCCAGTGACATTAAATGGCATTGCTTAAATTTATCGGTGGCATTAGACTAAGTGCGGCATTAGTTAAATGTGGCATCACTTTAGCAGTAGCATTGCTAGATTTTACCGCTGGCGTTATACTAACAGCAAAAAAGTGACAATAAGAGCATGGGAGGCCCATTCGGACAATGGGCAGACCAGTACGATGTACCTCCATGGACGCATAGAGTGGTGAGGGAGGTATGGTTGCCCAGAGCAACAAATATCCATGCAACATATGTGGATTCCGTCCCATTTTTGTTCTCTTTAGCCACATTTTTCCTATGTGAGGACAACAAACCGATCGACATGGTCATTCTCTATTGTGTTGTCATGCCTTTCTACCCTTTTTCAACCAAGAGACACGAGACTCGTTCCTTAGCTACTGATTTCCCCCTTTTCAACCTAGATGCGGGTTCGATGCCTAGTCTCTTGGACAATACTTTCTCCCTTCATTTCCTTATTCAACCCAGACATGGCACTACAAAAAAAAGACACATCTGTGACATTTTGGGCCGAACAAAAATCTTTTTTGTCATACTTATGACACTTCTATGACGATAATTGTGACAAAACCCGGTATCATCATAGATGTGGTGGGGTCCTACTTCTATGACAAAAAAATCATGACAGAAAATGGGCTTTTCGTCCTGGGCGGGCCGAAGACGCAGCTGCATGACATTCTTTGGGCCGTCCATGACGGAAAAAACCATGGTAGAAGCGAGGGCGAGGAAAATATCGGGGTGTTCCTGGTTACGGTGGGTGGTCGGGCCGAGCGATGCGCGTTTCTCTTATACACGCACACACGTGGGTGGGAGGCATTGGGATCTAACTAAACCCTAGTGAGGTGTTGGGCTCGAACTGAACCCGAGCGATTGCACTGCAGGCTATGCGTTACTGAACCCGAGCGATCGATCAATGGCTGTTAACTGAACCCGATCGAGCGATTCCTTCGCTACTGCTGCTAACTGAAGCCGATCGATGCTGCCTCTAGATGAACAGTGAGCATTGGGGGGGTGGATGAACAGGACCCCGTGGTGTTGCCTCTGGATGAACAGGACCCCGATCGATCGAGTTGGTTGGGGCTGGATGAACAGGACCCCCGTGGAGGGCATGATGAACAGGACCACCCCGTGGAGGGCAGGATGAACAGTAGACGATGGAGGGCTGGATGAATAGTAGCCCGTGGAGGGGTGGTTGAACAGGAGCCCGTGGAGAGGGCTGGTTGAACAGTAGTCGGTGGAGTAGCGCGCGGTGGAGGCTGGATGAACAGGAGCCCGTGGATGAACAGTCGCAGGTGGAGGCTGGAGGAGGTCGACGGTGGATGAACAGTAGCCCGTGGAGGCTGGAGGGGTCGACAGTGGAGATGAACAGTATCCCGTGGAGTCACGTTTTGCGGTACGCCACACCCCTCCCGATGAATAGGACCCCGGTTTCGACCGTAGCGCTCCAACACAAGTCCGTTTCCTCTGTTTTGCGGTATGCCACACCCCTCCCGATCAACAGGACCCCCGTTTCGACCATAGGAGGTCCATTTCCTCCGTTTTGCGGTACGCCAGACGCCTCCCGATGAACAAGATCCCATTTCGAACGTGGCTGGTCGAACACAAGGCCGTTTCCTCCGTTCTGCGGTACGCCAGGCCTTGTTTCCATAGGCTGTTCCGTCCAAGCCCTCCCGATGAACACGACAACGCATTCCGTTCGGACCCAGCCGATTGGCTCCCCATGAACACGAGGATGACGCTGTTTCTCCGTTTCGACCCAGCCATGTACACGAGCCCTGGCCGTACGTACGCGCAAGTAGGCGTTCGAGACCCCGCCCGTATGTACGTACGTGGCCATATTTACTTTCTTGCACCCTGGCCGTTGTACGTATGTGTACATGCTACGTGCGCGCCTCTACTACGACACGTGCGCGCCTCTACATCGACCAGTATGTACGTACACGTTCGCGACTAGAATGACAACACTACGTACGCTTCGACCTGGTGGGTCCCGACTGTCAGGCACTTCCTTGCATGCAAAGATGTAACTGGTGGGTCCCAGCAGTCAGGGGGCGAATCATTTTTTTTGTTTTTGCCCGGGCGCACTTCCTTGCGTGCGAAGATGTAGCTGGTGGGTCCCAGCAATCAGGGGGAAACGTTTTTTCGCGAAATACGGTGGCCCGTCCGGTGGGTCCCCGCTGTCAAGTGGAGGAATAATTATTTTGCGCGTAATAAGGAGGCACTTCCTTGCTGCGGCCGTGGACCCAGCTGTCAGCCTCTCCATGTACAATCCACGTCCGATGGAAGCCATTCCTTGACCACGTTGACCATGCCGCGCCGAGAGCACCAGGGCGGTGGACGACGGCGAGGCCTGGGAAGGGGACGACGCGGAGCCGGGGAAGACGCGGCAGTGGAAGCCCGCGCGGAGAGGAGTACGAGGGCTCACTGGTTCGGCTTTGGTGTGAGGCTGCCGTCGTCGCAAGGCCTGGACAGCAGTGGGAATAGTAAGGGGCGGTGAGGCCTCCGCAACAGCATAGCCGACGACAGGAGGCAGGAGCATGCGGCACGACCGGTGGTGCTTTGGGCAGCTGGAGCAAGAAGACCAGAGGTTGAAGAAGCACAACGGCCATTGGATGGACATCGTACGGTCGCTGGAGCTAGAATCGTTCATATTGACTAAGTTGACAAAGCACTCCTCCCCGTCAACTTAGTAGGCCCACAAGTCAGCCACCCACCAAGGTGGGTCCCAACTAGCAGGGGGAGTATTCTTTTTTTGTGTGCGTAATAAGGCGACACTTCCGGTGGGTCCGAGCTGACAGCGAGGGGAACGTTTTTTTCGCAAAATACGGTGGTCGTCCGGTGGGTCCCAGCAGTCAGGGGAAACATTTTTTCGCCAAATACGGTGGTTCATCCGGTGGGTCCCTGCTGTCAGGTGGAGGAATAATTATTTTCCGCGTAATAAGGAGGCACTTCCTTACGGCCGCCGTGGACCCAGCTGTCAGCCTCTCCACGTACAGTACTCTTCCGATGGAAGTCGTTCCTTGACCACGTTGACCACGCCACACCGAGAGCACCAGGGCGGTGGACGACGGCGAGGCCTAGGAAGGGGACGATGTGGAGCCGGGGAAGATGCGACAGTGGATGCCCACACGTAGAGGAGTTTGAGGGTTCACTGGTTTGCTGCGGTATTAGGCTACCGTCGCCGCAGAATAACATGGGGTGTGGGTGAGTACAGGGATGGCCTGGCCAGCGGTGGGAGTAGTAGGGGGCGGTGAGGCCTCCGCCGCATCGCAGCCGGCCACGGGAGGCAGGAGCATGAGGCACGACTGGCGCTGGTTTGGGCGGCTGAAGCAAGAAGACCAGAGGTTGAAGAAGCACTACAGCCATTGGATGGACATCGTACGGTCACTGGAGCTAGAATCGTGCATATTGACTAAGTTGACAAAGCCCTACGTCCCCGTCAACTTAGTAGGCCCACAAGTCAGCCTGCCACTATACTGGGTCCCAGCTAGCAGGGGGAGTATTCATTTTTTGTGCGTAATAAGGACGCACTTCCTTGCGTGCGAAGATATAGCTGGTGGGTCCGAGCTGTCAGCGGCGATAACGTTTTTTTCATGAAATATAGAGGCCCTTTCGGTGGGTCCCAGATGTTAGGTGGAGGAATCATTATTTTGCGCGTAATAAGGAGGCATTTCCTTGCTTGCGGCCGTGGACCCAGCTGTCAGCCTCTCCACGTATAGTCCACTTCAAATGCATGTCGGTCGTTGACCACATTGACCACTCCGCACTGAGAGCACCAGGGTGGTGGACGACGGCGAGGCCTAGGAAGGGAACGACACGGAGGCAGGGAAGACTCGGCAGTTGTTCCCCACGCGGAGGGGAGTACGACTGTACGAGGGTTTACTGGTTCGTCTGCCGTCGCCGGAGAATAACAGCATGTGTGGGTGAGTAGAGGGATGGCTAGGCCAGCGATGGGAGTACGGTGGGGCGGTGAGGCCTGCACGGCAGCATAGCTGGCCGCGGGGAGGAGGGAGCAGGCAGTCCCGTCGGTGCTTGTTTGAATGGATGGAGCAGGAAGAGCAGAGATTGAAGAAGCACGACGGCCGTTGGATGGACATCCAACAGTCACTGCTTGTGCGTCAACCTTTTTTTAGGAAAGCCTCAAATCTGTGGAAAACAACATACAACCCATCTGCCATTATTTCTAATAATTTACAGCCCATTTGCTAATTCTTAAGGTTTTTTTGGAGCCCATATTCTTTTTGTTAGCATTACAGCCCACATTGTGGCCACAGTTAAAAAATTATACGAAATGTTGCATATTTCGATGCGGTCCAAACTGTTTTTAATCCCGAAATTTTGAGTCACATTCAAACTGATTTTAAAAGTAAATGCATATCAATATAAAATCCAACAAATTGTCCACGCATAAAAATTAATGCAATTTAAAATCTTGAAATGAAAAAAAGAAATTCGAAAGTAATTGCCGGTTTGATGTGTTTTAAAAATATACAACCCATTTCTCATTACTGATAGGCCATTTTCTCGTCCAGCCAAATGAAGCTCTCCTCGTCTTGAAAGATTTGTAGCCCAACAGGCCTGACAAAGCCACTTACTTGGAAAATCACAAAAAAACTGGGCTAGCCATTTTTAGAAAGAAAAAAACTACTGGGCTGGTCTGTGGTAAACATAAAAGAGAAGGCTGTCTAGGCAAGCCAGAGTGCCCCGCACAGGCCAGTTGACACTCTGCTTCTGTCTCAAAAACAAATTAGATAAATGCCACAACAAATATGGTGATTCATAAAAATGCCACTACAATTCCAAACTTTGAAAAATGCCACTGCAATTTTTGCAAACTTTGAAAAATGCCACTGCAATTTGCAAACTTTGAAAAATGCCACCCCAGACTTCGAAAAATGCCACTGTAAATGGCATGAAATGGCATCTTTCAAAGTTTGGAAATTGCAGTGGCATTTCTCAGAAACACCAGATTTGGAGTGGCATTTATCAAATTAACCCAAAACAAAAATAACTGGGCGAGCTACTAGGTCCCTGGTGTCAGCCGCTCGTTGTGCAACTCTCTTGTTTATTGATTACGTTGACAATGGCATGGGACCCAGATGCCAGAAATCCATTAGGAGGAGCCATTTTTTTTGGATTGAAATAAGGAGGCACTTGCTTGCGTACTGCCATGACCTTGGCGGGTCCCTGCTGTCATCCTCTCCACGTACAATCATCTCCTGATTGTGTACGCGTCAACTTGGTAGGCCCACAAGTCAACCTCTAAACCCGTGGAGGACAAATACAACCCACTTAAAAAAATAACAGCCCATTCCATACATTCAAACGGAAAGTTCAACATTCGGAGCAAAGTAACAGGTCTGATCCACATATAGAGTACTGAACTTCCACATTGACAACCATCATAGCCAAGTTAACTATCTACTCCCACTAATACTCTAGTAGCGTACAAGTACTAACTTACTCTTAGCTAACTAGACGATGTCGGTCGCCATCTGCAGTACACGCTAAATACCGGCACCGGCGTCCTCCGCCTCGCCTCAGACTTGCCAGAGGTGCGATAGGGCGCGTTGCTCGCACGCGTTGGCCTTTTCCATGCTGGCGTGGTCCACCGAAGCTTCGGCTTCTAAGCAGGAAACCCACTTGATGAGCTGGTAGTAAAAATCAACGTCGCGAACATGTGCGTGCCCGACAGCCTCCCGGGCTATTTGATGGGCGCCGGCCTCCACGTAGTCGGCCCAGGTGCGGGCGCTCTCCTCGTGACTCAGAGCGTCGGTGCGCTGCTCCTCCATGTCCCGCTGGCGACGCAAATCGGCGATACGGTGCTCCTCCGCCAAGCGGTCGCGCTCCAACAACTCCTGCTCCTCCGCCAGGCGGTCCCGCTCCAACAAGTCCTCGATCTCCACATTGCCATCTAAAGACCGATAGAATGCCTCCTCCCTCTGTCTGCCTTCTGGTGAAAAACCGAACACTAGTTACGGCGGTGACCGCCTCCGGCCTCGCCTATCGCGGACGGGCGGGGGCATGGCGGACATGGCGGGAGCGAGGATTGTTGGGGAACGTAGTAATTTCAAAAAATTTCCTACGCACACGCAAGATCATGTGATGCATAGCAACGAGGGGGAGAGTATTGTCTACGTACCCAACGCAGACCGACTGCGGAAGCGATGACACGACGTAGAGGAAGTAGTCGTACGTCTTCACGATCCAACCGATCAAGCACCGAAACTACGGCACCTCCGAGTTCGAGCACACGTTCAGCTCGATGACGATCCCCGGACTCCGATCCAGCAAAGTGTCGGGGAAGAGTTCCGTCAGCACGACGGCATGGTGACGATCTTGATGAACTACAGCAGCAGGGCTTCGCCTAAACTCCGCTACAGTATTATCGAGGAATATGGTGGCAGGGGCACCGCACACGGCTAAGGAACAGATCACGTGGATCAACTTGTGTGTTTAGAGGTGCCCCCTGCCTCCGTATATAAAGGATGGAGGAGGAGGAGGCCGGCCAAGGCAAAGGTGCGGCCAGGATAGGGAGTCCTACTAGGACTCCAAGTCCTAGTAGGAGTCCACCAAGAGGGGAGGAAGGGAGAAGGAATAGGAGCAGAAGGAGAGGTGGCCGGCCCCCTTTTCCTTAGTCCA
>NC_041382.1:598018101-598118705 GCF_002162155.2 Triticum dicoccoides | reverse complement strand
AGTGACAAATCCTAATCTCGAAATACGCCAACCCAACATCTACCTTTGGAGACACCTGTAATGCTCCTTTATAATCACCCAGTTACGTTGTGACGTTTGGTAGCACCCAAAGTGTTCCTCCGGCAAACGGGAGTTGCATAATCTCATAGTCATAGGAACATGTATAAGTCATGAAGAAAGCAATAGCAACATACTAAACGATCGTGTGCTAAGCTAATGGAATGGGTCATGTCAATCAGATCATTCAACTAATGATGTGACCTCGTTAATCAAATAACAACTCATTGTTCATGGTTAGGAAACATAACCATCTTTGATTAACGAGCTAGTCAAGTAGAGGCATACTAGTGACACTTTGTTTGTCTATGTATTCACACATGTATTATGTTTCTGGTTAATACAATTCTAGCATGAATAATAAACATTTATCATGATTATAAGGAAATAAATAATAATTTTATTATTGCCTCTAGGGCATATTTCCTTCAGTCTCCCACTTGCACTAGAGTCAATAATCTAGATTACACTGTAATGATTCTAACACCCATGAAGCTTTGGTGCTGATCATGTTTTGCTCGTGGAAGAGGCTTAGTCAACGGGTCTGCAACATTCAGATCCATATGTATCTTGCAAATCTCTATGTCTCCCACCTGGACTAGATCCCGGATAGAATTGAAGCGTCTCTTGATGTGTTTGGTCCTTTTGTGAAATCTGGATTCCTTTGCCAAGGCAATTGCACCAGTGTTGTCACAAAAGATTTTCATTGGACCCGATGCACTAGGTATGACACCTAGATCGGATATGAACTCCTTCATCTAGACTCCTTCATTTGCTGCTTCCGAAGCAGCTATGTACTCCGCTTCACATGTAGATCCCGCTACGACGCTTTGTTTAGAACTGCACCAACTGACAGCTCCACCGTTTAATGTAAACACGTATCCGGTTTGTGATTTAGAATCGTCCGGATCAGTGTCAAAGCTTGCATCAACGTAACCTTTTACAGTGAGCTCTTTGTCACCTCCATATATGAGAAACATATCCTTAGTCCTTTTCAGGTATTTCAAGATGTTCTTGACCGCTGTCCAGTGATCTACTCCTGGATTACTTTGGTACCTCCCTGCTAAACTTATAGCAAGGCACACATCAGGTCTGGTACACAGCATTGCATACATGATAGAACCTATGGCTGATGCATAGGGAACATCTTTCATATTCTCTCTATCTTCTGCAGTGGTCGGGCATTGAGTCTTACTCAACTTCACACCTTGTAACACAGGCAAGAATCCTTTCTTTGCTTGATCCATTTTGAACTTCTTCAAAATTTTGTCAAGGTATGTGCTTTGTGAAAGTCCAATTAAGCGTCTTGATCTATCTCTATAGATCTTAATGCCTAATATGTAAGCAGCTTCACCGAGGTCTTTCATTGAAAAACTTTTATTCAAGTATCCCTTTATGCTATCCAGAAATTCTATATCATTTCCAATCAGTAATATGTCATCCACATATAATATCAGAAATGCTACAGAGCTCCCACTCACTTTCTTGTAAATACAGGCTTCTCCGAAAGTCTGTATAAAACCAAATGCTTTGATCACACTATCAAAACGTTTATTCCAACTCCGAGAGGCTTGCACCAGTCCATAAATGGATCGCTGGAGCTTGCACACTTTGTTAGCTCCCTTTGGATCGACAAAACCTTCCGGTTGCATCATGTACAACTCTTCTTCCAGAAATCCATTCAGGAATGCAGTTTTGACATCCATCTGCCAAATTTCATAATCATAAAATGCGGCAATCGCTAACATGATTCGGACAGACTTAAGCATCGCTACGGGTGAGAAAGTCTCATCGTAGTCAACCCCTTGAACTTGTCGAAAACCTTTTGCGACAGGTCGAGCTTTGTAGACAGTAACATTACCATCAGCGTCAGTCTTCTTCTTGAAGATCCATTTATTCTCAATTGCTTGCCGATCATCGGGCAAGTCAACCAAAGTCCATACTTTGTTCTCATACATGGATCCCATCTCAGATTTCATGGCTTCAAGCCACTTTGCGGAATCTGGGCTCACCATCGCTTCTTCATAGTTCGTAGGTTCATCATGATCTAGTAGCATGACTTCCAGAACAGGATTACCGTACCACTCTGGTGCGGATCTTACTCTGGTTGATCTACGAGGTTCAGTAGTATCTTGTTCTGAAGTTTCATGATCATTATCATTAACTTCCTCACTTATTGGTGTAAGTGTCGCAGAAACAGTTTTCTGTGATGTACTACTTTCCAATAAGGGAGCAGGTACAGTTACCTCGTCAAGTTCTACTTTCCTCCCACTCACTTCTTTCGAGAGAAACTCCTTCTCAAGAAAGTTTCCGAATTTAGCAACAAAAGTCTTGCCTTCGGATCTGTGATAGAAGGTGTATCCAATAGTTTCCTTTTGGATATCCTATGAAGACACATTTCTCCGATTTGGGTTCGAGCTTATCAGGTTGAAGCTTTTTCACATAAGCATCGCAGCCCCAAACTTTCAGAAACGACAACTTTGGTTTCTGGCCAAACCACAGTTCATAAGGCGTCGTCTCAACGGATTTTGATGGTGCCCTATTTAACGTGAATGCGGCCGTCTCTAGAGCGTATCCCCAAAATGATAGCGGTAAATCAGTAAGAGACATCATAGATCGCACCATATCTAGTAAAGTACGATTACGACGTTCAGACACACCATTACGCTGTGGTGTTCCGGGTGGCGTGAGTTGCGAAACTATTCCACAGTTTTTCAAATGTACACCAAACTCGTAACTCAAATATTCTCCTCCACGATCAGATCGTAGAAACTTTATTTTCTTGTTACAATGATTTTCAACTTCACTCTGAAATTCTTTGAACTTTTCAAATGTTTCAGACTTTATGTTTCATTAAGTAGATATATCCATATCTGCTCAAATCATCTGTGAAGTTGAGAAAATAACGATATCCGCCACGAGCCTCAATATTCATCGGACCACATACATCAGTATGTATGATTTCCAACAAATCTGTTGCTCTCTCCATAGTACCGGAGAACGGTGTTTTAGTCATCTTGCCCATGAGGCATGGTTCGCAAGTACCAAGTGATTCATAATCAAGTGGTTCCAAAAGTCCATCAGTATGGAGTTTCTTCATGCGCTTTACACCGATATGACCTAAACGACAGTGCCACAAATAAGTTGCACTTTCATTATTAACTCTGCATCTTTTGGCTTCAACATTATGAATATGTGTATTACTACTATCGAGATTCAATAAAAATAGACCACTCTTCAAGGGTGCATGACCATAAAAGATATTACTCATATAAATAGAACAACCATTATTCTATGATTTAAATGAATAACCGTCTCGCATTAAACAAGATCCAGATATAATGTTCATGCTCAACGCTGGCACCAAATAACAATTATTTAGGTCTAATATTAATCCCGAAGGTAGATGTAGAGGTAGCGTGCCGACCACGATCACATCGACTTTGGAACCGTTTCCCACGCGCATCGTCACCTCGTCCTTAGCCAATCTTCGCTTAATCCGTAGCCCCTATTTCGAGTTGCAAATATTAGCAACAGAACCAGTATCAAATACCCAGGTGCTACTGCGAGCATTAGTAAGGTACACATCAATAACATGTATATCACATATACCTTTGTTCACCTTGCCATCCTTCTTATCCGCCAAATACTTTGGGCAGTTCCGCTTCCAGTGACCAGTCTGCTTACAGTAGAAGCACTCAGTTTCAGGCTTAGGTCCAGACTTGGGTTTCTTCTCTTGAGCAGCAACTTGTTTGCCGTTCTTCTTGAAGTTCCCCTTCTTCTTCCCTTTGCCCTTTTTCTTGAAACTAGTGGTTTTGTTTACCATCAACACTTGATGCTCCTTTTTGATTTCTACCTCCGCAACTTTCAGCATTGCGAAGAGCTCGGGAATAGTCTTGTTCATCCCTTGCATATTATAGTTCATCACGAAGCTCTTGTAGCTTGGTGGCAGTGATTGGAGAATTGTGTCAATGACGCAATCATCTGGAAGATTAACTCCCAATTGAATCAAGTGATTATTATACCCAGACATTTTGAGTATATGCTCACTGACAGAACTGTTCTCCTCCATCTTGCAGCTATAGAACTTATTGGAGACTTCATATCTCTCAATTCGGGCATTTGCTTGAAATATTAACTTCAACTCCTGAAACATCTCATATGCTCCATGACGTTCAAAACATCGTTGAAGTCCCGATTCTAAGCCGTAAAGCATGGCACACTGAACTATCGAGTAGTCATCAGCTTTGCTCTACCAGACGTTCATAACATCTGGTGTTGCTCCAGCAGCAGGCCTGGCACCCAGCGGTGCTTCCAAGACGTAATTCTTTTGTGCAACAATGAGGATAATCCTCAAGTTACGGACCCAGTCCGTGTAATTGCTACCATCATCTTTCAACTTTGCTTTCTCAAGGAACGCATTAAAATTCAACGGAACAACAACACGAGCCATCTATCTACAATCAACATAAATAAGCAAGATACTATCAGGTACTAAGTTCATGATAAATTTAGTTCAGTTAATCATATTACTTAAGAACTCCCACTTAGATAGACATCCCTCTAATCCTCTAAGTGATCACGTGATCCAAATCAACTAAACCATGTCCGATCATCATGTGAGATGGAGTAGTTTCATCGGTGAACATCATTATGTTGATCATATCTACTATATGATTCACGCTCGACCTTTCGGTCTCCGTGTTCCGAGGCCATATCTGTATATGCTTGGCTCGTCAAGTATAACCTGAGTATTCCGCGTGTGCAACTGTTTTGCACCCGTTGTATTTGAACGTAGAGCCTATCACACCCGATCATCACGTGGTGTCTCAGCACGAAGAACTTTCGCAACGGTGCATACTCAGGGAGAACACTTCTTGATAATTTAGTGAGAGATCATCTTATAATGCTACCGTCAATCAAAGCAAGATAAGATGCATAAAAAAGATAAACATCACATGCAATCAATATAAGTGATATGATATGGTCATCATCATCTTGTGCTTGTGATCTCCATCTCCGAAGCACCGTCATGATCACCATCGTCACCGGCGCGACACCTTGATCTCCATCGTAGCATCGTTGTCGTCTCGCCAATCTTATGCTTCCACGACTATCACTACCGTTTAGTAATAAAGTAAAGCATTACATCGCGATTGCATTGCATACAATAAAGCGACAACCATATGGCTCCTGCCAGTTGCCGATAACTTGGTTACAAAACATGATCATCTCATACAATAAAATTCAGCATCACGCCTTGACCATATCACATCACAACATGCCCTGCAAAAACAAGTTATACGTCCTCTACTTTGTTGTTGCATGTTTTACGTGGCTGCTACGGGCTAAAGTAAGAACCAATCTCACCTACGCATCAAAACCACAACGATAGTTTGTCAAATAGACTCCATTTTAACCTTCGCAAGGACCGGGCGTAGCCACACTCGGTTCAACTAAAGTTGGAGAGACAGTCGCCCACAAGCCATCTATGTGCAAAGCACGTCGAGGGAACCGGTCTCGCGTAAGCGTACGCGTAAGGTTGGTCCGGGTCGTCTCGTCCAACAATACCGCCGAACCAAAGTATGACATGCTGGTAGGCAGTATGACTTGTATCGTCCACAACTCACTTGTGTTCTACTCGTGCATATAACATCAACATAAACAACCTAGGCTCGGATGCCACTGTTGGGGAACGTAGTAATTTCAAAAAATTTCCTACGCACACGCAAAATCATGTGATGCATAGCAACGAGGGGGAGAGTATTGTCTACGTACCCAACGCAGACCGACTGCGGAAGCGATGGCACGACGTAGAGGAAGTAGTCGTACGTCTTCACGATCCAACCGATCAAGCACCGAAACTACGGCACCTCCGAGTTCGAGCACACGTTCAGCTCGATGACAATCCCCGGACTCCGATCCAGCAAAGTGTCGGGGAAGAGTTCCGTCAGCACGACGGCGTGGTGACGATCTTGATGAACTACAGCAGCAGGGTTTCGCCTAAACTCCGCTACAGTATTATCGAGGAATATGGTGGCAGGGGGCACCGCACACGTCTAAGGAACAGATCACGTGGATCAACTTGTGTGTCTACAGGTGCCCCCTGCCTCCGTATATAAAGGATGGAGGAGGAGGAGGCCGGCCAAGGCAAAGGTGCGGCCAGGATAGGGAGTCCTACTAGGACTCCAAGTCCTAGTAGGAGTCCACCAAGAGGGGAGGAAGGGAGAAGGAATAGGAGGAGAAGGAGAGGTGGCCGGCCCCCTTTTCCTTAGTCCAATTCGGACCAAAGGGGAGGGGGGGCGCAGCAGCCTTTTTCCTCTTCCCACTAAAGCCCATCAAGGCCCATTACTTCTCCCGTAACTACCCGGTACTCCGAAAAATACCCGAATCATTCGGAACCTTTCCGATGTCCGAATATAGTCGTCCAATATATCGATCTTTACGTCTCGACCATTTCGAGACTCCTCATCATGTCCCCGATCTCATCCGGGACTCCGAACTCCTTCGGTACATCAAAACTCATAAACTCATAATATAACTGTCATCGAAACCTTAAGCGTGCGGACCCGACGGGTTCGAGAACAATGTAGACATGACCGAGACACGTCTCCGGTCAATAACCAATAACGGGACCTGGATGCCCATATTGGCTCCTACATATTCTACGAAGATCTTTATCGGTCAGACCGCATAACAACATACGTTGTTCCCTTTGTCATCGGTATGTTACTTGCCCGAGATTCGATCGTCGGTATCCAATACCTAGTTCAATCTCGTTACCGGCAAGTCTCTTTACTCGTTCCGTAATACATCATCTCACAACTAACATATTAGTTGTAATGCTTGCAAGGCTTATGTGATGTGTATTACCGAGAGGGCCCAGAGATACCTCTCCGACAATCGGAGTGACAAATCCTAATCTCGAAATACGCCAACCCAACATCTACCTTTGGAGACACCTGTAATGCTCCTTTATAATCACCCAGTTACGTTGTGACGTTTGGTAGCACCCAAAGTGTTCCTCCGGCAAACGGGAGTTGCATAATCTCATAGTCATAGGAACATGTATAAGTCATGAAGAAAGCAATAGCAACATACTAAACGATCAGGTGCTAAGCTAATGGAATGGGTCATGTCAATCAGATCATTCTACTAATGATGTGATCTCGTTAATCAAATAACAACTCATTGTTCATGGTTAGGAAACATAACCATCTTTGATTAACGAGCTAGTCAAGTAGAGGCATACTAGTGACACTCTGTTTGTCTATGTATTCACACATGTATTATGTTTCCGGTAAATACAATTCTAGCGTGAATAATAAACATTTATCATGATTATAAGGAAATAAATAATAACTTTATTATTGCCTCTAGGGCATATTTCCTTCAGTCTCCCACTTGCACTAGAGTCAATAATCTAGATTACACTGTAATGAATCTAACACCCATGGAGCTTTGGTGCTGATCATGTTTTGCTCGTGGAAGAGGCTTAGTCAACGGGTCTGCAACATTCAGATCCGTATGTATCTTGCAAATCTCTATGTCTCCCACCTGGACTAGATCCCGGATGGAGTTGAAGCGTCTCTTGATGTGTTTGGTCCTTTTGTGAAATCTGGATTCCTTTGCCAAGGCAATTGCACCAGTATTGTCACAAAAGATTTTCATTGGACCCGATGCACTAGGTATGACACCTAGATCGGATATGAACTCCTTCATCCAGACTCCTTCATTTGCTGCTTCCGAAGCAGCTATGTATTCCGCTTCACATGTAGATCCCGCTACGACGCTTTGTTTAGAACTGCACCAACTGACAGCTCCACCGTTTAATGTAAACACGTATCCGGTTTGCGATTTTAGAATCGTCCGGATCAGTGTCAAAGCTTGCATCAACGTAACCTTTTACGATGAGCTCTTTGTCACCTCCATATACGAGAAACATATCCTTAGTCCTTTTCAGGTATTTCAGGATGTTCTTGACCGCTGTCCAGTGATCCACTCCTGGATTACTTTGGTACCTCCCTGCTAAACTTATAGCAAGGCACACATCAGGTCTGGTACACAGCATTGCATACATGATAGAGCCTATGGCTGATGCATAGGGAACATCTTTCATATTCTCTCTATCTTCTGCAGTGGTCGGGCATTGAGTCTTACTCAATTTCACACCTTGTAATACAGGCAAGAATCCTTTCTTTGCTTGATCCATTTTGAATTTCTTCAAAATCTTGTCAAGGTATGTGCTTTGTGAAAGTCCAATTAAGTGTCTTGATCTATCTCTATAGATCTTAATGCCTAATATGTAAGCAGCTTCACCGAGGTCTTTCATTGAAAAACTTTTATTCAAGTATCCCTTTATGCTATCCAGAAATTCTATATCATTTCCAATGAGTAATATGTCATCCACATATAATATCAGAAATGCTACAGAGCTCCCACTCACTTTCTTGTAAATACAGGCTTCTCCGAAAGTCTGTATAAAACCAAATGCTTTGATCACACTATCAAAACGTTTATTCCAACTCCGAGAGGCTTGCACCAGTCCATAAATGGATCGCTGGAGCTTGCACACTTTGTTAGCTTCCTTTGGATCGACAAAACCTTCTGGTTGCATCATATACAACTCTTCTTCCAGAAATCCATTCAGGAATGCAGTTTTGACATCCATCTGCCAAATTTCATAATCATAAAATGCGGCAATTGCTAACTGTTGGGTTTCGTAGTAATTTCAAAAAATTTCCTACGCGCACACAGGATCATGTGATGCATAGCAACGAGAGGAGAGTGTTGTCTACGTACCCAACGCAGACCGACTGCGGAAGCAATGACACGACGTAGAGGAAGTAGTCGTACGTCTTCACGATCCAACCGATCAAGCACCGAAACTACGGCACCTCCGAGTTCGAGCACACGTTCAGCTCGATGACGATCCCCGGACTCCGATCCAGCAAAGTGTCGGGGAAGAGTTTCGTCAGCACGACGGCGTGGTGACGATCTTGATGAACTACAGCAGCAGGGCTTCGCCTAAACTCCGCTACAGTATTATCGAGGAATATGGTGGCAGGGGGCACCGCACACGGCTAAGGAATCGATCACGTGGATCAACTTGTGTCAACTTGTGTGTTTAGAGGTGCCCCTGCCTCCGTATATAAAGGAGGAGAGGAGGGGAGGCTGGCCGGCCAAAGGGGGGAGGCGCAGGAGAGTCCTACTCCCTCTGGGAGTAGGATTCCCCCTCCAATCCTAGTCCAACTAGGATTCCTCGGAGGGGAAAAGAGGAGGAGGGGGCCGGCCACCTCTCCTAGTCCTAATAGGACTAGGGGAAGGGGTGGCACGCAGCCCATCTAGGGCAGCCCCTTCTCTTTTCCACTAAGGCCCACTATGGCCCAAATAGCTCCCGGGGGGTTCTGGTAACCCTCTCGGTATTCCGGTAAAATCCCGATTTCACCCGGAACACTTCCGATATCCAAATATAGGCTTCCAATATATCAATCTTTACGTCTCGACCATTTCGAGACTCCTTGTCATGTCCGTGATCACATCCGGGACTCCGAACAACCTTCGGTACATCAAAATGCATAAACTCATAATATAACTGTCATCGTAACCTTAAGCGTGCGGACCCTACGGGTTCGAGAATAATGTAGACATGACCGAGACACGTCTCCGGTCAATAACCAATAGCGGGACCTGGATGCCCATATTGGCTCCTACATATTCTACGAAGATCTTTATCGGTCAGACCGCATAACAACATACGTTGTTCCCTTTGTCATCGGTATGTTACTTGCCCGAGATTCGATCGTCGGTATCCAATACCTAGTTCAATCTCGTTACCGGCAAGTCTCTTTACTCGTTCCGTAATACATCATCTCACAACTAACATATTAGTTATAATGCTTGCAAGGCTTATGTGATGTGTATTACCGAGAGGGCCCAGAGATACCTCTCCGACAATCGGAGTGACAAATCCTAATCTCGAAATACGCCAACCCAACATCTACCTTTGGAGACACCTGTAATGCTCCTTTATAATCACCCAGTTACGTTGTGACGTTTGGTAGCACCCAAAGTGTTCCTCCGGCAAACGGGAGTTGCATAATCTCATAGTCATAGGAACATGTATAAGTCATGAAGAAAGCAATAGCAACATACTAAACGATCGTGTGCTAAGCTAATGGAATGGGTCATGTCAATCAGATCATTCAACTAATGATGTGACCTCGTTAATCAAATAACAACTCATTGTTCATGGTTAGGAAACATAACCATCTTTGATTAACGAGCTAGTCAAGTAGAGGCATACTAGTGACACTTTGTTTGTCTATGTATTCACACATGTATTATGTTTCCGGTTAATACAATTCTAGCATGAATAATAAACATTTATCATGATTATAAGGAAATAAATAATAACTTTATTATTGCCTCTAGGGCATATTTCCTTCAAGGATAAGTGGTGAGCGACGTCGGGCCGGTGGGGGCTTATGAGGATAGGGCGAGTTGGGTCACGGTGCCACCATAGAAGGCCGAGGAATAGTACTTATAGGCGGAAGGTAGCGCGACGATCATCGGAATTCAATGCATAATTAAGCAGGCATGGCTTAGCGCGCCAACTTGCCGTGGAAAACTAGAGAAACTGAAATTCTGACTATGCCATCCCGTCCCGTCCCGTCCGTGCTGGGTCACACGCCGGCATGATGGTCAAACGAGTGCACTCGAATCATGTCCCTCCTTGTCAATAATGATTCCACGGATTTAAAAGGCCTGCAACAATTAAAGCGCATATTTTTTTGCGTCAGTTAGCTGCCTTAATTATGGCCAGCTGCATGCAGGCACTCAAAACCGCTCGCAACCAGTACGCGGAGCATCATGCAACGAGTCGTAGCCGAGGGCATTAGTTGATGAACTTTAGCTTGGAGATAAGGCATTTGCGAATGTTTTTGCTGGCAGTTTCTTCAGATTCGCATGGCATTTTCTTCAGAGCAGCTTGTCAGTTTCTTTAGAGGTAGGCATTTTTATTCAAAAAACTGCCACTTTGGTTCTTGCGTCGCAACTAAAACAGCCAGGAGTGCATTAGTAGGCTAGCTAGTGATTGATCAGTAACTTGTAAACATTGAGCGAACAGATATAAGGAACTGTTAATGCATCTCAATGATTCACAGATCATATACAAATATGTAGCTCCAAAAGCAAAGATCAGCCACAACTAAAACCAACTAATATGATTCCCATACATAAGATCAACATGTTAATGCATCTCAATGATTCAAAGATCATATACAAATATGTAGCTCCAAAAGCAAAGATCTAGAAAAAACATATGTTCTTCCTACTAACATGGATGCTTCTCTTGGCCAACATTCAGCATAGACTGAAAGACAAATTTGTTTGTGAAGTCTACAATTCCTCTTGAAAACGTAAGTGGTTTAACCAATAGCTGGAACCATGAGAATGAACCACACATGATGGAGGAACATCCACTGCAATATGATTTGGTCTTCTCTTGATCACACAGCAAGACTATTTTCAGAATACAAACTTTAACTTAGGCAAAATGATGCCCATTGTATAATCGACTAAAGCAATGAAGCACCTAGTGTTGGCCAATAAATAGTACATTACTACTTTTCTGCAGTCCATGAAGTGACTATCCAATCTTCCTGTGTCTATTTTCAAATGGCACTGCATCCAGTGACTATACTATTCTCTTGTGTAGTTCAACCAAAATTGCGGTCTCTTTGTGTTATTGCCAAATAGCAACGGGCAGACATCTCTGTCTGCACAAATATCAAGCCGCTAGTAAACATATACCCCACGTTGCATTTTTGGTTTAAACATGTCTCTTCCGCTTAGCATCTATCATGTTTTGCACTGGACAATTTGATACAGTCATGTTTTGCCCTGGACAATTTCATACTGAATTGATTTGCTTGTTCAGAGCAGAAATATAGCGCCTATTCTTCATAAGACCAAGTGTCGGTGTCAAAACCGGCGAATCTCGGGTAGGGGGTCCCGAACTGTGCGTCTAAGGCGGATGGTAACAGGAGGCAGGGGGCACGATGTTTACCCAGGTTTGGGCCCTCTCGATGGAGGTAATACCCTACATCCTGCTTGATTGATCTTGATGATATGAGTATTACAAGAGTTGATCTACCATGAGATCGTAGAGGCTAAACCCTATAAGCTAGACTATGGTATGATTGTATGTTGTCCTACAGACTAAACCCTTCGGTTTATATAGACACCGGAGGGGGCTAGGGTTACATAGAGTCGGTTACAAGGGAGGAGATCTACATATCCGTATTGCCAAGCTTGCCTTCCACGCCAAGGAAAGTCCCATCCGGACACGGGACGAAGTCTTCAATCTTGTATCTTCATAGTCTAACAGTCCGGCCAAAGGATATAGTCTGGCTGTCCGGAGACCCCCTAATCCAGGATTCCCTCAGTAGCCCCTGAACCAGGCTTCAATGACGATGAGTCTGGCACGCAGATTTGTCTTCGGCATTGCAAGGCGGGTTCCTCCTCCGAATACTACATAGAAGATTTTGAACCCAAGGATAGTGTCCGGCTCTGCAAAACAAGTTCCACATACCACCGCAGAGTGAATAATATTTCCACAAATCTAATCTCCTAACACGTTTAGCAACATGACATCATGCCATGGCCCGGTCTTTATTCGAACCGTTTTTCTCAACCAGCACTTCACATATCGCGAGGCGGTTTTCCTGACACGTCTTGTCAAAGCAGAGATCGTGTCCCCCTTATTACGGGATTCTCATCAATACGGACGTGGGTAACCCAATCGTGCCTATTGGTATGACTCCTCAATTTTAGGCAAGTCCCAAACGGCCACGAGGAGGATGCTTGATATTCACCCTCTTTATAAAGAGGCCAAGGCCTGTCCTTTTCCCCCCTCTCGTGCTCAATCAAATCCTTCCCCCCGCCTCGAGTTCCAACACCCAAGGCTCAGGTCAGGCGCTTCGGACCTTCAACCATGTCCGGATCCAACCTCCAAGGTCGATGGATGCCTTCCTCTATCATAGAGGACATCAAGAAGCTGAGAGAGGCCAGGTATCTGACCGCCGAAATCTCGCACAGGCTGCCTGCCTGAGGGAAGGTCATCCCCACTCCCGAACCCAACAAGAGTGTTGTGTTCATCTCTCACTTCCTCCGAGGGCTAGGCCTCGCTCTGGATCCCTTTGTTAGGGGGCTCATGTTTTATTACGGGTTGGATTTCCATGATCTGGCCCCGGATTCCCTCCTTCACATCTCCTCGTTCATCGTCGTGTGTGAGGCCTTCCTCCGCATTACCCCACACTTCGGCCTGTGGCTCAAGACTTTCAATGGTGAAGCGAATATGATCGAGGGGCGTCACGTAGAGTGCGAAGGTGCCGTAATAAGCAGAAGCGCTGATGTTCCATGGCTAGAGGGTTCCTTCCCAGAGGTGCCCAGTTTATGGCAGCAGGAGTGGTTTTACATCACAGCTCCCCAGAGTACCAAGTGGGTAGCCGCCCCTGCCTTTCGCTCAGGCCCCCCACCACAACTGACGTCATGGATCAACAAGGGGTTGAACTGGGGGCCAGTAAATGATGTGCCGATATTGCAGAGTCGCATCTAAGATCTCCTTGAGAGAGATGTCAGCCTGGTCTCAGTAATGCAAGTCATGCTAGTTCGTCAAGTCCCACCTTGCAAATGTCGACCCCTCCGTATGTGGGAGTTCAACCCGGAAGGACCGTGAACTATTCAACACTTCCTCGGCATGACGCTCGAAGAGATGTACAAATTGTTCTTCGGACCCCAAATAAAGTGTCCGGACACCACCGAGGATGCGGGTCTGAGCTGTAATCGCCCTGATACCCAAGTAAGTAATCCCATGGCCGAACATGCTTGTCTTTTTTATTTATCATAACATCATTCTGAAAAGTTGCTCTTTGACCAAGACTGGATAACAAAGGCGAAGATGATCAGGTGTTCAGCCCCCCTTCCTGAAGGCTCGGCCAATCCGGTACTAGACAGAATGCTTGAGCCGGCGCCTTATCAGGCGCCCTCAGAGGAAGATAAAGGGGAAAATAAAGAGGCTGGAAGCGGGCCTCGCTCATTATTCATCCAAACCGGGGGGAATTAGTGCCTCCGCGAAGGAGGATAACGAGGGAGAAGAATCTGAAATTCCCTCTCCCGAAGGAAGGAAGAGGACCACCTCTGAAGACCCGGATACAAAGGTTTCCAAACGGGGGAAGAAATCTTCGCCGGAGGGTCCTGCCTCGGAGGGTACTCTTGCCGCACAGTGTCCGCAAGGGGTCAGCCCTCTACCGAGCTGTAAGTAAACAAAAAGTACTTAATAGTAAAAATATCTTACATTGCTTCTGAAGATAATAACCGAAGCATATATCTTGCAGTTCGGATCGTAGCCCTTCTCGACAGAGTTCGTCTTCGGGGGTTCTTCTTCCGGAGATGATGGAGAGCGAAACGCCTCCCCGTGCCACCCCGCCTCATGAGGTGGGTGACCCTGAAGTGTCATCGCGGAGGGTTTCTCCTGATCCGCCAAGGCCAGAGGGTAATCCTTTGGCCACCCAAAGTCCTTAGTATTCGGCTCCTAAAGAGAGCAACAGAAAGAGTCCAGAACCGTACAGTGTGCGGTCGGACGCACTGAAGGATCTTCTGGAGCAAGCGGCCATCTCAGAAGCGCATCGTACGCTAATGGGTACGGTGATTGAAAGGATTTCATCCACCGAAAGTGGGTTGCATGAAGCTTTTATGAGTCTGCTGAAAGGCTTTGAGGTACGTGAAATAGTGTGTGTTTTTGACAGTACCGCACACGTTAGGTGTGCCCTATGCAGATAGTAGCCCCTGAGACTCTGGTTGCCGCCGAGAACGGCGGCAAACAGAGGATCATAGTCCCAAGTAATAATCAGACTGCCTTCATGTGCAGGTGGATGAAGGTCTGGTGGCTAGCCGGACTGATGAGTTTGCCGAGCTAAAGCGGCAACTTGATGCGGCAGATGCCGACATCGTGCTTGTCAACAAGCGGCTTGACGAGGCACAGGGTATGTGATTTCTCCGGTGATCAACACATAGTAAGAGGAGCATGATGCCAGTATCCTTAATATGTTGTGACTGCAGATGGAGCTGCCACCGTGGAGACCCTTCGGGCGGAACTTGCCCGAGCCAAGGAACAAGCCAGAAATAGCGATGCGGCCGCTCTGAAGGCGGTCGAAGAGCTGAGGGCCGAACAGGCCGCGCATTGCCAGAGCAAGGAAAGAATGGACAAGATGGCAGTCAAGTTGAAAGATGCCGCCGACCATTACCAACTTCTTGAAAAAGAAAGCCGAGCGAAGGCGACGGACCTGGAGAAGGCCATGGTAGCAGCCAAGGAAACCCGCTCCAAAATCAGAGCGACGAAGGAGGAGCTGTGTCATGCTGGAGATATCGCGGCTGGGAAGCCCTTTTTGTTGCGGACTAAGTTCGGAGATCCGAAGTATGCCCCTCTTGATCAACTATGGAGTTCTGCAGACACATATGTGGATTTGGCAGCAAGTGCTGCTGATGCGGCCGAGTAATTCAAGGATCAAAAAGATCGTGAAGTGGAAAAGCTGTTCTGGTCACAGTTCCATGCTCCAGTGCGTCCGCTACTGTTGAATGAGCAAATGGCCGAGTGGGTCGAGCTCCATAGGTTGTCCGGACTTGCCATGAGGTCTGTTGTGGATCATTTGTGGCCGGAAGGGCCAAGGCTGAATAGTTACTTTAGTTTAGTGCAACAATTCCTTGGTGCTGTGCCGCACATCGACGCTATGAAGAGGTCGGCGTGCATAGAGGGTGCGCGGATGGCACTTGCCCATGTCAAGACATACTGGGCAGAGATGGAGGACACCACTATTGCAACACAGGGTTCGGCCGTGGGCTGAGTAGCTGCCGAGCACTACTTTGAAGAAGTCCTTGAAGGCGCTCGTTCGATAGAGGCGCAATTCTCGAAGAATATTATGTTCTAGTGACATGTATTCCCGTTGTAAAAACAATGTTTTATTGAATTATAAAGGCTGTGTTTATACTTTTTCCTGAAAGTATTATGATGCATCCTGTGCGATCGTTTATGAATATAACCTGAAAGTTTGCAGTCGATGGCTTACGCCCCCACGCATATAATGCGGGGGTGTTCGCAAAAAATGTGTATTCACACTTAATCCAACGTCTTGGTCCATAAAGGAGGTGGTAGCGCAGCGAATGAGGCAATCAGACTATATTGCTTTAACACTTTCACTTAGCCATAGGAGTTTGACGGTGGGACTACTAGATAGCCCCTGGTACCTCCGTGCTTGTTCGAATACGGGGCGCGTACGTACATGACCGGGGAACGACCCTTCATTAATGCGGAGGAATCCCGAAGATTCCGCTAAGTCATCGAGTGGTTGACTAGTCTCGCGCTTTATCATGACAATCAGTTTTCGGCTTTCTCTACTGAGGTGCTCATCCGGATGAACCAGGGCACAATCGCAGTAGTTCTCCCAGTGCTACCTTAGACGATATAGCGGAACGTAAGGTACCAAAACACGGGAGTCAGGCAAACCCAACATTTGACCAAAGACATGATTCGGAGCTGATGCATATAAGGCCAAACTCGCGACGCCGAACACTCCCTAAGGTATTCAGTCTTTATAACATATGCCAGGCTGAACAATAGCCTTACTAATAAACCCCGAGTGTCCAGGTACGTGCAATATCCTGACGTGGCCACATGCCAATAACGTCAGCATCCTTCTCGGTTGTATTGAGTATCCACATGCCAACAACGAGAGACACTAAAAAAGGTTTACGCAGGGTCTTAATCTAAAAAGAAACCTTTGAGCGGGTCCCTGCTGCACGTCTACACCTGTGTCTCCATTTTGCCGTGTCCTGGACGGGTGTAGCATGATTGTCATCTGTAAAAGAGAAGACCTTAGGTGAAAGTTGCCGTGCCAGAAAATTGGTTCTGATCAATAGGCCATTAAAATTCAAGATAAGTCAAGTTGAGCCGAACTAGCCTTGATTACACGCGGGAAGCCCCTGGTACCGTTTATGAGGATTTAACCATCAAACCAATCTCATGTATATGTAGTGATGCGCCGGACTCGTCTAACCGTGTCCGTGGTCTTGATGACCCGTCATTTGTTCTGGTTGGTGAGGCCGTCTAGTGCTCGGTTGTTAAAGCCGCCGCACATTCTTCCGCGTGTAGAGAACTCTCAATATTTCCACTAACTATGATGGTGCCACGTGGACTGGGCATCTTAAGCTTGAGAGAAGCGTAATGTGGTACTGCATTAAAACGAGCGAAAGACGCTCTTCCGAGTAGTGCTTGATAGCCACTTCTGAATGGGGCGATGTAGAAAGTTAACTTTTCGCTTCGGAAGTTGTCAGAAGAACCGAATACAACCTCTAGTAATAGAGAGCCTGTGCAGCGGGCCTCTTGGCTTGGTATTACTCCCTTGAAGGTAGTATTGCTGCGGCTGATTTTTGTTGGGTCTATCCCCATTTTGCGGATTGTGTCCTGATATATTAGATTTAGACCACTGCCGCCATCCATAAGGACTCATGTGAGATGGTATCCGTTTATTATTGGGTCTAGCATCAAGGCAGGCAATCCTTCATGTCGGATGCTTGTCGCGTGATCCCCGCGATCAAAAGTGATCGGGCAGGCCATGCAGGGGTTGAACTTAGGGGTGAAGGGCTCTACGGCGCATGTGTTTCGGAGTGCATGTTTGCTTCTCCTCTTTGTCACGTGGATCATGTTTACTGTTTTAACCTCTGGTGGGAACTTTTTCTGTCCTCCAGTGCTTTGCTGGCGAGGTTCATCCTCATCTTCACTTGGTGTCTCCCCCCTTGTGTTCGGCGTTTAGCTTACCGGCCTGCTTGAAGACCCAGCATTCTCTGTGGGTGTGGTTTTCAGGTTTATCGGGGGTGCCATGAATCTGACATAGTTTGTCTAAAATCTTGTTTAGGCTGGACGGTCCATCTCTGCTGCCTTTGAAAGGCTTTTTCCGCTGACCTGGTCGAGAGCCCCTGAATCCGACGTTTACCACTGTATTATCTGGGCTATCTTCTTTATTTCGACGCTTGTTTTTACTGCGTCGTGGTTTTCTGTTGCCATCCCTAAGATACTTGTTCTTTAGGTAACACTGTTCCATAGTTATCATCCATTAGCCAATGCTATCCCACAGGCTGGTGATTATAGTATTATACCACTTCTAGTATTACCTATGTTGTTCTTTAATACTTTTGTGTGCCATCTAGTTAATCTCGAGTACAAACGATACATATTCTGTAGCTTTCATCTGTGTTCTCCCTTTAGTTTTTAAGACCTGTTGCTGCTAGTTAACCCCAGTCCTATTATTTATGTCGTCTCCTACAGGCACTCATTACATAAATCTAACTACTAGTTGTCTTCCATGCATGTCAGATATAATTGCACACACTGATATATCCACAAGAACCTCACGGAGTAATGTAAAGGCCAATAAACTTGATGTCAATGATACCCAATATGATGGAACATGTAAAGGCAGTTTTTCAGAAGACTTACAGAAAGATGTTGAATCCTCTTCACCCCACAAGGTCCTTGCTCTAACTTGACCCGTGATATGGGTACAACATGCATATAATGTCCTGGAGTGTATCTACTCTGTTGCAATGCCATGTGCTTAGCATGCTGATCATGCATGTAAATATGTCATGCCTTCTTGTTTTTCAGTACCTATTCCATTCATGATAACATGTTTTCAAATTCAAGTACTGTCATTCTACTCTATCGCAATGCCATCTCCTTAATTTGGACATCATGCTTCTGAATATCTTATGCATTGTTATTCATCAGTACGTACTTCATCTGTCTACCATACCATGTTTTTTACATTGAAGTGTTGTTCTAGTGCTCTGTTGCAATGCCATCTTAGTTTCTCAATCATACACATGTATGCCGCCTTAGTTTTTTCTATACGTATTCCGCTGGCATACAGTTTTACATTCAACTAATGTTTTTTTTACTGTGTTGTCCTGTCGTATCCATAGCTCTTACACCATACTCCCTCCGTCCGGATTACATGTTGCCGAAATGGATAAAAAAAGATGTATCTGGAACTGAAATACGCCTAGGTCCATCCATTTTTTTCCGGATGGATGGAATACATGTCAATATGTCATGCCTTTCTATTCTTCAGTACCTATTCCATCCCTCTGCTGTAGCATGTTTTATAACTGAAGCACCATTCTTCTATACAAGGCATGCAAGGGGAAGACGACTATGTTAGAATCTGAAGGGTTACAAACCAGGTCTTTGCAAAAGATCCAAACGCCAGGACATAATACACCAACTCCAGTTTTTATAGATACTGCTCCAGCATAGAGAAACCCAACTCCTACTGATAATAAGCAGATTCTAGTGGACAAAGAACTAGTCTGCTCCAGTCCAACAAAAATATTTCAACTCTATTCTAAGAAGCGTGTGCGTATCCTTGCATCATGAAATTTTATAGCATGCTGATCATATTTTCTACATGTTTCTTACCCATCTCTCTTTTAGAAAATAAGCTTAACAGATAGAAGAATTTCTGCACTGGTATCATCTGTGAGGAAAGATTCTTGCAGGAATTCTCTGTACTCTAATGCAGATGTAATTACCTTTATATATCACTATATTTTTACATCAGCATGTATTTTGTTAATCGGTGTGAATCCAACCTTTGTCTGATCTAAATTTAGTTGTAGCAAAATGTATGATTAAAGGCCACAATGTTGATTTTTGTAAGGAAAACTGCCTGGTAGTTTTGCATCCTGAGCTGCATGAGTGTACTATCTCATATCAGTGGGTTTGATTACTTTGGTTCTGCAGTGGGGTTTTAGTGTTTTTTTACTGTTTTGTCCTGTCGTATCCCTAGCTCTTACATCATACTCCCTCCGTCCTGATTACATGTCACAGAAATGGATAAAACTGGATGTATCTAGAACTGAAATACGCCTAGACCCATCCATTTATTTCCGGATGGAGGGAATACATGTCAATATGTCATGCCTTTCTATTCTTCAGTACCTATTCCATATCTTCTGTAGCATGTTTTATAATTGAAGCACCATTCTTCTATATAAGGCATGCAAGGGGAAGACGACTATGTTAGAATCTAAAGGGTTACAAACCAGGTCTTTGCAAAAGATCCAAATGCCAGGAGATAATAAACCAACTCCATTTTTCATAGATACTGCTCCAGCACAGAGAAACCCAACTCCCACTGATAATAAGCAGATTCCAGTGGCCAAAGAACTAGTCCGCTCCAGTCCAGCAAAAGAATGTCAACTCCATTCTAAGAAGCGTGCGCGTATCCTCGCATTATGAAATTTTATAGCATTCTGATCATATTTTCTACATGTTTCTTACCCATCTCTCTTTTAGAAAATAAGGTTAAATGATAGAAGATTTCCTTCATTGGGATTGTATTCGAGGAAAACATCTTGCGGGAATTCTCCGTGCTCCAATGCTGATGTAAGTACCTGTTGTATATCACTATATTTTACATCAGCATGTATTTTATTAATCGGCATGAATCCAACCTTTTTCTAATCTAAAATTAGTTGTAACAAAATGTTAAAGGCGCCAATGTTGATTTTGTAAAGAAAACTGCCTGGTAGTTTTGCATACTGAGCTGCATGAGTGTATTATCTCATATCATGCACATTACTGAATTGTAGTGCTGCTCTGGTTGCCCATTCATTCATTGTGTCAATGTTGCTTTTGTATTACCTCACCTGGCTGATGATAGCTGTGCCATATTGTGTTAATTTGGTGTTGGCTAGTTGCCCAAACGTTCGTTGTGCCAATGTTGCTTTCCTATTATCTGACTTGGCCAATGATAGCAATGCTAGTGTCTTAATTTGGTGCAGGCTGCTG
This sequence comes from Triticum dicoccoides, assembly GCF_002162155.2. Classification (NCBI taxonomy): domain Eukaryota; kingdom Viridiplantae; phylum Streptophyta; class Magnoliopsida; order Poales; family Poaceae; genus Triticum; species Triticum dicoccoides. The sequence continues at coordinate 598,097,740 of NC_041382.1, read as the reverse complement.
AGGATAAGAAGAAAAACTCTGAAAACAGCAAGGCAACCCCATTGTTTCTTTCCAATAAATCTAGGCCAGGTAATATGCCAATAACTCATGATTAATCTGTTTGGTTCCCCTCCTAATTTATGTTATGATGCAGTGGTCGAGACACTCTCCACTATCAATAATACAAGCCTGCCAAAATCGCCATCTGAATCTGTTCAGTATCCTCTGTCTCGAATGCAACGAAAAAAATGTATGTTTGTGAACCAATTAATGGCTGAAGGAATGATGGAAATGGTGGAGGAATCAGACGTGCAGAGTCGTGCAACACAACAACTGATCAATGTTTTCAGAGACAGTGTAGCAAAGCAGCAAGAACTTGCCCACATGCTTATGGGAGTCATCCGTGCTGAGGTTGCAGATTGTGACGTTGTAGATCGTTAGGTTCTGTTCATTTATTTGCACTGACATCAATCTTTGATTGCCCAGTGGATGTAATTTCCTATAATATATGCTGGATGTGCAACATTTTCCCCTGTATGTCGTACCTTTGCTTGATCGATTTTGGTCCTGTGCATAATTGCTCGTCGTAATGGGCTCAAATTACCTAATTTGGCCTAAATACATGTAGGAACTTTAGTGGGCCCATTAAGTTAATGGGCCATTACCAGGCCAAAAGTTAATGGTCGGCCCTCTTAACTCCTGGGTCGTTAACAGGCTGACATCAAAGCGGGCAACAGGTGGACCCAATTGATTTCACGGACCGTTAACATGTCGTTACTAAGTTTGGGCTACATATGGCCCAACTATACAGTGGGCCTTTAGTAGGCCGAAAGAGGCAGCAGGCTTGTACTGGACCATAAAGAGCATGGGCCGCTAAGAGGCCGAAAGTCAAGTCGTATTGTAAATGGCCCAACTGTAATGTGGGCCTTTAGCAGGCCGAAAGAGAAACCGGGCTGGTATTGGACCAGGAAGGGCATGGGCCGTTAAAAGGCCAAAACTCAGGTCCGACTACAAATGCCCAACTCATTTATGGTCCGTTAACAAGCTGAAAGGCACACAGGGCCGGGAATTGGCCCAACATTAAATGGGTCGCTAAACAGCCAAAACTCAGGTCCGACTACAAATGGCCCAACAGATATATGGGCCGTCACCAGGCTGAAAGACACACCAGGCCGAAAATTGGCCCAACACTTAAATGGGCCGCTAAAAGGCCGAAACTCAGGTCCGACTACAAATGGCCCAACTGATTTATGCGCCGTCAACAGGCTGAAAGACACACCGGGCCGGAAATTAGCCCAATATTTAAATGGGTCGCTAAAAGTCCGTAAGATGTACATTGTGAAAATTGGCCCATCCACTAAATGGGCCGTTAACAGGCCGAAATCTCATCGGGCTAATATTGAGCCCAAATATATAGCGGGCTGTTAACGGGCTCGAACTGACGATCGGCTGCAATGGTGTCAAATCTTTAATGGGTTGTTGACGGGCCGAATTGGCATATCTCGTATGGGCCGTGGGCTTAAATGGACCTGCACAAGTAGGCCTTATATGGGCCGGCCTGCTATTTTTTACTGGGCCGGCCTTTTTCACCGAAATGGGCCACTGTTGGGACGTGCCACGTGTCGACCTATCATAGGCGCCTCCTGTCCAATGAGTGGATGACATCTGTCCCAATGGTGAGGCAACATGTATTTCCTCCGGCCAATGATGATTTTACACGTGGAAAATCCCCATTGGTCCGGGCTGTTAACGAGTTATTGGATCCAAAACCGGACCCGATAGCTTAACGGCGTTCCGTTATGGTGGATGCCACGTGTTGGTCACCCTTGATGAAAGCACTTCTGTGACACGCGATTTATCATCATGGAAGTGGACACTTCCGTGATGATAATTTTGGTAATGTCATGGAACACTTCTACGACAGCACATGTATTACTATCTTGATTCTGTCATAAATTTGTCATGGATGTACATGCATGATAGAAAACGTGACCTACTGTGACAAACACGTATCATCATGCAAGTGTATTTTTTTGTAGTGTGGATTAGTCTGCATGAAGAAGGGTTTCCCTTAATAGTGCAAATCAAGGTTTTCGTCTGCATGACCAGCAGAGCAGAGGATAGCAAATTGGGAAGATGGTGGAGTGGAAAAAGATCCACATGTAGCGACGTGGTAGATGGGGCAATAGATCAAGGGTATGGTTCGAAAAGAGGTAGCATACCTGAGGGTCGGCGGGAAGTGGCTTCGCTCATGGTCGTCGTCCTCCTCACACACTACGACAGTGAGCTTGGGGATGGAGGCCATCCCGCGCGGGCGCTAGGTCTGAGAGGACGGCCTTGTCATCAGTGCGTGACCTCTCTCGCTGACGACGAGTGCGTCAACGCTGCATGTCCTTTTCTTCACCGGAGGATCTGTGACCACCGGTGAGGAGGGAGAGAGAGCCCGTCTTTTTTAGATCTGGAGAGAGGGTGATGATACGTCTCCATCGTATCTATAATTTTTTATTGTTCCATGCCAATATTCTACAACTTTCATATACTTTTGGCAACTTTTTATACTATTTTTGGGACTAACATATTGATCCAGTGCCCAGTGCCAGTTCCTGTTTGTTGCATGTTTTTTGTTTCGCAGAATATCCATATCAAATGGAGTCCAAACGGGATAGAAACTGACAGAGATTTTTTTTGCAATATATATGATTTTTGGGAAGAAAAATCCACGCGAGACGGTGCCCGAGGTGCCCACGAGGCAGGGGGCGCGCCCCTGACCCTCGTGGGCCACCCGTAAGGCGGCTGATGCCATTCCTTCACTGCAAGAAAGCCAATATCCGCATAGAGATCGTGTTAAAATTTCAGCCCAATCGGAGTTACGGATCTCCGGGAATATAAGAAACGGTGAAAGGGAAGAATCTGAGAACACAGAAACAGAGAGAGAAAAGAGACAGATCCAATCTCGGAGGGGCTCTCGCCCCTCCCGTGCCATGGAGGCCATGGAACAGAGCGGAAACCCTTCTCCCATCTAGGGAGGAGGTCAAGGAAGAATAAGAAGGAGGGGGGCTCTCCCCCCCTCTCTTCCGGTGGCACCGGAGTGCCACCGGGGGCCATCATCATCACCGCGATCTACACCAACACCTCCGCCATCTTCACCAACATCTCCATCACATCCCCCCCTCTATCTACAGCGGTCCACTCTCCCGCAACCCGATGTACCCTCTACTTGAACATGGTGCTTTATGCTTCATATTATTATCCAGTGATGTGTTGCCATCCTATGATGTCTGAGTAGATTTTCGTTGTCCTATCGGTGGTTGATGAATTGCTATGATTGATTTAATTTGCTTGTGGTTATGTTGCTGTCCTTTGGTGCCCATCATATGATTGCGCGCGTGGATCACACCCTAGGATTAGTTGTATGTTGATAGGACTATGTATTGGAGGGCAAGAGTGACAGAAGCTTCAACCTAGCATAGAAATTGATGCATACGGGATTGAAGGGGGACCAATATATCGTAATGCTATGGTTGGGTTTTACCTTAATGAACGTTAGTAGTTGCGGATGCTTTCTAATAGTTCCAATCATAAGTGCATAGAATTCCAAGTAAGGGATGACATGCTAGCAGTGGCCTCTCCCACATAATACTTGCTATCGGTCTAGTAAAGTAGTCAATTGCTTAAGGGGCAATTTCACAACTCCTACCACCACTTTTACACACTCGCTATATTTAGTTTATTGATTCTTTACTTACAACAGCCCCTACTTTTTATTTACGTAATCTTTATTATCTTGCAAACCTATCCAACAACACCTACAAAGTACTTCTAGTTTCATACTTGTTCTAGGTAAAGTGAACATCAAGCGTGCATAGAGTTGTATCGGTGGTCGATAGAACTTGAGGGAATATTTGTTCTGCCTTTATCTCCTCGTTGGGTTCGACACTCTTACTTATCGAAAACTGTTGCGATCCCCTATACTTATGGGTTATCAAGACCTTTTTCTGGCGCCGTTGCCGGGGAGCAATAGCGTGGGGTGAATATTCTTGTGTGTGCTTGTTTGCTTTATCACTAAGTAATTCTTATTTGCTGTTCTTAGTTGTTTTCTATCTTTATTTATGGGTAGGAAATGCAGAATACCAAAAAAATTAGTTGTACCTACTAAACCAATGGTTGAAGAACCACTCAAAATCTATCACACTGCTGAAGCTTATTACTTGGATCATCTTCGATCCCTATGTGCTCGTGCTGAAACCCCAACTAGCTTAGTTGAAGGCAAATCTTTAGATGAGCATGCTCGTTATGTGCGGCACCGAATATCTGAAAAAGGGAAAATTTTACCGGGTCAAATTCATCGTTTACAATGCTATGCTTGGAATTTATGCGAAATATATGATTTTACTTGTTGTTCTGAAAACCCTAAGAAACACCTTCCCTACCAATGTGAGTTTAGTGATAATCGAATCGTATCTTCGTATGCTAAGGGTGTTTATAATTACTATGATGTTCAACAAATTGAAGAATTTGTTGCTTTTAACGGTGCTAACGAAATTGCTTCTTTGATTGAAAAGTATGATGCTACTCTTTACAAATCTAAATTTTTTGCCATACTTAAATATTGCTATGATAATTATGCTTCTAATGCCTATGTTGAACCATATATTGAGGACTACTCCGCTGTCCAAGAAGATACTAATATTTTGCAGGAGTCTATGGAAGAAGAAATTGATGAAACTGTGAGCTCATTGGATGAAAAAGATGATGAGGAGAGCGAAGAACAAAAGGAGGAAGAGCGGATTAGCTACCCGTGCCCACCTTCTATTGAGAGTAACTCTTCAACTCATACATTGTTTAATTTCCCTTCGTGCTTACCGAAGGATGATTTCTATGATGACTATTATGATCCCTTTGATTCTCTTGAAATATCCCTTTTTGATGATGCTTGCTATGCTTGTGGCCAAGATGCCAATATGAATTATGCTTATGGAGATGAACTTGCTATATTTCCTTATGTTAAACATGAAATTGTTGCTATTGCACCCACGCATGATAGTCCTATTATCCTTTTGAATTCTCCCGACTACACTATATCGGAGAAGTTTGCCCTTATTAAGGATTATATTGATGGGTTGCCTTTTACCGTTACACATGATGATTTTGATAGATATAATATGCATGTGCTTGCTGCTCCTACTTGCAATTATTATGATAGAGGAACTATATCTCCACCTCTCTATGTTTCCAACATGATAAATTACAAGAAACTGTTTATACTATCCATTGGCCTTTACTTTGTGTGCATGAATTGTTCTTTTATGACATGCCGATGCATAGAAGAGAGTTAGACTTCGTCATTACATGATATATGTTACCTTGTGCTCACCACTAAATTACAAATCATTGTTAATTAAAGTTGGCTTTGATATACCTTGGGATCCGGGTGGATCCATTACTTGAGCACTATATGCCTAGCTTAATGGCTTTAAAGAAAACGCTGCCAGGGAGACAACCCGGAAGTTTTAGAGAGTCATTTATTTCTGTTGAGTGCTTTTATATAGTTTAAAAATAACAAAAATAAAGAGGGGAACCCAAAACTTTTTCAAAAAGAAAGCGAAAGTGAGAAAGACAAGCATTGTTGAAGTGGGAGCTAGCCTTGAACTTTGTTCATGCTCACGGAAACTTTGTGAATCTTGATTACAGAAACTTTTCAATAAAAATAATTATCCCCTTGTACAATTCCATTGTATTATAAAAATAATGTGCCAAGGTTTTCCTTTCGGATGTTTACATTTGCTTGATGGTTTGTACGGTGCAGGACAGAAACTTTGGCTGTAGTGCGTGATTTTACATTTTTTGCTAGAATGTCAAATGGTTGTGATTCTTTTTGCACTGTCTTCCTATACAAATTTTTTATTTTTCGAATTTTGGTAGAATTTTTCAAGTATCATAAGTATGGTGAATGTTCAGATTATTACAGATTGTTCTGTCTTAGACAGATTCTGTTTTTGATGCATAGTTTGCTTGTTTTGATGAAACTATCGATTCATATCAGTGGATTAAGCCATGAAAAAGTTATATTACAGTAGACACAATGCAATAACAAAATATGAATTGGTTTGAAACAGTACTTAGAGTAGTGATTTGCTTCATTATACTAACGGATCTTACTGAGTTTTCTATTGAAGTTTTGTGTGGATGAAGTGTTCGATGATCGAGAAGGTCTTGATGTGAGAAGAAGGAAGAGAGGCAAGAGCTCAAGCTTGGGGATGCCTGAGGCACCCCAAGTAAATATTCAAGGATACTCAAGCGTCTAAGCTTGGGGATGCCCCGGAAGGCATCCCCTCTTTCTTCAACAAGTATCGGTATGTTTTCGGATTCGTTTCGTTCATGCGATATGTGCAATCTTGGAGCGTCTTTTGCATTTAGTTTTCATTTTTCTTTTATGCACCATGATGGTATGAGATAGTCCTTGGTTGATTTATAGAATGCTCTATGCACTTCACTTATATCTTTTGAGTATGGCTTTATAGAATGCTTCATGTGCTTCACTTATATCATTTGAAGTTTGGATTGCCTGTTTCTCTTCACTTAGACAACCGCCATTTGTAGAATGCTCTTTTGCTTCACTTATATTTGTTAGAGCGTGGGCATATCTTTTGTAGAAAGAATTAAACTCTCTTGCTTCACTTATATCTATTTAGAGAGATGACAAGAATTGGTCATTCACATGGTTACTCATAAAATCCTACATAAAACTTGTAGATCACTGAATATGATATGTTTGATTCCTTGCAATAGTTTTGCGATATAAAGATGGTGATATTAGAGTCATGCTAGTGGGTAGTTGTGTATTAGTAGAAATACTTGTGTTGAGGTTTGTGATTCCCGTAGCATGCACGTATGGTGAACCGTTATGTAACGAAGTCGGAGCATGATTTATTTATTGATTGTCTTCCTTATGAGTGGCGGTCGGGGACGAGCAATGGTCTTTTCCTACCAATCTATCCCCCTAGGAGCATGCGTGTAGTACTTTGTTTCGATGACTAATAGATTTTTGCAATAAGTATGTGAGTTCTTTATGACTAATGTTGAGTCCATGGATTATACGCACTCTCACCCTTCCACCATTGCTAGCCTCTCTAGTACCGCGCAACTTTCGCTGGTACCATAAACCCACCATATACCTTCCTCAAAACAGCCACCATACCTACCTATCATGGAATTTCCATAGCCATTCCGAGATATATTGCCATGCAACTTCCATGATCATCATATACATGACTTGAGCGTTTACTGTCATATTGCTTTGCATGATCGTAAGATAGCTAGCACGATGTTTTCATGGCTTGTTCGTTTTTTTGATGTCATTGCTACGCTAGATCATTGCACATCCCGGTACACCACCGGTGGCATTCATATAGAGTCATATCTTTGTTCTAGTATCGAGTTGTAATATTGAGTTGTAAGTAAATAAAAGTGTGGTGATCATCATTATTAGAGCATTGCCCCAGTGAGGAAAGGATGATGGAGACTATGATTCCCCCATAAGTCGGGATGAGACTCCGGACTTTACAAAAAAATAAAAGAGGCCAAAGAAGCCCACCAAAAAAATAAAAAAAATAAAAAAATAAAAAAATAAAAAAAGAGAGAAAAAGAGAGAAGGGGCAATGTTACTATCCTTTTACCACATTGTGCTTCAGAATAGCACCATGTTCTTCATATATAGAGTCTCTTGAGTTGTCACTTTCATATACTAGTGGGAATTTTCATTATAGAACTTGGCTTGTATATTTCGACGATGGGCTTCCTCAAATGCCCGAGGTCTTCATGAGCAAGCAAGTTGGATGCACACCCACTTAGTTTTCAGTCTGAGCTTTCATACACTTATAGCTCTTAGTGCATCCGTTGCATGGCAATCTGTACTCACTCACATTGATATCTATTTATGGGCATCTCCATAGCCCGTCGATACGCCTAGTTGATGTGAGACTGTCTTCTCCTTTTTGTCTTCTCCACAACCACCATTCTATTCCACCTATAGTGCTATGTCCATGGCTCACGCTCATGTATTGCGTGAAAGTTGAAAATGTTTGAGAACGTCAAAAGTATGAAACAATTTCTTGGCTTGTCATCGGGGTTGCGCATGATGTGAATATTTTGTGTGGTGAAGATGGAGCATAGCCAGACTATATGATTTTGTAGGCATAGCTTTCTTTGGCCATGTTATTTTGAAAAGACATGATTGCTTTATTAGTGGGCTTGAAGTATTATTGTTTTGATGTCAAATGATAGACTATTGCTTTGAATCACCCGTGTCTTAATATTCATGCCATGATTAGATATGTGATCAATATTATGCTAGGTAGCATTCCACATCAAAAATTATCTTTTTTATCATTTACCTACTCGAGGACGAGCAGGAATTAAGCTTGGGGATGCTGATACGTCTCCGTCGTATCTATAATTTTTGATTGTTCCATGCCAATATTCCACAACTTTCATATACTTTTGGCAACTTTTCATACTATTTTTGGGACTAACATATTGATCCAGTGCCCAGTGCCAGTTCCTGTTTGTTGCATGTTTTTTGTTTCGTAGAATATCCATATCAAACGGAGTCCAAACAGGATAAAAACTGAAGGAGATTTTTTTGGAATATATATGATTTTTGGGAAGAAAAATCCACGCGAGACGGTGCCCGAGGTGGCCAAGAGGCAGGGGGCGCACCTGCCCCCCTGGGCGCGCCCCTGACCCTCATTGGCCACCCATAAGGCGGTTGATGCCCTTCTTTCGCCGCAAGAAAGCTAATATCTGGATAGAGATCATGTTAAAATTTCAGCCCAATCGGAGTTACGGATCTCCGGGAATATAAGAAACGGTGAAAGGGAAGAGTCTGAGAACGTAGAAACACAGAGAGACAGAGAGACATATCTAATCTCGGAGGGGCTCTCGCCCCTCCCGTGCCATGGAGGCCATGGACCAGAGGGGAAACCCTTCTCCCATCTAGGGAGGAGGTCAAGGAAGAAGAAGAAGGAGGGGGGCTCTCTCCCCCTCGCTTCCGGTGGCACCGGAGTGCCACCGGGGGCCATCATCATCACCGCGATCTACACCAACACCTCCGCCATCTTCACCAACATCTCCATCACCTTCCCCCCTCTATCTACAGCGGTCCACTCTCCCGCCACCCGCTGTACCCTCTACTTGAACATGGTGCTTTATGCTTCATATTATTATCCAATGATGTGTTGCCATCCTATGATGTCTGAGTAGATTTTCGTTGTCCTATCGGTGGTTGATGAATTGCTATGATTGATTTAATTTGCTTGTGGTTATGTTGCTGTACTTTGGTTCCCATCATATGATTGCGCGCGTGGATCACACCCTAGGGTTAGTTGTATGTTGATAGGACTATGTATTGGAGGGCAAGAGTGACAGAAGCTTCAACCTAGCATAGAAATTGATGCATACGGGATTGAAGGGGGACCAATATATCTTAATGCTATGGTTGGGTTTTACCTTAATGAACCTTAGTAGTTGCGGATGCTTGCTAATAGTTCCAATCATAAGTGCATAGAATTCCAAGTAAGGGATGACATGCTAGCAGTGGCCTCTCCCACATAATACTTGCTATCACTCTAGTAAAGTAGTCAATTGCTTAAGGGGCAATTTCGCAACTCCTACCACCACTTTTCCACACTCGCTATATTTACTTTATTGCTTCTTTACTTACAACAGCCCCTACTTTTTATTTACGTAATCTTTATTATCTTGCAAACCTATCCAACAACACCTACAAAGTACTTCTAGTTTCATACTTCTTCTAGGTAAAGCGAACATCAAGCGTGCGTAGAGTTGTATCGGTGGTTGATAGAACTTGAGGGAATATTTGTTTTGCCTTTAGCTCCTCGTTGGGTTCGACACTGTTACTTATCAAAAACTGTTGCGATCCCCTATACTTGTGGGATATCAGGTGATAGTGTGAGAAGCAAGTGGGTAGCCTGTAGCAAGCAAGCGCTGAAGCTCCAGCCTATATATATTTTTTGATACTAGTACCAGAGGTGGAGTAGTGGTAGAGTAGTTTATATTTTCTCTGCATACAGTACTAGTTAGTCATGCTTCAAAACTGAACAGCACGCTGTTAAAAAATAAAGCCAATAAATAATGCAGCACCTCGGGCCAACGCGACCAGATCGCATTTTGCACGAGAAATGACACAGCATGTTTCGTTGACATGTGGTCCCGTTCCAACATGTTAGTGAGACGTTGGAGAGTCCTTTTGTACAATTTCTGAACGGACATCTATGTAGGCCGGGGCGCCTCTTTGTGTACCGTGGCAACCGTCCACCGCCTATTTGCCTTTCCCTCTTGATTTGGAACTGCTGTCGCACGCTCTTCCTCCTTCCTCCATTTGCATTCACCCTTCCTTCTGCCATTGTTCGATCGTCTTCTCCATGGAGGGAACAGGCCGGAAACGACCCCGTTATTCTTGCCCCAATATGAAAAATGACGTGGTGGAGGAACTCATTGATCGGTGCGACATCATCACCTCGGCTAGCATGGCAGGTTTGTTCAAGACCATTCTCGACTCAACTAATAACATCATTACAAAGAACCCAAGGGTCCAGGAGCATTTTGATCTCCCTATCTTCTTCGCCATGCCCCTGCTCGCTGGCGCGCGGGTGATGGAGGCCTCGCCTTGTGCAAGTTGATGTCGCTTGATAATGATATGTGTGATGTTAAGATGCCATCGCTTGAGGGTAAGGCTTGGGTAGGTGCAAATGGAGACTAGGTTGTTTATATTGGGTACAACTGCGATTGGGAACTTGTGAATGTGTACACTCATCACCGGGTTCCACTTCCAAAAATCTCAGACCGCCCTGAAGTTGCGCACACCAGTATTCTACGTACATTCAAATATGATCATGGTGACTGTCGTCTATGGAAGATAGCAATTTGTTGAGTTCCCAACCGCTCTTGGGGTTATAGGAATTCTTGTGTTGTCGCTATCTTCGACAAGCTTGTTGCCGTCCTTCATACTTCGACTCAATGGATATTGCTCAAAAATCAGTTTCTATACACGGATGTGTACTGTGATGCAATTCAAGATGAGGCTCTTGTGTTTGCTACCATAACTCATGGCACTGTTTTTGCATGGAATCCTGATGCTTTCGGTATGTTTGTCTTCCACCCTAATTATAATTGTTTCATCCACATGCATGCGGGTTAGCTAGTTTCCCTTTACTAATTGACCTTCTTGTGTTAAAAAGGTCATGTGAACATTCCACCACCTATACTTGAAAAAAATTATAACCAAGGGAGAGATGACGATGGTGATGATGACGAGCAGAACCTATATACTCAGTGGCTCCTGGCAACTTATTGTGGCACCCCGACTCAGAGCAACTGGTTTACCTTGCATTGCCGGCCTAGAGATCTAGTCTTCTGGAAACACACAACAACTTGGTACATAAAACAACCACTTTATTGATGCTATCGGAAACATAGGTTCGATATTACATCAGATAGCGAGGCCAAGTGGCACACACGGTGCGGCTGAATAGTATGTACATTATTTAATGAACATGAAAGGGGCCTCAATCACGATAACTACACGGTAGCCGAATGATACGTCCATTTTGCATCATGTTTTCTCATTGTTATATATGATGTTTTTATCCATAATAAAGCTTTTTGGAGTAATTCTAATGCCTTTTTCTCTCATAATATGCAAGGTATACACCAAGAGGGAGAATTCCGGCAGCTGGAAATCTGGACCTGAAAAAGCTACGTCAGGCTACCTATTCTGCACAACTCCAAATGAGCTGAAACTTCACGAGGATTTTTTATGGAATATATGAGGAATATTGGAGCCAATAAGTACCAGAGGGGTCCCACCAGGTGGGCACAACCCACCTGGGCACGCTAGGTAGCCCAGGCGTGCCCTGGTGGGTTGTGCTCTCCTCAGCCCACCTCCGGTGCCCATCTTCTGGTATATAAGTAATTTTGACCTAGGAAAAATAAGAAGAGGACTTTCGGGATGGAGAGCGGCCGCCTCGAGGCAGAACTTGGGCAGGAGCACTTTTGCCCTTCGGTGGAGCGATTCCGCTGGGGGAACTTCCCTCCCGGAGGGGGAAATCATCGTCATCATCATCACCAACAACTCTCCCATCTTGGAGAGGGCAATCTCCATGAACATCTTCAACTAAAACATCTCATCTCAAACCCTAGTTCATCTCTTGTGTTCATTCTTGTTACCAGAACTATAGATTGGTGCTTGTGGGTGACTAGTAGTGTTGATTACATCTTGTAGTTGGTTACTATATGGTTTATTTGGTGGAAGATTATATATTCAGATCCAATATGCTATTTAATACCCCTCTGATCTTGAGCATGATTATCATTTGTGAGTAGTTACTTTTGTTCTTGAGGTCACGGGAGAAATCATGTTGCAAGTAATCATGTGAACTTGATATGTGTTCGATATGTCGATAGTATGTATGTTGTGATTCCCTTAGTGGTGTCATGTGAACGTCGACTACATGACACTTCACCATATTTGGGCCTAAGGGAATGCATTGTGGAGTAGCAATTAGATGATGGGTTGCGAGAGTGACAGAAACTTAAACCCCAGTTTATTCGCTATTCCGTAAGGGACCGATTGGATCCAAAAGTTTAATGCTATGGTTAGAATTTATTCTTAATACTTTTCTCGTAGTTGCGGATGCTTGCGGGAGGGTTAATCATAAGTAGGAGGTTTGTTCAAGTAAGAACAATACCTAAGCACCGGTCCACCCACATATCAAATTAGCAAAGTACCGAACACGAATCAAACCAACATGGTGAAAGTGACTAGATGAAATTCCCGTGTACCCTCAAGAACGCTTTGCTTATCATAAGAGACCGTTTGGCCTGTCCTTTGCCTCAAAAGGATTGGGCTACCTTGCCGCACCTTTGCTACTATTATTGTTACTTGCTCATTACAAATTATCTTGCTATCAAACTACTCTGTTACTTACAATTTCAGCACTTGCAGACATTACCTTGTTGAAGACCACTTGTCATTTCCTTCCGCTCCTCGTTGGGTTCGACACTCTTACTTATCAAAAAGAGCTACAATTGACCCCCTATACTTGTGGGTCACCACGGAACTCCATAGCACAGGGACACCGATGTGGACACGGTCTAGACACGGGAAGCACTCCGATCCGGTAAGACTTTCCTGAAAGCTGGCATGACATGCCAGGTCAGTACATTGAATGTACTTGCAAGCTCACGATAGATAAAAGCATAATGACAAACAATAACATGAAAATTTATCAGGTTAAATGCAATGCTTCACATACTACTCATGAAGTGTACATGCTTGTGCACCGAGTCCCTCGGACTCGCTTACCATATGGGTTACCTCGTAACCAATATCATCCATACGGTGATCACTCCCAGATCACAACGGAAACCAACTCTTTGGTTCCAACAACAACCACAACGAAAACCAACTCTTTGGTTCCAACTACAACCACAATGGAAACCAACTCTTTGGTTCCAACAACAACCATCTTCATGGTTTCAACAATCTCATCACATAACTAGTGCCAATCATATAACTTTAAAGTGCAAGATTAAATTATTTATGTTGATCCATGGTGTGACCTACTATGAACTGGGTCCGTAACCGAGGACGTAGCTACCGATAGATTTAACACACACTCTGCAGAGGTTAGTACACTGTACCCACACCACAGAATCCATGGCCTCGAACTCCCATTCGGGTGGGCCAATGACATTCTGATAGAACCAACCCATTGTCATGACACTCTCCCGGCCACTCCGACCAACTCCCCCCTGGGTGGCCCCGATGTCAACCCGTGACATTCACGGCCACCGTCGTGGCAAAACTTAAACGGTCCCAAACGGGGACAAGGTACCATAACAACAACAACCGGCACACAAGGTTATGTCTGCTTACCGGGCCAGGGTACCACATGCCCATAACCTTCCCTCGTTGGATGCACCGACCAGACACATGACAACGGACCGAATAAATGCCTTCCCATAAAAGCAAATGTGGTTGCACTAGGAAGCTCGATTCGGTGGCACCATGACTCGATCAACATTATGTTCAAGTTGAATTATCATCAGGTTTAACTTGAAATAAAAGAACTCAAGCCATAGTATGCCATGAACATGCAAATTTCTGACATGCAACTATATTCACATAACACTAAAATAAAATGGATCAACATCATAGAATCATTCTGCATGCACTACTAATCACTTTAGGGACACTGGTTTTAACTCACTCATTTTAGCCCAATCATTTTTAGTGATGACATTAGCATGGGGATAATCATAAACCATTTATGAAAAAAATACCAATCATAATCAACCATAGTCATGCTATCAAAAACAACTCTACTACATCACACTAGTCCATGCACTCAAGTACTACAGCAAGCTAAACATGTCAAGCATAACAAATGAACTAACATAAGCAATATTTATTAAATGATTAATTGCATGAAATAAACCATATTCAAGTTGGAAAATCATAGTTATTGAAATGACACCATGCAAATATTGGTGTGGCTTGCCTTAGCACAGAGGAGGGTCACTGAGGGAGTCCTGGATTAGGGGGTCTCCGAACAGCCGGACTATATCCTTTGGCCGAACTGTTGGACTATGAAGATACAAGTTTAAAGACTTCATCTCGTGTCCGGATGGGACTCTCCTTGGCGTGGAAGGCAAGCTTTGCAATACGGATATGTAGATCTCCTCCCTTGTAACCGACTCTGTGTAACCCTTGCCCCCTCCGGTGTCTATATAAACTGGAGGGTTTAGTCCGTAGGACAACAGACAATCATACCATAGGCTAGCTTCTAGGGTTTAGCCTCTACGATCTCGTGGTACATCAACTCTTGTAATACTCATATCATCAAGATCAATCAAGTAGGACGTAAGGTTTTACCTCCATCGAGAGGGCCCAAACCTGGGTAAACATTGTGTCCCTCCCTCCTGTTACCATCCGCCTTAGACGCACAGTTCGGGACCCCCTACCCGAGATCCGCCGGTTTTGACACTGACATTGGTGCTTTCATTGAGAGTTCCACTGTGTCGTCATCATAAGGAGGGATGGCTCGTCTCTTTGTCAAGGACAACATCACCTCTGGGGGAGTCCTGGCTGTAGGCCAAACTCTCCGACTAGGCGGCTTCGTCATGACCGCCTGTTCGCCCGCTGCGCCGACGATGACTTCTCGGGTCATCGAAAATAGCCTCCACATTGGCTCGAAATTGACCAAGCAGATGGATCCAATGGAGCTCTCCTCTTTGAACGAGCTCTTGGATCGCATCGCCGCTCTGGGAGTCGCTACGGACTATGGTCGGATTGGGCTTAAACCCGACCAGAGGGAGATTAACTCTCCGCCGGTCACCCATCAATAGCGGTGGAGGAGGAGCAATGCGGCGATTATCCCTCTATACTCAGGACGAACTATGTCTGGATTCCCGAGCTCTTCGAGCCGGATACCCGCCCACGGGAGGACATCGCCCTAACCCTGAACCTAGAATCAGGCTGCATGCCGAACCCGCGGGGCAACATCCCGGAGCCCGAACTTACAAGATGGGAAACTCCCCCGCCCCGGGGTCTCAGATTGGGTCAAGGTCCGGACTTAAATCCACCCACCCACCCAGATATAAACAATCTTTCCCACATTAGGCAAGAGCCCCAAGAGAGTGTACATCACTATTGGGCCAGATTCCTCCTTGTAATGAACAAGGTCAAGGACTGTCGCGAGGAAGACGCAATTTCGTTCTTTTGCAACAATTGCACGGATAAGGGAATCCTCAATGCTATAAGTCGCCGTCACATAGCACACTTCGCTGACTTGGCGGCCATAGTACAGAAGTACTGTGTGATGGAAAGCGCCTGGAAAACCCAAACAAAATTTTGGGATAATCCGGCTCTAACAAAACCCCCAGTCCGAACTAAAAGGGTGCACTCTCATAAGTCGCCCGACTAAATTACAAAGAAGCAAAAGCCCACTACAGGGCGTGGAACTGTATTGGAGGGATGGCTTAACGGGCCATGCAAAATTCATGGTACAGCGGATACCATACCAACACACAACCTTAGAGCATGTTGGGTACTCCGGCAGGTAGCCAAGAGCAGTGAGGATCTCCTCATCCAAAACACCTCAGAGCACCATCCCGTGGATAACAATACAGTATTGACAGTCTTCGAGACCTTCGCCTCAAATAATAGGTGTAAGAGAGCACTCCGCAGCCTTGCCAAAGTCTGCCATGTGGCAGCAATAAATCCATGGAGCGACACGGATATCACATTCAATGCCAGTGACGAACCTAAATTCCGAACAGCTCGAGCACCAGCCGCCTTGGTCCTTAGTCCAATTGTGGACGGCTTTCGGCTCACTAAAGTGCTCATGGACGGTGGCAACAGATTAAACCTCATTTATGAGGAAACTCTTCAAAAAATGGAAATAGACAGAAACCGTATTGAGCAAAGCGACACGACCTTCCGAGGAATCATCCCTAGTCGGGAGGCACGTTGCGCTAGGAAAATCACACTAGATGTGGTATTCGACACTCCGGAGAATTACAGGTCCGAAGAAATTACATTCCAAGTGGCCCCCTTCAGTAGCGGATACCACGCCCTTCTAGGGCGGGAGGCATTCACAATCTTCCAAGCCATACCCCATTATGGATACATGAAGCTCAAAATGCCCGGGCCCAATGGGATCATCACTCTAGCTAGTGATCCGAACATAGCACTCCGTGCCGAGAACAAAATAGCCGCACTGGCCCTCAAGGCATTATCCGAAGCCCTTGTGGCGGAGGAATTAACCGCGCTGCACTCCATAGTGGACAGGGACGACGTGATACTAGACAAAAGATCCAAGTCCACCTCTTTCGAACCAGCGGATGAAATAGTCAAATTCCAAGTCCATCCAACAGACCCCTGGAAACAGCAGCCATCGGGGCACAGTTAAGCCCCGCTATAGATGCCGCACTACAGGAGTTCCTGTGCGAGAATTGGGACATATTCGCCTGCCATCCTTCAGATATGCCAGGAATCCCATGCAGGCTGGCCGAGCATAGCCTTAACGTTCTAAAAGGATTCAAGCCGGTCAAGCAGACTCTTCGGTGTTTCTCTGAACCTAAGCGACAAGCCATCGGAGAGGAGCTAGCCAAGTTACTGGAGGCCGGATTCATTAGAGAAATAAAGCATCCGGACTGGCTAGAAAACCTGGTGATGGTACCAAAGAAGGACAAATCATGGCGCCTATGCGTCGACTTCAAGGACCTCAATAAGGCTTGCCCAAAGGATCCCTTCCCCCTCCCTCGCATCGATCAAATTATCGACGCTACCGCAGGACACGACTCATTGTGCTTCCTCGACGCATACTCCGGTTACCACCAAATTAAGATGGCGGATTCCGATCAAGCCGCAACGGCATTTATCACTCCATATGCCCCCTTCTGTTTTAACACAATGCCCTTCGGGCTCAAAAACGCCGGCGCAACGTATCAGCGCATGATTCAGACATGTGTGGAAAAGCAGATCGGCAAAATAGTGGAGGCATACATAGACAATGTGGTCGTTAAAACCAGAAACGTCGACTCCTTAATAGACGACTGCGTTTTCGGCGTACCCGCCGGAAAGCTCCTGGGCTTTATCGTCTCTAGTAGAGGAATTGAAGCAAATCCGGCTAAAATCTGAGCTCTGTCGCAGTTGGCTATCCCAACTGACGTCAAGCAAATCTAGAAGTTAACTCGATGCGTGGCGGCCTTAAGCCGCTTTATCTCCCGATTAGGAGAAAAGGCACTCCCCTTTATCGCCTTCTTCGGCGCACCGAACACTTCGAGTGGACGGACGCAGCCACGGTCGGATTGGAAGAAATAAAAGCCATCCTGTCCACCAACCCAATCTTGGCCGTGCCAAATGTCAGTGAACCAATGCTGTTATATATAGCGGCAACTCACCAAGTTGTAAGTGCAATGCTCGTCGTAGAACGAGAGACGGACGGACATAAATTCCCACTTCAAAAGCTGATTTATTATGTGTCCACTGTCCTCACTCCATGCAAATCACGGTACCCACATTATCAAAAGATAGCATACGCGGTATTTATGGCATCCCGGAAATTACAACACTACTTTCAAGAGTGTTCAGTCACGGTGGCTTCAGAAGTACCACTCAGCGACATAATAAACAACCGCAATGCCACGGGCCGGATTGCCAAATGGGCTATCGAGCTCCTCCCGTTCGACATAACATATAGACCACGACGAGCCATTAAGTCGCAAGTACTGGCCGATTTCGTCGCCGAATGGACAGAAGCCGAACTCCCTAAAGAGTACGGCGCATACTCCAATTGGATCATGCACTTTGACGGCTCTAAAATGCTGGCTGGTTTGGCGGCTGGCGTCGTCCTGACGTCCCCCACCGGAGATACAGTCCAATACGTACTCCAAATACTATATACAGACTCCAATAACGCAGCCGAATATGAGGCCCTGTTACATGGTCTCCGGATGGCAGTTTCCATGGGCATTCAACGCCTGGAGGTGCGTGGGGACTAGAACCTCGCAATATCTCAAATAAATGGAGACTTCGATGCCAAGGATCCGAAAATGGGGGCATATCGCAACGCCATACTCAAAATGTCAGCTCGGTTCGAGGGGCTTGAATTCCACCATGTGGCTCGGGAAAACAATCAAGCGACGGATATCCTCGCCCGTATCGGCGCTAAGCGCGATCATGTCCCACCTAACATCTTTTTGGAAAAACTATTTAAGCCATCCGTGGTATGGGAAGGGGACACCGGTAGCAATAGTCCAGACCCGGCCACATCATCAGATACCGAACACTCTGACACAATCGGAGGTTCTGCCATCGAAATAACACCTTCAGCCCATGTGATAATGGCCGTCATCGCCCCGTGGACAGAACCATTCCTAGCCTACCTAATCAGGCAGGACCTACCCGAGGACCAAAATGAGGCACGATGCATAGTGCGGCAATCTAAAGCCTACAAGGTCCATGAGGGAGAGCTTTATAAGAAAAGCACTATCGGAGTCCTTCAAAGGTGCATCTCCGAAGAGGAAGGGCAGAAGCTTTTGGCAGAAATCCATGCTGGACTCGGTGGCCATCATGCCGCAGCCCGGGCCCTTGTAAGCAAGGCCTTCTGTACAAGTTTCTATTGGCCGACGGCCCGAGCAGATGCACAGCATCTGGTCCAACATTGCGTCGGTTGCCAGCTTTTTGCAAACCAAAGCCATATGCCGCCTACCGCTCTCCAAACAATCCCCATTACTTGGCCCTTTGCGGTCTAGGGGCTTGATATGGTTGGACCCCTCAAAGGGGGAACCCATAAGAAAAAATACTTACTGGTCATGGTGGATAAATTCACCAAACGGATAGAAGCCAAACCTATCAAAACGGCTGAATTTGGACCAGTGATAGACTTCATATCTGGGGTTGTACACCATTATGGCATCCAACACATCATCATCACTGACAACGGCCCGAACTTCACGGCCGACGAGGTGAAACTTTGGTGCAACAACATGGGCATCAAGCTCGATTATGCTTCTGTCTATCACCCGCAAACTAATGGTCAAGTCAAGCGAGTAAATGGTCTTATCATGAGCGGCATCAAACCCAGATTAGTGCGGTCCTTAAAGGAATCAAACACGCACTGGGTAGAGGAGCTCGACTCCGTACTAAGGGGGCTGCGGACTGATACGTCTCCAACGTATCTACAATTTTTGATTGCTCCATGCTATATTATCTACTGTTTTGGACTATATTGGGCTTTATTTTCCACTTTTATATTATTTTTGGGACTAACCTATTAACCGGAGGCCCAGCCCAGAATTGCTGTTTTTTTTGCCTATTTCAGTGTTTCAAAGAAACATAATATCAAACGGAGTCCAAACAGAAAAATCCTTTTTGGAACGTGATTTTCTTCTTGGATAAGACCCAGGAGACTTGACCCTACTCCAAGAAGTACCAGAGGCGGTCACGAGGGTAGGGGGCGCCCCCCTACAGGGCGCGCCCCCTGCCTCGTGGTCCCCTCGGTGCTCCACCGACGTACTCCTTCCTCCTATATATACCCACGTACCCCCAAACAATCAGAACAGGAGCCAAAAACCTAATTCCACCGCCGCAACTTTCTGTATCCACGAGATCCCATCTTGGGGCCTGTTCCGGAGCTCCGCCGGAGAGGGCCGTCATCACGGAGGGCTTCTACATCATCATAGCCCCTTCGATGAAGTGTGAGTAGTTTACCTCAGACCTTCGGGTCCATAGTTAGTAGCTAGATGGCTTCTTCTCTCTTTTTGGATCTCAATACAATGTTCTCCCCCTCTCTTGTGGAGATCTATTCGATGTAATCTTCTTCTTTTGCGGTGTGTTTGTTGAGACCGATGAATTGTGGGTTTATGATCAAGTCTACCTATGAACAATATTTGCATCTTCTCTGAATTATTTTATGTATGATTGGTTATCTTTGCAAGTCTCTTCGAATTATCCATTTGGTTTGGCCAACTAGATTGGTAGTTCTTGCCATGGGAGAAGTGCTTAGCTTTGGGTTCGATCTTGCGGTGTTCTTTCCCAGTGACAGAAGGGGAAGCAAGACACGTATTGTATCGTTGCCATCGAGGATAACAAGATGGGGTTTATTTCATATTGCATGAATTTATCTCTCTACATCATGTCATCTTGCTTAAAGCGTTACTCTGTTTTAACTTAATACTCTAGATGCATGTTGGATAGCGGTCGATGAGTGGAGTAATAGTAGTAGATGCAGAATCGTTTCGATCTACTTGTCACGGACGTGATGCCTATATACATGATCATGCCTAGATATTCTCATAACTATGCTCAATTCTGTCAATTGCTCAACAGTAATTTTTTCACCCACCGTAGAAAACTTATGCTCTCGAGAGAAGCCACTAGTGAAACCTATGGCCCCCGGGTCTATTCTCATCACATCAATCTCCATCACTTTAATCTTGTTTTGTTTTTACTTTGCCTTTTACTTTTCACTTTGCATGTTTATATCAAAAATACCAAAAATATTATCTATCGGTTCTCACTTCCATAAGTGACCGTGAAGGGATTGACAACCCCTCAATCGCGTTGGTTGTGTTGAGATCTTTGTGTTGTGTAGGTACGAGGGACTTGCGCGTGGCCTCCTACTGGATCGATACCTTGGTTCTCAAAAACTGAGGGAAATACTTACACTACTCTGCTGCATCATCCCTTCCTCTTCGGGGGAAACGAACGCAAGCTCAAGACGTAGCAAGAAGGATTTCTGGCGCCGTTGCCGGGGAGTCTATGCCGAAAGTCAACATACCAAGTACCCATCACAATCCCTATCTCCCGCATTACATTATTTGCCATTTACCTCTCGTTTTCCTCTCCCCCCAATTCACCCTTGCCGTTTTATTCGCCCTCTCTCTCCCTATCCTCCCTCTCTATTTGCCTCTTTTTGCCCATTTGCTTTTGTTTGCTCATGTGTTAGATTGCTTGTTTGTCGCGATGGCTCAAGATACTACCAAATTGTGTGACTTCACCAATACCAACAATAATGATTTTCTTAGCACCCCGATTGCTCCTCTTGCCAATACTGAATCTTGTGAAATCAATACTGCTTTGTTGAATCTTGTTATGAAAGATCAATTCGCCGGCCTTCCTAGTGAAGATGCCGCTACTCATCTGAATAGCTTCATTGATTTATGTGATATGCAAAAGAAAAAAGATGTCGATAATGATGTCGTTAAATTGAAGCTATTTCCTTTTTCGCTTAGAGATCGTGCTAAAGCTTGATTTTCGTCTTTGCCTAAAAATAGTATTGATTCTTGGAACAAGTGCAAAGATGCTTTTATCTCTAAGTATTTTCCTCCCGCTAAGATCATCTCTCTTAGAAACGATATTATGAATTTTAAGCAACTTGATCATGAACATGTTGCACAAGCTTGGGAGAGAATGAAATTAATGATATGTAATTGCCCTACTCATGGTTTAAATTTGTGGATGATTATACAAAAATTTTATGCCGGATTGAATTTTGCTTCTAGAAATCTTTTAGATTCGGCCATGGGAGGCACTTTTATGGAAATCACTTTAGGAGATGCTACTAAACTCCTAGATAATATTATGGTTAATTCTTCTCAATGGCATACTAAAAGATCTTCTAATAAAAAAGTGCATGTGATAGAAGAAATCAATGTTTTGAGTGGAAAGATGGATGAACTTATGAAATTATTTGCTACTAAGAGTGTTTCTTCTGATCCTAATGATATGCCTTTGTCTACCTTGATTTAGAATAACAATGTATCTATGGATGTGAATTTTGTTAGTAGGAATAATTTTGGTAACAACGCTTATAGAGGGAATTTTAATCCTAGGCCTTGTCCTAGTAATCCTTCTAATAATTATGGGAATTCCTACAACAACTCTTATGGAAATTATAATAAGATGCCCTCTGATTTTGAATCTAATATTAAAGAATTTATTTCTTCGCAAAAGAATTTTAATGTTATGATTGAAGAAAAATTGCTTAAGATTGATGATTTGGCTAGGAACATTGATAGAATTGCTCTTGATGTTGATGCTTTGAAACTTAGATCTATTCCACCTAAGCATGATATTAATGAGTCTCTAAAAGCCATGAGAATTTCAATTGATGAGTGTAAAGAAAGAACCACTAGGATGCGTGCTTCCAAAGATGCCTTTATTAAAGCGTGTTCTTCTAATTCTTATGAAAATCAAGATGAAGATCTAAAATTTATTGATGTGTCCCCTATAAAATCTTTGTTTTGCAATATGAATCTTGATGAAACTGAATATGGTCTTCCTTTACCTAGAAGGCGTTCCAAAAATTCGGAGTATTTAGATCTTTATGATGAAATTGACGAAAGTGGGATTGAAAGAAATAAAAATTTAGATGTTGCTAAACCCACTATATTGGATTTCAAGGAATTTAATTATGAAAGTTGCTCTTTGATTGATTGTATTTGTTTGTTGCAATCCGTGCTAAATTCTCCGCATGCTTATAGTCAAAAGAAAGCCTTCACCGAACATATTGTTGATGCCTTGATGCAATCTTATGAAGAAAAACTTGAGTTGAAAGTCTCTATTCCTAGAAAACTCTATGATGAGTGGGAACCAACTATCAAAATTAAAATTAAAGATCATGAGTTTTATGCTTTGTGTGATTTGGGTGCTAGTGTCTCCACTATCCCCAAAACTTTGTGTGATTTGCTAGATTTCCGCGATCTTGATGATTGCTCTCTAAACTTGCATCTTGTGGATTCTACTATTAAGAAACCTATGGGAAGAATTAATGATGTTCTTATTGTTGCAAATAGGAATTATGTGCCCGTAGATTTCATTGTTCTTGATATAGATTGCAATCCTTCTTGCCCTATTATTCTTGGTAGACCTTTCCTTAGAACGGTTGGTGCGATTATTGATATGAAGGAAGGAAATATTAGATTCCAATTTCCATTAAAAAAGGACACGGAACACTTTCCAAGAAAGAAAATAAAATTACCATATGAAACCATCATGAGAGCCACTTATGGATTGCCTTCCAAAGATGGCAATACCTAGATCTATCCTCGCTTTTATGCCTAGCTAGGGGCGTTAAACGATAGCGCTTGTTGGGAGGCAACCCAATTTTATTTTTTGTTTTTTCTGTTTTTCTTCTGTTAGGGAATAAGTAACCTATGTACCCTCTGTTTAGATGTGTTTTTGTGTTTTAATTAGTGTTTGTGCCAAGCTAGACCTATTGGATCTTCTTGGATGATAGTTATTTGATCTTGCTGTAATTTCCAGAAACTTCGCGTTCAGTGCCCGAATTACTAAAAATCATCAGAACGTGATAAAATACTGATTCCAATTGCTGCTGATCAATAAACAAATTATATAGGTCGTATAATTTTGGTAGATTTTTTGGAATTCCAGAAGTTTGCGTTAGTTACAGATTACTACAGACTGTTCTGTTTTTGACAAATTCTGTTTTTCGTGTGTTGTTTGCTTATTTTGATGAATCTATGGCTAGTAAAATAGTTTATAATCCATAGAGAAGTTGGAATACAGTAGGTTTAACACCAAAATAAATAAAGAATGAGTTCATTACAGTACCTTGAAGTGGTTTTATGTTTTCTTTCTCTAACGGAGCTCACGAGATTTCTATTGAGTTTTGTGTTGTAAAGTTTTCAAGTTTTGGGTGAGTTCTTTTGATGGGTTATGGAACAAGGAGTGGAAAGAGCCTAAGCTTGGGTATGCCCATGGCACCCCCAAGATAATCCAAGGGCACCAAAAAGTCAAAGCTTGGGGATGCCCCGGAAGGCATCCCCTCTTTCATCCACTTCCATCGGTAATTTACTTGGAGCTATATTTTTATTCACCAACATGATATGTGTTTTGCTTGGAGCGTCTTGTATTGTTTGTGTCTTTGTTTGTTAGTGTGACACAATCATCCTTGCTATACACACCTTTTGAGAGAGTCATCTATGAATTAAAATTTGATAGAATACTCTATGTGCTTCACTTATATCTTTTGAGCTATGTAGTTTTGCTCTACGTGCTTCACTTATATCTTTTGAGCGTTATAATTTTGCTCTATGTGCTTCACTTAGATCTTTTAGAGCACGGTGGTGGTTTGTTTTAAAGAAACTATTGATCTCTCATGCTTCACTTAAATTATTTTGAGAGTCTTAATAGCATGGTAATTTGCTTAATATAAATATGCTTGGTGTTCAAGATATGTGAAATTTTCTTTTGAGTGCGTTGAATACTAAGAGAAGATTGAAACATGATAAATGTTTTGAGATATGGAGGTGATAATATTATAGTTATGCTAGTTTAGTAGTTGTGAATTTAAAAAATACTTGTGTTAAAGTTTGTGATTCCCGTAGCATGCATGTATGGTGAACCGTTATGTGATGAAGTCGGAGCATAATTTAATTATTGATTGTCTTCCTTATGAGTGGCGGTCGGGGACGAGCGATGGCTTTTTCCTACCAATATATCCCCCTAGGAGCATGCGCGTAATACTTTGCTTTGATAACTTCTAGATTTTTGCAATAAGTATATGAGTTCTTTATGACTAATGTTGAGTCCATGGATTATATGCACTTTTTCCCATCCTTCCACCATTGCTAGCCTCTCTAATACCGCACACCTTTCGCCAGTATCATATACCCACCATATACCTTCCTCAAAACAGCCACCATACCTACCTATCATGGCATTTCCATAGCCATTCCGAGATATACTGCCATGCAACTTTCCACCGTTCCGTTTATTATGACACGCTCCATCATTGTCATATAGCTAGCATGTTCATGTAGTTGACATCGTATTTGTGGCAAAGCCACCATTCATAGTTCTTTCATACATGTCACTCTTGATTCATTGTATATCTCGGTACACCGCCGGAGGCATTCATATAGAGTCATATTTGTTCTAAGTATCGAGTTGTAATTGTTGAGTTGTAAGAAAAATAAAAGTGTGATGATCATAATTTTCTAGAGCATTGCCCCAAGTGAGGAAAGGATGATGGAGACTATGATTCCCCCATAAGTCAGGATGAGACTCCGAACGAAAAAAAAGAGGCCATAAAAAAGAGAAAAGGCCCAAATAAAAAAATAAAAAAATAAAAAAAATGAGAGAAAAAGAGAGAAGGGACAATGTTACTATCCTTTTACCACACTTGTGCTTCAAAGTAGCACCATGATCTTCATGATAGGGAGTCTCTCGTTATGTCACTTTCATATACTAGTGGGAATTTTTCATTATAGAACTTGGCTTGTATATTCCAATGATGGGCTTCCTCAAATTGCCCTAGGTCTTCGTGAGCAAGCGAGTTGGATGCACACCCACTTAGTTTCTTTTGATGAGCTTTCATATACTTATAGCTCTAGTTCATCTGTTGCATGGCAATCCCTACTCACTCACATTGATATCTATTGATGGGCATCTCCATAGCCCATTGATACGCCTAGTTGATGTGAGACTATCTTCCCCTGTTTTTGTCTTCTCCACAACCACCCTTCTATTCCACATAGTGCTATGTCCATGGCTCACGCTCATGTATTGTGTGAAGATTGAAAAAAGTTTTGAAAAAGTTAGAGTATGAAACAATTGCTTGGCTTGTCATCGGGGTTGTGCATGATTTAAATACTTTGTGTGGTGAAGATAGAGCATAGCCAGACTATATGATTTTGTAGGGATAACTTTCTTTGGCCATGTTATTTTGAGAAGACATAATTACTTTATTAGTATGCTTGAAGTGTTATTATTCTTTATGTCAATATGAACTTTTGTCTTGAATCTTTCTAATCTGAATATCCATACCACAATTAAGAAATTTTGCATTGAAATTATGCCAAGTAGCACTCCGCATCAAAAATTCTCTTTTTATCATTTACCTACTCGAGGACGAGCAGGAATTAAGCTCGGGGATGCCTGATACGTCTCCAACATATCTATAATTTTTGATTGCTCCATGCTATATTATCTACTGTTTTGGACTATATTGGGCTTTATTTTCCACTTTTATATTATTTTTGGGACTAACCTATTAACCGGAGGCCCAGCCCAGAATTGCTGTTTTTTTGCCTATTTCAGTGTTTCGAAGAAACAGAATATCAAACAGAGTCCAAACAGAAAAATCCTTTTTGGAACATGATTTTCTTCTCGGATAAGACCCACGAGACTTGGACCCTACTCCAAGAAGTACCGGAGGCGGTCACGAGGGTAGGGGGCGCCCCCCCTACAGGGCGCGCCCCCTGCATTGTGGGCCCCTCGGTGCTCCACCGACGTACTCCTTCCTCCTATATATACCCACGTACCCCCAAACGATCAGAACATGAGCCAAAAACCTAATTCCACCGCCGCAACTTTCTGTATCCACGAGATCCCATCTTGGGGCCTGTTTCGGAGCTCCGCCGGAGAGGGCCATCATCACGGAGGGCTTCTACATCATCATAGCCCCTCCGATGAAGTGTGAGTAGTTTACCTCAGACCTTCGGGTCCATAGTTAGTAGCTAGATGGCTTCTTCTCTCTTTTTGGATCTCAATACAATGTTCTCCCCCTCTCTTGTGGAGATCTATTCGATGTAATCTTCTTCTTTTGCGGTGTGTTTGTTGAGACCGATGAATTGTGGGTTTATGATCAAGTCTATCTATGAACAATATTTGAATCTTCTCTGAATTCTTTTATGTATGATTGGTTATCTTTGCAAGTCTCTTCGAATTATCCGTTTGGTTTGGCCAACTAGATTGGTAGTTCTTGCCATGGGAGAAGTGCTTAGCTTTGGGTTCGATCTTGAGGTGTTCTTTCCCAGTGACAGAAGGGGCAGCAAGACACATATTGTATCGTTGCCATCGAGGATAACAAGATGGGGTTATTTCATATTGCATGAATTTATCTCTCTACATCATGTCATCTTGCTTAAAGCGTTACTCTGTTTTTAACTTAATACTCTAGATGCATGTTGAATAGCGGTCGATGAGTGGAGTAATAGTAGTAGATGCAGAATCATTTTGATCTACTTGTCACGGACGTGATGCCTATATACATGATCATGCCTAGATATTCTCATAACTATGCTCAATTCTGTCACTTGCTCAACAGTAATTTGTTCACCCACCGTAGAAAACTTATGCTCTCGAGAGAAGCCACTAGTGAAACCTATGGCCCCCGGGTCTATTCTCATCATATCAATCTCCATGACTTTAATCTTGTTTTGTTTTTACTTTTCCTTTTACTTTTCACTTTGCATCTTTATATCAAAAATACCAAAAATATTATCTATCGGATCTCACTTCCGTAAGTGAACGTGAAGGGATTGACAACCCCTAATCGCGTTGGTTGCGTTGAGCTCTTTGTGTTGTGTAGGTACGAGGGACTTGCACGTGGTCTCCTACTGGATTGATACCTTGGTTCTCAAAAACTGAGGGAAATACTTATGCTACTCTGCTGCATCATCCCTTCCTCTTCGGGGAAAACCAACACAAGCTCAAGACGTAGCACGGACCACGTCGAATCGCACTACCGGATACACACCGTTTTTATGGTGTACGGCGCAGAGGCAGTTCTGCCTTGCGACATAATTCATGACTCACCCCGAGTGCGCATGTACGAAGAAAAAGAGGCCAAGATCGATCGGCAGGACAGTTTGGATGCCCTGGAGGAGGAGCGCGATGTGACAAAAGCCCGTTCCACATTCTATTAGCAACATGCTCGAAGGTATCAAAGCAGAGAAGTACGGGCCAAAACCTATAACATTGGCGAACTAGTTCTACGCCTGCCGGAGAAGAAAAAGAACAAGCTCAAGCCCAAATGGGAAGGTCCCTTCATTATCGACCAGGTTCTGACCGGTGGAGCGTACCGTTTGCGGGATACATCGGACAATTGCCTCGAGCCAAACCCATGGAACGCAGCCAGACTCCGAAGATTCTATGCCTAGTGCCGGACTCTATGTTCGTCTCCTTACCTCCGTCAATTTTTTGCACATCAATTATCTGTCTTTTCTCTCTTTCTCTCCTTTTATTCTCCTCAAGGCCTTAAAAGGCTAAACTTGTGTCTTGGTTGCACAATCTTGACACGCTAACCGCGCTAATTATACCTGGGGCTTCTTATACAGAAGCTTAATATAACTATTTTTCTGGGCTTTACGCCCCGCACATGTGTTATTCTTCCACATGTACCTTTTTTCGCCATTATATGCATCGATATGACTTAAGTTTTGGTCAAGCTGGGTTGCCTGGCTCTTGTATTTATGCCATGCGTTCCCGTTAATTCGGCTAGGGCATAAGGGGAGCACCTCTGCGATTGTTACTGCCGGGTCAGCCGGATGTGTACGTCCGACTGGGTGAAGCCGAAAACTAGCATTCTTAAGGGAATATTCGATCAATGAACAAAAGATGACTTTTATTTAATTTGATACATGCCCCCAGATGTTTATAGCCTGCGTCTCTTTTTGCAGTTCGGACATGCACATTAGGGCATGCGTACCCAGGGAAAGGAACCCTTAACGGAACTATTCTCCCTGGAAGATGTTTCTTACTATCCATGTAATATAACATAGCTAGTTGGGTACTTGTCTGTTCAAGCACTTATGACCCCTACGCCTGGTTTCCATGCATACCCCGGTTTTTACATAGCCGAGCAGGTATTCGGATACACTCCGGACTATCGGGTCCAGAGGTCGAAGCGAAAAGGTCCGCCATGACAAATGATTTACAATCTGGCTAGGGACATTATATATGTCACTTGAAGTACATAGTCACTAAGGCTGATTAAATTCTTCTTCTATACCATCCAACAGGCTGTCTAGCCTACAATCCTGTTGGGAATACTTTGCAGCTAATTCTACTTGGTCATACACCAAACTGATGGGGATCTCTTTCCCATCGGGCCCCACAGGTCCGACCTCGGCCATGTGGTTTGGGTCAGCTTTGGTATATCGCGTCTTCACCATAGCCCACGCTTCCCTTGCACCTTGTCGGCAGCCCGATATCTTCCATAATCGGAAGCGCCACCGCGCTCCCTTGAGCTTCTCTATAAGCTCCCCCAAGCCTCCTAGCGGGGACGCGGATGGCCACAAGGCTTGGGCAATACCCTGCATCACCTGCTGAACTTGTTCGTGCACTTGTGAGAGCTCTGGTAGAAGATCACCTACAGACCCGGGCATCTCCTCCACGGGACGACCCATCAGCATACCTACAGACATAACTCTGTTAGCCGGCTTCTTCGCCGAACTCCTTCAAAAGTTCATTCAAGCACTTACTAAAAATGCCGCGTCGAAGCCGCTTATTCTCCTTCACGGAGTCCGCAAGCTGGGCTTAGACGTCTTTCAGTTCTACGTCCAGCCAGATATTGGTGTCCTGGAGATTATTTTTCTCCTGCCTGACTCGCGTAAGCACGCGCTTGCCAGCATTTAGCTGTCGATTAGCACGTTGCGCATCCTCCGGCACGACCTCCGTATTCACTCCGGGGTCATCTGCAACATCTACTGTTAAATTTGCATGCATGCCGCATACTATCTGGTACCTGTAATTCTTTGCAATAGAAGCAACTGTTACTAGAGGGGGCCTTCTCGGACTCCTTCAACGCGGCCACCACAGCCTGTAGCTGGGCCATGTACTCTTCTAGCTCTTGAGACAATTGGGTATTCTTCTCTGTAAGAACCTGCACAAATAATAATCCTTAAATCATCTGTGTCAACTGTTTCAAGTCTCAGGGGCTACTGATATATATTATCGTCAGATTTTCCTACCCATATATCCTTTACATACTGGTCCGTGGCTCTAGCAAGATCATTTTGAGCAGCACGGATGTACGCGTCTCCTGAGTTGAAGGCATCGAACGCCTCCTGGGAGAAACAAGCGTCACGGAGTACGGCCCGGCCACGCCTGTGATTCATGGTGCTCTCTACTTTGGAATTTGTAGCGGATAGTCTGTCCTCATCCTCTGCAGGAGGAGCATCTGGCATCCGCCCCGTGTTAGCTTCCGCCTTTATGTCCGACCCTGGAGCCCGACTGGTGGAGGCGTGATCGGCAGCCTCTCCGGATATAGTCCGGCGAGCATTTTTCCTACTAGGAAACATGGACGTCATTATATTTTAAAGAAAAGACGACAACCACGTAGCGAGGTTTTGTATCGTACCTCTGCGCCGACGTCTCAGTCCTGACTGCCTTCCTTTTTGGCCTACCCGGCTTCGGTGCCTCTTGTTGGTGAGTCACTGCGGGTTCGGCATGGCGTCCCGAAGGCCTTCCCTGTAAAACAACATATGTGTATGGTAGGTGAAGTGCATAAAAGGGGATCCTTCTCGGAAGTTGGTACTCTGGTCTTTCCTTACCTGCGATGCAGGGAGTAGCCCAGGATAGTCAGCCGTGATGGCCACCATGGCATCATCGTGGCTCAATTGATAGAATGTCCTATCTATCAGCTCCACAAATATGTCCGGATCCTCTTCGAGTCCGGGATCGAGGGCCCGGTCAGGGTCCTCCGGTTGTGGAGGTGGGCTGTTGACCTCCCTTACAGCTTTTTGCAGTTCCTGCCGTGAAACGGCAAGGTGAGTATTTACGACGAAGAATGCGGAAAGGTTGGGAGTAAAGAGTGATAGCTTACCCAGCTTGGAGGGTTGTACATGGAGAATCCATCCCGTGGCTTAATACAGATGAACTCGTCTTCCTCTCCCTTGAACAACTCGGACAATTTTTTTGCTAGAGCAGCAGATGAGTCCAGTCCTTTACGACCGCAGCGGGTGGCATCATCTTCCCTGTTAAAGCACCACAGGGGGTGCCCTCGATATTGAAGTGGCTGCACCCCCCGCATTATGCATATTGACATAACCTCGATTATTGTCAATCCTGATTGAGCCAGCACTTTAATCCGGTCCATCAGGTAAAGGACTTCTCCATTATCTTCCTCCTGGGGCTCCGTGGGCGCCAGCTTCGGCGTTTCTTCAGAGGAGCATTGTGGAACTCGGGAAGACCCCTCCGAACAGGATCTGGAAGGGGGACGTCCTCCATGTAAAACCACTCTGAAGGCCAGTCTTCGGACGTCTTCTTCGGGGTACCGGATAGGTATCCGGTCCCAGCGATGCGCCATATTTCGGCTCCGCTCACTTGATATAGTGACCCCTCCTGTGTATGGGGCATGAGGCAGAATAGCCTCTTCCACAGCTCGAAATGAGCCTCGCAGCCCAGAAATAGCTCGTAAAGGGCAACATAACTAGCGATGTGTAATATGGAAGCGAGGGTGAAATTATCCAACGGGAGGCCATAAAACTCCAGGAGCCCACGGAGAACGAATGGATTGGAAATCCAAGTCCCCTTAGTAAATAAGGGACAAGGCATACCCGCTCCCCCTTGGAGGGATTGGGGAAGCTCTTCGCTTGCTCCCCACCATTATAGGTGGCGGGCCCAACTCAAACCGGGACCATATATGCTGGAGGGAGAAATCCCTGGGTCTACAACTCTACTAATTGGTTGTGCAGTACGGAACACTTCTCCCAGTCACCGGGCTTAGGGCTACAGGAGCGGGAGGAGGAGCTGCGATGGCCGGCCATGTTGGAATGGATTTTTCCGAGCGTGCTCCGATGGATACTCACCGTGGGAGGATGGTGTGGTTTGGATCTAAGAATCCCCGTCCCTTTAATAGACAGTTTATTTACATGGCTAGGGTGGCGAATGTAAAAATGCCCTGGCTCCTCGCATTCGCTCGACACATGGAAGATAGCCCTTATTGGGCACAGAAGCCAAGAAGTGCAACATTATGGGGAGCCGGACACTACTCAGCAGGTATTCAGAATTTGGAAAAGAACCCGCCTTGCAATGCCGAAGACAATCTGCGTGACGGACTCATCATCATTGAAGCCTGGTTCGGGGGCTACTGAGGGAGTCCTGGATTAGGGGGTCTCCGAACAGCCGGACTATATCCTTTGGCCAGACTGTTGGACTATGAAGATACAAGATTAAAGACTTCGTCTCGTGTCCAGATGGGACTCTCCTTGGCGTCGAAGGCAAGCTTGGCAATACGGATATGTAGATCTCCTCCCTTGTAACCGACTCTGTGTAACCCTAGCCTCCTCCGGTGTCTATATAAACCGGAGGGTTTAGTCCGTAGGACAATAGACAATCATACCATAGGCTAGCTTCTAGGGTTTAGCCTCTACGATCTCGTGGTAGATCAAATCTTGTAATACTCATATCATCAAGATCAATCAAGCAGGACGTAGGGTTTTACCTCCATCGAGAGGGCCCGAACCTGGGTAAACATTGTGTCCCCTGCCTCCTGTTACCATCCGCCTTAGACGCACAGTTCGGGTCCCCCTACCCGAGATCCGCAGGTTTTGACACCGACAGTCACACTCCTCCTGGTTCTCCGCAAGCCAAATTTCTCCATCTGAAAATAATTAAAAACAGCAAAGGAAAATATCAAGAACCCTTTTGAAATTCACCAGAAATTCTAGACAGCAAGGAAAAATCTCAACTTTGTTGTGGTGCTAGAATATTTCAATACAAAACCAATGCAAAAAGAATCAACTCATTTGGAGTTGTATATTAGGAGTTAGGGCCGGTCAAAGTTTCTGGTCAAATTTGATTTAAATTTGAATAAAAAGAAAATCCAAGGGGGGTGACGTGGATGGCGTATTTCAGAGAATACGCCTCCACTTGTACCGCTTCGGGCGTGAGTGGCAAGGCTGACAGCAGGCCCCACACGTTAGATCTGGAGAGAGAGAGGGAAACAGAGGAGGGGCGGCGCGTCGCCAGCATTTCTCCGGTGAGGAGAGGTCGGTGGCCGCCGTGGAAGGGATGGATCGACGCGCAAGACTACGACGCACATGCACGTACCTGTAGCTTGGCGAGAGGTGGACGGATGAGGTCGGTGCGGTCGTCTCCCACGGCTGCAATGGGCGGAGCTCGTCAAAGAAGAAGACGTTGACGTTGTGAGGTCACCCCAGTGGCTCCAGCGGCATCAGTGAGCACCAGTGAGCCACCAGGAACACGCCCATGCAGTCGGTCGAGCTCAGGGAGCACTAGAGTGGGAGGGGGCAGAGGAAGGGGATCGTCGGCGAGCTCGGGTCGGCAACGGTGGCCAGAGGCCTGCCCAACCGGGCCGCAGCTTCCTACGATGCCGTGGAGGTTGAGCGGGTGGAGAGTTGACGAGAAATGAGCTTGGGAGGGGCCTATTTATAGGCGTGGCCGAGGCAGGGTCAAGAGCTCACCGGAGTATCTAGAAGCGGCGCACGGCGACGAGGAGCGCCAGTGAGACGGGGTGAATGCTCTAGGGCACACGCGGCCACTGTTCGAGCTCGGGGACGAGCACATGACGCATGGGTGGGCATTGAGTCGAGCACAGGGGCACTGTGCTCCTCTAGCGGGCCACGCGTGTGATTGTTGCGGCGTCTCCGGCGTTGACGAGTGACAACGAGGGTGCTGGGGAGGTGTGATAACCCACAAGTAGAGGGGATCGCAACCGTTTTCAATAAGTAAGAGTGTCGAACCCAATGAGGAGCTAAGGGTAGAACAAATATTCCCTCAAGTTCTATCGACCACCGATACAACTCTACGCACGCTTGATGTTCGCTTTACCTAGAACAAGTAT
Organism: Triticum dicoccoides; assembly: GCF_002162155.2. Classification (NCBI taxonomy): domain Eukaryota; kingdom Viridiplantae; phylum Streptophyta; class Magnoliopsida; order Poales; family Poaceae; genus Triticum; species Triticum dicoccoides. The sequence goes on along the minus strand of NC_041382.1, from coordinate 598,063,616 downwards.
GAAACTAGAAGTACTTTGTAGGTGTTGTTGGATAGAATTGCAAGATAATAAAGAGTATGTAAATAAAAAGTAGGGGATGTTTAGATAAAGAAACAATAAAGTAAATTTAGCTAGTGTGGAAAAGTGGTGGTAGGAGTTGCGAAATTGCCCCTAAGCAATTGACTACTTTACTAGACCGATGGCAAGTATTATGTGGGAGAGGCCACTGCTAGCATGTCCTCTCTGACTTGTAATTCTATGCACTTATGATTGGAACTATTAGCAAGCATCCGCAACTACTAATGTTCATTAAGGTAAAACCCAACCATAGCATTAAGATATATTGGTCCCCCTTCAATCCCGTGTGCATCAATTTCTATGCTAGGTTGAAGCTTCTGTCACTCTTGCCCTCCAATACATAGTCCTATCAACATACAACTAACCCTAGGGTTTGATCCACGCGCGCAATCATATGATGGGAACCAAAGGACAGCAACATAACCACAAGCAAATTAAATCAATCATAGAAATTCATCAACCACCGATAGGACAACGAAAATCTACTCAGACATCATAGGATGGCAACACATCATTGGATAATAATATGAAGCATAAAGCACCATGTTCAAGTAGAGGGTATAGAGGGTTGCGGGAGAGTGGACCGCTCTAGATAGAGGGGGGAAGGTGATGGAGATGTTGGTGAAGATGGCGGAGGTGTTGGTGTAGATCGCGGTGATGATGATGGCCCCCGATGGCACTCCGGTGCCACCAGAAGCGAGGAGGAGGGAGCCCCCCTCCTTCTTCTTCTTCCTTGACCTCCTACCTAGATGGGAGAAGGGTTTCCCCTCTGATCCATGGCCTCCATGGCATGGGAGGGGCGAGAGCCCCTCCGAGATTGGATCTGTCTCTTTGTCTCTCTCTGTTTCTGCGTTCTCAGATTCTTCCCTTTCACCGTTTCTTATATTCCCGGAGATCCGTAACTCCGATTGGGCTGAAATTTTGACACGATCTCTATCCGGAAATTAGCTTTGTTGCGGCGAAAGAAGGGCACCAACCACCTTACGGATGGCCGACAAGGGTCAGGGGCATGCCGGGGGGGGGGGGCAGGCGCGCCCTCCTGCCTCGTGGCCACCTCGGGCACCATCTCGCGTGGATTTTTCTTCCCAAAAATCATATATATTCCAAAAAAATCTCCGTCAGTTTTTATACCATTTGGACTCCGTTTGATATGGATATTCTGCGAAACAAAAAACATGCAACAAACAGGAACTGGCACTGGGCTCTGGATCAATATGTTAGTCCCAAAAATAGTATATATAAAAAGTTGCCAAAAGTATATGAAAGTTGTAGAATATTGGCATGGAACAACCAAAAATTATAGATACGACGGAGACGTATCAACATCCCCAAGCTTAATTCCTTCTCGTCCTCGAGTAGGTAAATGATAAAAAAGATAATTTTTTATGTGCAATGCTACCTAGCATAATCTTAATCATGTATCTAATCATGGCATGAATATTAAGACACGAGTGATTCAAAGCAATAGTCTATCGTTTGACATAAAAACAATAATACTTCAAGCCTACTAATAAAGCAATCATGTCTTTTCAAAATAACAAGGCCAAAGAAAGTTATCCCTACAAAATCATATAGTCTGGCTATGCTCTATCTTCTTCACACAAAGTACTCACATCATGCACAACCCCGATGACAAGCCAAGCAATTGTTTCATACTTTTGACGTTCTCAAACCTTTTCAACTTTCACGCAATACATGAGCGTGAGCCATGGACATAGCACTATAGGTGGAAAAGAATGGTGGTTGTGGAGAAGACAAAAAGGAGAAGATAGTCTCACATCAACTAGGCGTATCAACGGGCTATGGAGATGCCCATCAATAGATATCAATGTGAGTGAGTAGGGATTGCCATGCAATGGATGCACTAGAGCTATAAGTATATGAAAGCTCAAACTGAAAGTAAGTGGGTGTGCATCCAACTTGCTTGCTCATGAAGACCTAGGGCATTTGGGGATGCCCATATTGGAATATACAAGCCAAGTTCTATAATGAAGATTCCCACTAGTATATGAAAGTGATAACTCAAGAGACTCTCTATATGAAGAAAATGGTGCTACTTTGAAGCACAAGTGTGGTAAAAGGATAGTAACATTGCCCCTTCTCTCTTTTTCTCTCTTTTTTGTTTTTTCTTTTTTTTCTTTTTTTTGTAGGCTTCTTTGGCCTCTCTCTCTCTTTTTTTTGGGGGCTTCTTTGGCCACTTTTATTTTGATAACCTCACATGGGACAATGTTCTAATAATGATGATCATCACACTTTTATTTACTTATAACTCAATATTACAACTCGATATCTAGAACAAGGATATGACTCTATATGAATGCCTTCAGCGGTGTACCGGGATGTGCAATGATCTAGCGTAGCAATGACATCAAAAAATGGACAAGCCATGAAAACATCATGCTAGCTATCTTATGATCATGCAAAGCAATATGACAATGAATGCTCAAGTCATGTATATGATGATGATGATAGTTGCATGGCAATATATCTTGGAATGGCTATGGAAATGCCATGATAGGTAGGTATGATGGCTGTTTTGAGGAAGGTATATGGTGGGTTTATGGCACCGGCGAAAGTTGCGCGGTACTAGAGAGGCTAGCAATGATGGAAGGGTGAGAGTGCGTATAATCCATGGACTCGGCATTAGTCATAAAGAACTCACATACTTATTGCAAAAATCTATTAGTCATCGAAACAAAGTACTATGCGCATGCTCCTAGGGGGATAGATTGGTAGGAGAAGACCATCGCTCGTCCCCGACCGCCACTCATAAGGAAGACAATCAATAAATACCTCATGCTCCAACTTCGTTACATAACGGTTCACCATAAGTGCATGCTACGAGAATCACAAACCTCAACACAAGTATTTCTACAATACACAACTACCCACTAGCATGACTCTAATATCACCATCTTTATATCGCAAAACTATTGCAAGAAATCAAACACATCATATTCAGTGATCTACAAGTTTTATGTAGGATTTTATGACTAACCATGTGAATGACCAATTCCTGCCATCTCTCTAAATAGATATAAGTGAAGCAAGAGAGTTTAATTCTTTCTACAAAAGATATGCCCACGCTCTAACAAATATAAGTGAAGCAAAAGAGCATTCTACAAATGGCGGTTGTCTATGTAAAGAGAAACAGGCAATCCGAACTTCAAATGATATAAGTGAAGCACACGAAGCATTCTATAAAGCCATACTCAAGAGATATAAGTGAAGTGCATAGAGCATTCTATAAATCAACGAAGGACTATCTCATACCAGCATGGTGCATAAAAGAAAAATGAAAACTAAATGCAAAAGACGCTCCAAGATTGCACATATCGCATGAATGAAACGAATCCGAAAACATACCGATACTTGTTGAAGAAAGAGGGGATGCCTTCCGGGGCATCCCCAAGATTAGATGCTTGAGTCTCCTTGAATATTTACTTGGGGTGCCTCGGGCATCCCAAGCTTGAGCTCTTGCCTCTCTTCCTTCTTCTGACATCGAGACCTTCTCGATCATCGAACACTTCATCCACACAAAACTTCAACAGAAAACTCGGTAAGATCCGTTAGTACAATAAAGCAAATCACTACACTAAGTACTGTTGCAAACCAATTCATATTTTGTTTTTGCATTTTTTCTACTGTAATATAACTTTTTCATGGCTTAATCCACTGATATAAATTGACAGTTTCATCAAAACAAGCAAACTATGCATCAAAAACAGAATCTGTCTAAAACAGAACAGTCTGTAATAATCTGAACATTCACCATACTTCTGATACCTGAAAAATTCTAAAAAAATTTGGAAAAATAAACAATTTGTGTAGTAAGACAGTGCAAAAAGAATCAGAACCATTCAACGTTCCAGCTAGAAATGTAAAATCGCGCACTACAGCCAAAGTTTCTGTCCTGCACCGTACAAACCATCAATCAAATATAAACATCCTAAAGGCAAACCTTGGCACATTATTTTTATAATACAATGGAATTGTACAAGGGGATAATTTTTATTGAAAAGTTTCGGTAATCAAGATTCACAAAGTTTCCGTGAGCATGAACAAAGTTCAAGGCTAGCTCCCACTTCAACAATGCCTGTCTTTCTCACTTTCGGTTTCCTTTTTGAAAAAGTTTTGGGTTCCCCTCTTTATTTTTGTTCTTTTTAAACTATATAAAAGCACTCAACAGAAATAAATGACTCTCTAAAACTTCCAGGTTGTCTCCCTGGCAGCGCTTTCTTTAAAGCCATTAAGCCAGGCATATAGTGCTCAAGTAATGGATCCACCCGGATCCCAAGGTATATCAAAGCCAATTTTAATTAACAATGATTTATAATTTAGTAGTGAGCACAAAGTAACATATATCATGTAATGACGAAGTCTAACTCTCTTCTATGCATCGGCATGTCATAAAAGAACAATTCATGCACACAAAGTAAAGGCCAATGGATAGTATAAACAACTTCTTGTAATTTATCGTGGTGGAAACTTAGAGAGGTGGAGATATAGTTCCTCTGTCATAATAATTGCAAGTAGGAGCAGCAAGCACATGCATATTATATCTATAAAAATCATCATGTGTAACGGTAAAAGGCAACCCATCAATATAATCCTTAATAAGGGCAAACTTCTCCGATATAGTGTAGTCGGGAGAATTCAAAAAGATAATAGGACTATCATGCGTGGGTGCAATAGCAACAATTTCATGTTTAACATAAGGAACTATAGCAAGTTCATTTCCATAAGCATAATTCATATTGGCATCTTGGCCACAAGCATAGCAAGCATCATCAAAAAGGGATATTTCAAGAGAATCAAAGGGATCATAATAGTCATCATAGAAATCATCCTTCGGTAAGCACGAAGGGGAATTAAACAATGTATGAGTTGAAGAGTTACTCTCATTAGAAGGTGGGCACGGGTAGCTAATCCGCTCTTCCTCCTTTTGTTCTTCGCTCTCTTCCTTATCTTTTTCATCCAATAAGCTCAATAAGCGCATTAATTTCATAATTGTATTCATAATTCTCATAACAATATTTCAGGATAGCTAAATTTTCAGGTCTATAAACAACATCATCAAAATCTTCAAACTCTTTAAACATAGATTCAATTTCATAAGCACCCATAAAAGCAACAAATTCTTCTATTTGTTCCACATCATAGTAATCATATATACCATTAGCATAAGAAGCTAAGTTTTATTTAAAGGAAATATGCCCTAGAGGCAATAATAAAGTTATTATTTATTTCCTTATAATCATGATAAATGTTTATTATTCATGCTAGAATTGTATTTACCGGAAACATAATACATGTGTGAATACATAGACAAACAAAGTGTCACTAGTATGCCTCTACTTGACTAGCTCGTTAATCAAAGATGGTTATGTTTCCTAACCATGAACAATGAGTTGTTATTTGATTAACGAGGTCACATCATTAGCAGAATGATCTGATTGACATGACCCATTCCATTAGCTTAGCACCCGATCGTTTAGTATGTTGCTATTGCTTTCTTCATGACTTATACATGTTCCTATGACTATGAGATTATGCAACTCCCGTTTACCGGAGGAACACTTTGGGTACTACCAAACGTCACAACGTAACTGGGTGATTATAAAGGAGTACTACAGGTGTCTCCAATGGTCGATGTTGGGTTGGCGTATTTCGAGATTAGGATTTGTCACTCCGATTGTCGGAGAGGTATCTCTGGGCCCTCTCGGTAATACACATCACATAAAGCCTTGCAAGCATTACAAATAATATGTTAGTTGTGAGATGATGTATTACGGAACGAGTAAAGAGACTTGCCGGTAACGAGATTGAACTAGGTATTGGATACCGACGATCGAATCTCGGGCAAGTAACATACCGATGACAAAGGGAACAACGTATGTTGTTATGCGGTCTGACCGATAAAGATCTTCGTAGAATATGTAGGAGCCAATATGGGCATCCAGGTCCCGCTATTGGTTATTGACCAGAGACGTGTCTCGGTCATGTCTACATTGTTCTCGAACCCGTAGGGTCCGCACGCTTAAGGTTACGATGACAGTTATATTATGAGTTTATGCATTTTGATGTACCGAAGGTTGTTCGGAGTCCCGGATGTGATCACGGACATGACGAGGAGTCTCGAAATGGTCGAGACATAAAGATTGATATATTGGAAGTCTATGTTTGGACATCGGAAGTGTTCCGGGTGAAATCGGGATTTTACCGGGTTACCGGGAGGTTACCGGAACCCCCCAGGAGCCATATGGGCCATCATGGGCCTTAGTGGAAAGGAGAAAGGGGCAGCCCAAGGGGGCTGCGTGCCTCCCCCCTTCCCCTAGTCCTATTAGGACTAGGAGATGTGGCCGGCCACCCCTCTCCCTCTTTCCCCCTTGGGAATCCTAGTTGGAATAGGATTGGGGGGGGGGGAGTCCTACTCCCGGTAGGAGTAGGACTCCTCCTGCGCCTCTCCCTCTTGGCCGGCGCCCCCTTCCCCCTTGGCTCCTTTATATACGGAGGCAGGGGCACCTCTAAACACACAAGTTGACACAAGTTGATCCACGTGATCGATTCCTTAGCCGTGTGCGGTGCCCCCTGCCACCATATTCCTCGATAATACTGTAGCGGAGTTTAGGCGAAGCCCTGCTGCTGTAGTTCATCAAGTCGTCACCACGCCGTCGTGCTGACGAAACTCTTCCCCGAGACTTTGCTGGATCGGAGTCCGGGGATCGTCATCGAGCTGAACGTGTGCTCGAACTCGGAGGTGCCGTAGTTTCGGTGCTTGATCGGTTGGATCGTGAAGACGTACGACTACTTCCTCTACGTCGTGTCATCGCTTCCCCATTCGGTCTGCGTTGGGTACGTAGACACCACTCTCCTCTCGTTGCTATGCATCACATGATCCTGTGTGCGCGTAGAAATTTTTTGAAATTACTACAAAACCCTACAGTGGTATCAGAGCCAGGTTATTGATGTTGATGTTATATGCACGAGTAGAACACAAGTGAGTTGTGGACGATACAAGTCATACTGCCTACCAGCATGTCATATTTTGGTTCGGCGGTATTGTTGGACGAGACGACCCAGACCAACCTTACGCATACGCTTACGCGAGACCGGTTCCCTCGACGTGCTTTGCACAGAGATGGCTTGCGGGCGACTGTCTCTCCAACTTTAGTTGAACCAAGTATGGCTACGCCCGGTCCTTGCGAAGGTTAAAACGGAGTCTATTTGACAAACTATCGTTGTGGTTTTGATGCGTAGGTGAGATTGGTTCTTACTTAAGCCCGTAGCAGCCACGTAAAACATGCAACAACAAAGTAGAGGACGTCTAACTTGTTTTTGCAGGGCATGTTGTGATGTGATATGGTCAAAGCATGATGCTGAATTTTATTGTATGAGATGATCATGTTTTGTAACCGAGTTATCGGCAACTGGCAGGAGCCATATGGTTGTCGCTTTATTGTATGCAATGCAATCGCGATGTAATGCTTTACTTTATTACTAAACGGTAGTGATAGTCGTGGAAGCATAAAATTGGCGAGACGACAACGATGCTACGATGGAGATCAAGGTGTCGCGCCGGTGACGATGGTGATCATGATGGTGCTTCGGAGATGGAGATCACAAGCACAAGATGATGATGACCATATCATATCACTTATATTGATTGCATGTGATGTTTATCTTTTTATGCATCTTATCTTGCTTTGATTGACGGTAGCATTATAAGATGATCTCTCACTAAATTATCAAGAAGTGTTCTCCCTGAGTATGCACCGTTGCCAAAGTTTGTCGTGCCCAGACACCACGTGATGATCGGGTGTGATAAGCTCTACGTCCATCTACAACGGGTGCAAGCCAGTTTTGCACACGCAGAATACTCAGGTTAAACTTGACGAGCCTAGCATATGCAGATATGGCCTCGGAACACGGAGACCGAAAGGTCGAGCGTGAATCATATAGTAGATATGATCAACATAACGATGTTCACCATTGAAAACTACTCCATCTCACGTGATGATTGGTCATGGTTTAGTTGATTTGGATCACGTAATCACTTAGAGGATTAGAGGGATGTCTATCTAAGTGGGAGTTCTTAAATAATATGATTAATTGAACTTAAATTTATCATGAACTTAGTACCTGATAGTATCTTGCTTGTTTATGTTGATTGTAGATAGATGGCTCGTGCTGTTGTTCCGTTGAATTTTAATGCGTTCCTTGAGAAAGCAAAGTTGAAAGATGATGGTAGCAATTACACGGACTGGGTCCGTAACTTGAGGATTATCCTCATTGCTGCACAGAAAAATTACGTCCTGGAAGCACCGCTGGGTGCCAGGCCTGCTGCTGGAGCAACACCAGATGTTATGAACGTCTGGCAGAGCAAAGCTGATGACTACTCGATAGTTCAGTGTGCCATGCTTTACGGCTTAGAATCGGGACTTCAATGACGTTTTGAACGTCATGGAGCATATGAGATGTTCCAGGAGTTGAAGTTAATATTTCAAGCAAATGCCCGAATTGAGAGATATGAAGTCTCCAATAAGTTCTATAGCTGCAAGATGGAGGAGAATAGTTCTGTCAGTGAGCATATACTCAAAATGTCTGGGTATAATAATCACTTGATTCAATTGGGAGTTAATCTTCCGGATGATTGCGTTATTGACAGAATTCTCCAATCACTACCACCAAGCTACAAGAGCTTCGTGATGAACTATAATATGCAAGGGATGAACAAGACTATTCCCGAGCTCTTCGCAATGCTGAAAGCTGCGGAGGTAGAAATCAAGAAGGAGCATCAAGTGTTGATGGTTAACAAGACCACTAGTTTCAAGAAAAAGGGCAAAGGGAAGAAAAAGGGGAACTTCAAGAAGAACGGCAAGCAAGTTGCTGCTCAAGAGAAGAAACCCAAGTCTGGACCTAAGCCTGAAACAGAGTGCTTCTACTGCAAGCAGACTGGTCGCTGGAAGCGGAACTGCCCCAAGTATTTGGCGGATAAGAAGGATGGCAAGGTGAACAAAGGTATATGTGATATACATGTTATTGATGTGTACCTTACTAGAGCTCGCAGTAGCACCTGGGTATTTGATACTGGTTCTGTTGCTAATATTTGCAACTCGAAACAGGGACTACAGAATAAGCGGGCACTGGCAAAGGACGAGGTGACGATGCGCGTGGGAAACGGTTCCAAAGTCGATGTGATCGCAGTCGGCACGCTACCTCTACATCTACCTTCGGGATTAATATTAGACCTAAGTAATTGTTATTTGGTGCCAGCGTTGAGCATGAACATTATATCTGGATCTTGTTTAATGCGAGATGGTTATTCATTTAAATCAGAGAATAATGGTTGTTCTATTTATATGAGTAATATCTTTTATGGTCATGCACCCTTGAAGAGTGGTCTATTCTTATTAAATCTCGATAGTAGTAATACACATATTCATAATGTTGAAGCCAAAAGATGCAGAGTTGATAACGAAAGTGCAACTTATTTGTGGCACTGTCGTTTAGGTCATATCGGTATAAAGCGCATGAAGAAACTCCATGCTGATGGACTTTTGGAACCACTTGATTATGAATCACTTGGTACTTGCGAACCGTGCCTCATGGGCAAGATGACTAAAACACCGTTCTCCGGTACTATGGAGAGAGCAACAGATTTGTTGGAAATCATACATACAGATGTATGTGGCCCGATGAATATTGAGGCTCGTGGCGGATATTGTTATTTTCTCACCTTCACAGATGATTTAAGCAGATATGGGTATATCTACTTAATGAAACATAAGTCTGAAACATTTGAAAAGTTCAAAGAATTTCAGAGTGAAGTTGAAAATCATCGTAACAAGAAAATAAAGTTTCTACGATCTGATCGTGGAGGAGAATATTTGAGTTACGAGTTTGGTGTACATTTGAAAAACTGTGGAATAGTTTCGCAACTCACGCCACCCGGAACACCACAGCGTAATGGTGTGTCCGAACGTCGTAATCGTACTTTACTAGATATGGTGCGATCTATGATGTCTCTTACTGATTTACCGCTATCATTTTGGGGATATGCTTTAGAGACGGCCACATTCACGTTAAATAGGGCACCATCAAAATCCGTTGAGACGACGCCTTATGAACTGTGGTTTGGCAAGAAACCAAAGTTGTCGTTTCTTAAAGTTTGGGGCTGCGATGCTTATGTGAAAAAGCTTCAACCTGATAAGCTCGAACCCAAATCGGAGAAATGTGTCTTCATAGGATACCCAAAGGAAACTGTTGGGTACACCTTCTATCACAGATCCGAAGGCAAGACATTCGTTGCTAAGAATGGATCATTTCTAGAGAAGGAGTTTCTCTCGAAAGAAGTGAGTGGGAGGAAAGTAGAACTTGACGAGGTAACCGTACCTGCTCCCTTACTGGAAAGTAGTTCATCACAGAAAACTGTTTCAGTGACACCTACACCAGTTAGTGAGGAAACCAATGATAATGATCATGAAACTTCAGATCAAGATACTACTGAACCTCGTAGATCAACCAGAGTAAGATCCGCACCAGAGTGGTACGGTAATCCTGTTCTGGAGGTCATGCTACTAGATCATGATGAACCTACGAACTATGAAGAAGCGATGGTGAGCCTAGATTCCGCAAAGTGGCTTGAAGCCATGAAATCTGAGATGGGATCCATGTATGAGAACAAAGTGTGGACTTTGGTTGACTTGCCCGATGATCGGCAAGCAAATGAGAATAAATGGATCTTCAAGAAGAAGACTGACGCTGATGGTAATGTTACTGTCTACAAAAGCTCGACTTGTCGCAAAAGGTTTTCGGCAAGTTCAAGGGATTGACTACGATGAGACCTTCTCACCCGTAGCGATGCTTAAGTCTGTCCGAATCATGTTAGCAATTGCCGCATTTTATGATTATGAAATTTGGCAGATGGATGTCAAAACTGCATTCCTGAATGGATTTCTGGAAGAAGAGTTGTATATGATGCAACCAGAAGGTTTTGTCGATCCAAAGGAAGCTAACAAAGTGTGCAAGCTCCAGCGATCCATTTATGGACTGGTGCAAGCCTCTCGGAGTTGAAATAAACATTTTGATAGTGTGATCAAAGCATTTGGTTTTATACAGACTTTCGGAGAAGCCTGTATTTACAAGAAAGTGAGTGGGAGCTCTGTAGCATTTCTGATATTATATGTGGATGACATATTACTGATTGGAAATGATATAGAATTTCTGGATAGCATAAAGGGATACTTGAATAAAAGTTTTTCAATGAAAGACCTCGGTGAAGCTGCTTACATATTAGGCATTAAGATCTATAGAGATAGATCAAGACGCTTAATTGGACTTTCACAAAGCACATACCTTGACAAGATTTTGAAGAAATTCAAAATGGATCAAGCAAAGAAAGGATTCTTGCCTGTATTACAAGGTATGAAATTGAGTAAGACTCAATGCCCGACCACTGCAGAAGATAGAGAGAATATGAAAGATGTTCCCTATGCATCAGCCATAGGCTCTATCATGTATGCAATGCTGTGTACCAGACCTGATGTGTGCCTTGCTATAAGTTTAGCAGGGAGGTACCAAAGTAATCCAGGAGTGGATCACTGGACAGCGGTCAAGAACATCCTGAAATACCTGAAAAGGACTAAGGATATGTTTCTCGTATATGGAGGTGACAAAGAGCTCATCGTAAAAGGTTACGTTGATGCAAGCTTTGACACTGATCCGGACGATTCTAAATCGCAAACCGGATACGTGTTTACATTAAACGGTGGAGCTGTCAGTTGGTGCAGTTCTAAACAAAGCGTCGTAGCGGGATCTACATGTGAAGCGGAATACATAGCTGCTTCGAAAGCAGCAAATGAAGGAGTCTGGATGAAGGAGTTCATATCCGATCTAGGTGTCATACCTAGTGCATCGGGTCCAATGAAAATCTTTTGTGACAATACTGGTGCAATTGCCTTGGCAAAGGAATCCAGATTTCACAAAAGGACCAAACACATCAAGAGACGCTTCAACTCCATCCGGGATCTAGTCCAGGTGGGAGACATAGAGATTTGCAAGATACATACAGATCTGAATGTTGCAGACCCGTTGACTAAGCCTCTTCCACGAGCAAAACATGATCAGCACCAAGGCTCCATGGGTGTTAGAATCATTACAGTGTAATCTAGATTATTGACTCTAGTGCAAGTGGGAGACTGAAGGAAATATGCCCTAGAGGCAATAATAAAGTTATTATTTATTTCCTTATATCATGATAAATGTTTATTATTCATGCTAGAATTGTATTAACCGGAAACATAATACATGTGTGAATACATAGACAAACAGAGTATCACTAGTATGCCTCTACTTGACTAGCTCGTTAATCAAAGATGGTTATGTTTCCTGACCATGAACAATGAGTTGTTATTTGATTAACGAGGTCACATCATTAGTAGAATGATCTGATTGACATGACCCATTCCATTAGCTTAGCACCCGATCGTTTAGTATGTTGCTATTGCTTTCTTCATGACTTATACATGTTCCTATGACTATGAGATTATGCAACTCCCGTTTACCGGAGGAACACTTTGGGTACTACCAAACGTCACAACGTAACTGGGTGATTATAAAGGAGTACTACAGGTGTCTCCAATGGTCGATGTTGGGTTGGCGTATTTCGAGATTAGGATTTGTCACTCCGATTGTCGGAGAGGTATCTCTGGGCCCTCTCGGTAATACACATCACATAAGCCTTGCAAGCATTACAACTAATATGTTAGTTGTGAGATGATGTATTACAGAACGAGTAAAGAGACTTGCCGGTAACGAGATTGAACTAGGTATTGGATACCGACGACCGAATCTCGGGCAAGTAACATACCGATGACAAAGGGAACAATGTATGTTGTTATGCAGTCTGACCGATAAAGATCTTCGTAGAATATGTAGGAGCCAATATGGGCATCCAGGTCCCGCTATTGGTTATTGACCAGAGACGTGTCTCGGTCATGTCTACATTGTTCTCGAACCCGTAGGGTCCGCACGCTTAAGGTTACGATGACAGTTATATTATGAGTTTATGCATTTTGATGTACCGAAGGTTGTTCGGAGTCCCGGATGTGATCACGGACATGACGAGGAGTCTCGAAATGGTCGAGACATAAAGATTGATATATTGGAAGCCTATGTTTGGACATCGGAAGTGTTCCGGGTGAAATCGGGATTTTACCGGGTTACCGGGAGGTTACCGGAACCCCCCGGGAGCCATATGGGCCATCATGGGCCTTAGTGGAAAGGAGAAAGGGGCAGCCCAAGGGGGCTGCGCGCCTCCCCCCTTCCCCTAGTCCTATTAGGACTAGGAGAGGTGGCCGGCCACCCCTCTCCCTCTTTCCCCCTTGGGAATCCTAGTTGGAATAGGATTTGGGGGGGGGGAGTCCTACTCCCGGTAGGAGTAGGACTCCTCCTGCGCCTCTCTCTCTTGGCCGGCGCCCCCTCCCCCCTTGGCTCCTTTATATACGGAGGCAGGGGCACCTCTAGACACACAAGTTGACACAAGTTGATCCACGTGATCTATTCCTTAGCCGTGTGCGGTGCCCCCTGCCACCATATTCCTCGATAATACTGTAGCGGAGTTTAGGCGAAGCCCTGCTGCTGTAGTTCATCAAGATCGTCACCACGCCGTCGTGCTGACGAAACTCTTCCCCGACACTTTGCTGGATCGGAGTCCGGGGATCGTCATCGAGCTGAACGTGTGCTCGAACTCGGAGGTGCCGTAGTTTCGGTGCTTGATCGGTTGGATCGTGAAGACGTACGACTACTTCCTCTACATCGTGTCATCACTTCCGCAGTCGGTCTGTGTTGGGTACGTAGACAACACTCTCCTCTCGTTGCTATGCATCACATGATCCTGTGTGTACGTAGGAATTTTTTTGAAATTACTACGAAACCCAACATTATTATCATTAAATTTGCATAAAAAGGGAAGTTGTGGAGCCTTCATCCTAGAGCAACAAGTATAATCATAACTCAAGCATACTTGCCGAGCATACCACTTCAATATATGAATTTGATCCCATATTAGTTTCCCTTTTTGTGTCAAGCGGCAATCCCTAAAGTATTCATGTTGATCCAACTTTACTCCCATTACATAATTGAATGGGGTTTTCTCAGGATTATTAAAGTAGTACATAATATTTTTCACATACCCAACATCGAGGGTTTTAGGAGGTTTCCCATCTCCATGAGCAGAAAGTACACCTAATTTTTTTTGGTATTTCATGTTCCATATCCATAACTAAAGATAAAGAACAACTAAGAACAGCAAATAAAAAATACTTAGTGATAAAGCAAACAAGCACACACGAGAATATCCACCCCACGCTATTGCTCCCCGGCAACGGCGCCAGAAAAAGGTCTTGATAACCCACAAGTATAGGGGATCGCAACAGTTTTCGATAAGTAAGAGTGTCGAACCCAATGAGGAGCTAAAGGTAGAACAAATATTCCCTCAAGTTCTATCGACCACCAATACAACTCTGCGCACGCTTGATGTTCGCTTTACCTAGAACAAGTATGAAACTAGAAGTACTTTGTAGGTGTTGTTGGATAGGATTGGAAGATAATAAAGAGTACGTAAATAAAAAGTAGGGGCTGTTTATATAAAGAAACAATAAAGTAAATTTAGCGAGTGTGGAAAAGTGGTGGTAGGAGTTGCGAAATTGCCCCTAAGCAATTGACTAGTTTACTAGACTGATAGCAAGTATTATGTGGGAGAGGCCAGTGCTAGCATGTCCTCCCTGACTTGGAATTCTATGCACTTATGATTGGAACTATTAGCAAGCATCCGCAACTACTAATGTTCATTAAGGTAAAACCCAACCATAGCATTAAGATATATTGGTCCCCCTTCAATCCCGTATGCATCAATTTCTATGCTAGGTTGAAGCTTCTGTCACTCTTGCTCTCCAATACATAGTCCTATCAACATACAACTAACCCTAGGGTGTGATCCACGCGCGCAATCATATGATGGGCACCAAAGGAGAGCAACATAACCACAAGAAAATTAAATCAATCATAGCAATTCATCAACCACCGATAGGACAACGAAAATCTACTCAGACATCATAGGATGGCAACACATCATTGGATAATAATATGAAGCATAAAGCACCATGTTCAAGTAGAGGGTACAACGGGTTGCGGGAGAGTGGACCGCTCTAGATATAGGGGGGGAGGTGATGGAGATGTTGGTGAAGATGGCGCAGGTGTTGGTGTAGATCGCGGTGATGATGATGGCCCCCGGTGGCACTCCGGTGCCACCGGAAGCGAGGGGGAGAGAGCCCCCCTCCTTCTTCTTCTTCCTTGACCTCCTCCCTAGATGGGAGAAGGGTTTCCCCTCTGATCCATGGCCTCCATGGCATGGGAGGGGTGAGAGCCCCTCCGAGATTGGATCTGTCTCTCTCTGTTTCTGCGTTCTCAGATTCTTCCCTTTCACTGTTTCTTATATTCCCAGAGATCCGTAACTCCGATTGGGCTGAAATTTTGACACAATCTCTATACAGAAATTAGCTTTCTTGCGGTGAAAGAAAGGCACCAAACGCCTTACGGGTGGCCCACGAGGGCCAGGGGCGCGCCTGGGGGGGCGCCCTCCTGCCTCGTGGCCACCTCGGGCACCGTCTCACGTGGATTTTTCTTCCCAAAAATCATATATATTACAAAAAATATCTCCGTCAGTTTTTATCCCGTTTGGACTCTGTTTGATATGGATATTCTACGAAACAAAAAACATGCAACAAACAAGAACTAGCACTGGGCACTGGATCAATATGTTAGTCCCAAAAATAGTATGAAAAGTTGCCAAAAGTATATGAATGTTGTAGAATATTGGCATGGAACAATCAAAAATAATAGATACGACGGAGACGTATCAAGGTGAAGCGGCCTGGTGGCGCGGTGCGGCATGCTGGGCTTGACGTTGAGACAAGCACGAGCTCAACAGAGGCTCGGGTGCAGCTCAGAGCGCGTCGACTGCGTGTTGGAGCCCGTGTCCTCACGCGGTCACCATGCACACTATGCCATCGTGATGCCCAGGCGATGCCAAACTATGTCTAGGCTGTCGACCATGGAGTGTTTAGGCTAGGAAAGGATTTAGCAAACCACCAGGATGAGTGAGTTGATCACATCACTTACTGAAAGTTTTTGGACAGAAACTTGTGGTCAAAGTTGTGATCAAACCAGAAAGAGTTAGGAGCTGAGCTTTGGGGTTTAGTGTTAGGTTACTAAGGTAGTGATGCTCAAGAAAATTTAGCTCCAAAAGATCAAGGAATAATGCACTTGCTGTACAAACTGCATTTTTAGGTCAGAATGCAAATGATTTTTCCTAGCAAAATTGGGTCACATGACCTCTTGATATTTTTGCATAGGATGATGAGGCACTATCCAAAGGGTGTGTGTCAATTTTCTCTGATTTTTTGGGCAAGAAACAGAGAGGTTGCTTTGGAGGGAAAGTGAAAATATTCCATTTTCGGGGTGAAAAATGAATATTTTCCTTAGAAGAATTTTTCCAAAGCAATGTGAGGATGGATGAGAGGTCAAGAGGGGTTGTGGGAGGTGAGAGGAGTCACTTGGGTGAAAATCAAAACAATGCCCAAGTGATAAGTCCAAATGAATTAACTCAAAATCCAAATAAAAAGGAAAAAGGCAAAGGAAAATCTTGAGGGCAAAAACCAGGGTGTCATACTTATTCCGATGGATCACCTATTCTTGTCTGTATACAGGGCACTGTTGATGTTACCAAGGAATCATGTGTTGTCTCCCATGGTCGCACTCTCCGGACCTATTCTAACATCCGTTGCAGGGTATTCGGGATGGATACTAGTGTGCTAGCGCCAACACATTCTCCCTGGTTCAGTATTGATAGTCTTGGAGAAAAACTCGCTCTTCCTTGTACAAAACTATCCAATGATGGTGAAAGACGATCCAGCTGTTGTTGGCACAACGTTACTACCATTTACGAGAAACAACTGTATCTATACCTAGGACATTGCTATGCTTCCCTACCCTGGCTATCACAATATGCGTCCTGATATAGGCCGCTTCAGCCTGGATGATGATTCTTGCGTTGGTATCAAGATTGACAATAGCTGGCCTTGCCCAGAGAATCCCTTCTAGTTCAAAGCAAGCGTTTCCAATGCCAAGGAATTGGTTGGCCTGAAGTTTATTTCATCGCTTTGTTATTTGTTGTGTGAGAAAAAATTTAGTATTTATAATGTATCCTCATTGTCGTTGTGGGTTGATGACCTGTTGTACGTAATGCTAAATGATATGCCTGTGATAAACTTACTAAATTTATGAATGGCTTTCGAGTCGGTTCTCAGAGTGGGTGCTGCGACGAGGCAAAAAATATATTCCCGAATACATAATAGTACGTGCATTGCAATAGGTTATCGAATGAGTCCAATCAACAATAGTACTACTATTTGTACTACTAGCTTCACATGCTTCGCGCGTTGGGCGGGTGTTTTTACTGTAGTTGCGAATCCCATCATCCTAGGTCCTCGTATGAGTCCAATCAACTGTAGAAATTGCATTCTGATGTTTGGGTTCAAACTTTCAAAACTGCTGCACCATCTCTACGTCTATGTATACGTAATACAACAAGTTTTAAACTTGAGACCAACCATCCACCGTCACAAAGAACACTTTTTAACTTAGCACAGACTCCAGGAAATTTGGCCACAGTGTGAGGTGGGCCATATGTTAATGTGTTCATTGTACGTAACCAGCAACTCAAATCCTTGATATATAGTAGGGTGGCATGGGCCAGAACAAGCATTCACATCCAGGAGTACGACACACGCCACGAGCACGACTTCCATCTGACACCATATTTCTTGGACTCCGTGCTACATCTATCTCTTCAACCTCCTTGTTTCTCTAACTCAGCCATCGCGCGGCGAGCGAGGCGGGGGTTTGCCGATAGTCGGTTTCCTCAACTGCGGTCCCACTTGTAAGGCCAACTCCAGCGCACGACCCCAAATGGACGTCCGTTTTACCCAGATACTGTCCGTTTGGGTAGGGCAATGGGGTCGTGTCCAGGCCATTTCTCGGATGCAGTGGCTGTGCGCCCAACACACGGATGCATCCCGGCCGCATCCCGTTTGCGTACATTTTTCTTTACAAACACATATCTTTTTTTCATCATTGATTTTTGGTACATGGAAATACATCACCAAATTTTGACTAGAAAAGCAAGACCAAAGAAAACAAGAACCACAAGAATACGTTTTAGAAGATATCCGACTTCCATAACTACTCCTGTAAGTTGGATTAGTGCCTTCTCAATGCATTAATTGTTGATCTGCGGAGGCTCGATCTTGCGTGCTTCTTTCTTCTTCGAGTGTAAAGAAGTAGACATTGCTTCCTCGCATCTAGTCTCATGTCTAGCCTCTATTCTATCAACAAGTGAAATAGTCTCATCTCTAGCCTCTATGCTAGCTAAAGGTGAACGAACATCTACTAAATTGCGCTCTATCAATATGTCATTGTACTCTTCTTCCTAATACCAAAACTTGCATCCATTCTACACAATAAAATTTTAAGTTAGCACAACTAGTCAAATCTGAGAGCACAACCAAAGCTAATGTAGCACATGCCCCATCGCTTCAGCACTTGATGATCACCCATCTGGGTTGTTCCGGCATTGTAGACACGCGGCGCAAGACCTTCTTTGGGCAGTCATTGCACGTAATGAGTGGCAAGGGTGCACCGACGAGCTTTTGGGCCAGCACCGAGCCCGGTCGATCGCCATTCATGTATCTTCCACCAGACTATCGACGGTGTAGATCCGAGCGGCTAGAGGAGGAGTCAGTACCTGCATGCGGCCTTGTGGCCTTGTCGGGGCCTTTCGGGTCGGTGCCCGGCTAGTCCATGGCACGACACGGCCTCCCACAGCTGGGCGAGCTCAAGCCTGACCGGATCCGCTCCAAATCCGGCCGCCGGGTGCGCAAAACAGGTAGCCGTGGTTGGGTAGCTCGGGGGTGTCGAGGGAAACGGGGTTGGGCGAGCGCGCATCCGAGCTGCACGCGCTGGAGTTGGCCTAAGTGAAGATGCAAGACAACACATGTTTCCCTAGCGGTGTGGTGGACCAACCGTGTGGGGGTGCGAAGTGGCTTCGCTCATGTGGGGGACGGAGGCCATCCCGCACGGGCGCTAGGTCTGACAGGACGGCCTTGTTGTCCGCGTGTGACCTCTTTGGCAACCGTCTGCTCCCCACTAGCCTCTTCGTGTACCGTGGCAACCGTCCACCACCTCTTCGCCTTTCGCTCTCGATCTGGAACTGCTGTCGCACGCTCTTCCTCCCTCCTCCATTTGCCTTCACCCTTCCTTCTGCCGTCGTTTGATCGTCTTCTCCATGGAGGGAACAGGCCAGAAACGACCCCGTTATTCTTGCCCTAATCTGAAAGATGACGTGGTGGAGGAACTCATTGATAGGTGCGATGTCATCACCTCGGCTAGCATGGCAGGTTCATTCAAGACCATTCTCGACTCAACTAATAACATCATTAAAAAGAACCCAAGGGTCCAGGAGCGGTTTGATCTCCCCTATCTTCTTCATCATGACCCTGCTCGTTGGTGCGCGGATGATGAAAGCCGCGCCTTGTGCAAGTTGATGCCTCTTGATAATGATACGTGTGATGTTAAGATGCCATCGATTAAGGATAAGGCCTGGGCAGGTGCAAATGGAGATTTGGTTGTTTATATTGGGCACAACTGCGAGTGGGAACTTGTGAATGTGTACACTCGTCACCAAGTTACACTTCCAAAAATCTTAGTGCCCAGAGGTTGAGCACACAGATGGTCTACGTATGTTCAAGTACGATCATGGTGACTGTCGTCTACAGAAGATAGCAATTTGTCGAGTTCCCACCCGCTCTTGGGATTACACGAACTATCAAGTCGTTGCTATCTTCGACAAGCTTGTTTCCATCCTTACTTCCACGCCTCCATGGATATTGCTCAAAAATCAGTTTCTGTACACGGATGTACTCCCTCCATCCCATAATGCAAGGCGTTTTTTGACACTAGTGTAGTGTCGAAAAGCGTCTTACATTATGGGACAGAGGGAGTACATGTGTACTGTGATGCAATTCAATACGAGGGTCGTGTGTTTGTTTCCACCACTCATGGAACTGTTTTTGCATGGAATCCTGATGCTTTCGGTATGTTTGTCTTCCACCATAATTATAATTTTTTCATCCACATGCGTGCGGGTTAGCTAATTTCCCTTTAGTAATTAACCTTCTTGTGTTTCCAAGGTCTTGTAAACATTCCACCACCTATACTTTAAAAAATTATAACCAAGGGGGAGATGATGATGGTGATGATGACGAGCAGGACCTATATACTCAGTGGCGTCTGGCAACTTATTCCGATGGATCACCTATTATTGTCTGTATACAGGGCACTGCTGATGTTACCAAGGAAGCAAGTGTCGACTCCCATGGTCGCACTCTCCGGACCTATTCCAACATCCATTGCAGGGTATTCGGGATGGATACTAGTGTGCTAGCGCCAAAACCTTCTCCCTGGTTCAGTATTGATAGTCTTGAAGAAAACTCGCTCTTCCTTGGACAACACTATCCAATGATGGTGAAAGGCGATCCAGCTGCTGTTGACATAATGTTACTACCATTTATGAGAAGCAACTGTAACTATACCTCGGACATTGCTATGGTTCCCTACCGTGGCTATCACAATATGCGTCCTGCGCTTCAGCCTAGATGATCAGTCCTGCGTTGGTCTCGAGATTGACAATAGATGGCCCTTCCCATAGGCTTACCTATGGTTCAAAGCAAGCGTTCCCAACGTCGAGGATTGGTTGAGCTGAAGTTCATTTCATTGCTTGTTATTTATTGTGTGATGAAAACTTTAGTATTTACTAGAATGTTTTGGTGGAACTAATCTATAATCCAACATGTATCCTTATTGTTGTTGTGTGTTGATGACTTGTTGTAGGTAATGAATGGTGCATTTGCATATGCATGTCATAAACTCAATTTATGAATGGTTTCCGACTCACTTCTTGGAGTGTGAGTACCATAGTAGTATAGCCAACATCCGGTTATATGAAGTTGCCACATCACATAGAGCCAACCTAATATTGGAGTATGCTAGCACAATAGTTAGTTCTAGTTAGATGAACTAGAGCTAGATGTCGCACGGAGGCCGAGAAATATGGTGATAGAGTGACTGCGTGAGGTGGGCTTGTACGTAGTATGATGTAGGTGCAGAGCTTGCCGTGTTTCCTACTCCTCCGGTCTAAATGTGGAGAAGATTTGGTCAAGTTCTTCCTCCTTTTGCCGACACATGGGACATCCAGCATCTAGGTCGTGTCATGCAAGAAAATTGAGTGCTAGTTGAAGCCACGTGATGTGCATCTTGGGTTAAACTGTAAATAGAATCTTACTCTTGAGTAACTCCAAAAGCGGCCACCAAAGATCTTTATTGGATTTGTTTTTCATCACCAGCATGTCGAGGTGAAAGATGTGCAGGTTCAGTGGGTCGTCTTGCGTTTTCACTGACATGTGGAACTGCATGTGAGCAAACAGACAATGGGATCTGCGCGTTTGCTGGCTGGCTGAGAAGAGACAGAGAGATGAGGGCTGAGCATGGACTCTAGGAAATTTCGTGACAATGTGAGTAGTACTAGTGGTGTACCGTACTCCTGGAGAGATAATGTGTTCGCTCTACGTAACCAGCACCTCGATATAGTGGGGTGGCATGGGCCATAACTAGCATTCACGTCTAGCAGTACGGCACACTCCACCCACACGAGTCCCATATGACACCAATTTTCTTGGAGTCCATGCTACAACCATCTCTTCTCCCTCCTGTTTTCTCAGCCATCGCGCGATGGGCGGGGTGGGGGTTTGCCGATAGTCGGTTTGCTCAACTGCGGTCCCACTTGTAAGTGAAAATGCAACACATCATGCATTCCCTCTCGAGTAGCGTGCCAGACCAACCGTGTGGGGGTGCGATGTGAACATGGTAGGCTTTTCCTTTTGAACTTGTAACTTGTAAAATTTGGTTATGCTCCATGGCGCGATCGATAGATAGAAATAACGATTTCCCCTGGAGTAATGAGAAGTTTGGTTCTAGCGCAGTTCATGCATCGAGTACATACAAAAATTATGAAGTTGATGCGAAAGGTTAGATAATTACTAGTAGTATAATATACTACTACATGGATTTAATGGAAAGATAAAGATACATACAGATCCATCAACGACATCCTCACGCCCTAGTGCGCTGGGTCACCAACCAACGTGTGAGGAGTAGCGGTGTTGGTGGTGAGCTCAACGTGCTTCTGAAGAATGCCATCCAAGGTTGCCCTGCGGTCCAAGAAGGCCAGCGTCCTATCATCCTCCTCTTGCATGTAGTAGTCCTTGTGGGAGATTTGCGCGTAGACGTGGGTGATTATGTCGACGGTGTCTTGCAGCACCAGGCGCTGCGCGGCGAGCGCGACCTCGAGGTGGACATTCTTCAAAGCAACGACGGGAAATGCAGGGCCACCAGTGCGTTGAAGAGGTTGTCACCATAGAGGCCGTTGAGGGTGGTGGGCATCACAGAGCCTGGGCGCATGGGATGGAGGCGTACGGCAAGGTCGTCCACGAGCTTCTTGACAACGATGAACTTGTCGAGGAAGCCGACGAGGACCTCGTCGGACAAGGAGACGAAGCTGTCGTCCAAGAGGCCTCTCGCCCTGGCGGCCTCAAGCACGACCTGGAGACGTTCCTCGGTGCCAGGCCGTAGGCCGGCATCGTGGACCACCTGGCACAACCGGCTGATGCTCGCACTCATTGCCTCCATGGGTCTAGCTTCTAGTCAACTGATCTTGAGATTGGAGTGATCACTCTTGCCCTTGGTTAGGGTGCGTAGGTGCGTAGGATTTCGTAGATTGGATTGCCGAGAAGCCTTTATATGAGAAGTGCAGACTTCATTGCATACTTGCATTCACGTGTGTGTTGGCCATCTACTCCTCGGCCCTCCCTCCATGCCGATGCAGTATAGTCATCTCACCGAGACCAAGTTGGGGCAAAAAGAGAGAACTTTTATGTTTACTGGTTTATTGGTCCCCTTTGCATTTTGCGCCAAGTTTTGACCTTTGATTTAACTAACAAAATGTTAATGCATGTAACCAAAAATGTTGTGCTATAGTCTCAAGTCATTGAATGCATACGCACCCCACATCTGCTATTGTGTGATTTCTTTTTTTTCGTGGCAAAAACAGGGAACGAGGTGGGTAGTTAATGCACCGCGCCTAAAAGGTTTGGTATTATTTGGTTTTCGTAATGTGACTAATGCACCAGTACGGAGGGAGTATAATAGTAGTCTTTGATTGCAATTTTTTGTAGGTAGCTTACCAAGCTGAGGGCTCAGTGAGTACAATAGTAGTCTGATTGACGAGACTTCAGATTTGAGCCATCTATCGGAAGGGAGAGTGTATAATATCATCGGGGACTACATTTAAAAACGAATAAAACAATACTCCATGTATTTATTTATAGAGGGAGTAGTATATTTTTTGTGACATGCATTACTAGATACTGCTAGTCAAATACTAAATCCAGATGGTTGTGGTAGTACTACTAAATCCAGACGGTGGTGCTAGACTAGTAGTAGTACTACCAATGTAGTACTAGTACTGTGCTACCCGTTGGTCAAATTACTCCTCACAGTGAAGTGACAAGACCCTGCGCCGAGATGACACCCGAGTGTAGGCGCCGTGTTCAGCATACCAAAGTCAGCCTCACCGTGTGCAGTCACTATCATCATGGCTGTAGAGCTATCCTGCTTACCACTATCCATGTTCAACGTAATTTCCCGTGCGTTGCCACGAATATCTCTACTCTTTTCTTATAGAGTGCGAGTAAGATGCTTGTGCATTGCACGGAATACCAAGAGTGGGGGTGGACGGCGCCGGTAGCGGCCATCGTGCCAGATTGTTCCATGGCCTTCTAGATGTGGTGGGGAGGAGATAAGGCTGATTGTGTGAGACAAGGAGTTGTTTGTAAATAGGGAACAAGTGCGGGCATCTTTTTGCAAAACTGCTTAAGTTTGCTTTGTATGCGGCAGATCTAGATCCGACGGCTATTGGTGAAAGATGGCAGGCACACCATCATCACCAACTCAGGACCTCTTTAATTCGTAGAATTTTGATAACGTAGGAATAGGACACGACAATATTACAAGTTTCAAACTGATATTACAAATGTTAGGAGTAATGCTGCACTTACGAAGAGGAAATTATTAGGAAGTTTACGTAAGAACTTTCGTTACTTTAGGTGGATGCAACATTATCGTACAAACTAAAATCCACCGCCCTGACAAGTCAGTAATGGGCAAATAAATTTTTGAGTCTCTGTCAACTTGATGTTTCAAAAACAAATTCAGCTTCTGCGGAGACTTTGTCATTTAGGCTTAGACGCTTGCGGTGATCAGCACGCCATTCATTGTTGCGCCAGAGAATGCCAAACCTCATTACCTTGAGCACACTTACCTCCAGAACAAAGAACCTGGCCAATTTAATCTTAGATGTATTGCCTCGGTAGTCGATCAAATCAATTATGTAAGATGGAGATCAAGGCATTCGATGAGATTGTTATAGTGTAGCACATTTTTCACTTTTGGGTCTTTTTTAATGCAAAAGAAGAGAACATATTAGAGCAGCTAGCTGTATAAGATTGTCGTGTCATCAAGAGGTACCAATGTCATTCGCTCATACGATAGGGTTGTCTCTAAGGCTAGTGATGTTTTTTCACTCACTCACTCTCGCTCTCTTTCTCTTTCCTCTCATTTACCTAGGAGCACATGAAGAGCTTGGGCATTTGTTGCCTTCCACTATGTGGCCGATGCCATGCTTCTCAAAAGTATGCCACATAATATGCATCGATGTTAAATCAAAAGATTTTTGCACCGCTCTAGCAATGTGAGAGAGTTGGCACCGCTGTGCACACAGACCCACATGTATAAACAAATCAATCAAACCAACTACACCAGCCTCTCACTCTCCCAAACAAGTGTTTTTTATTGCCTTAGTCATCTCCCTCTCCCACGCAAATGTTTTTTCATTGCGTTAGTTAATTTGGCACCGGAGAAAAGTAGGTGATCCAGATTGTGGCACCAGGTGAGCAATCGAGGGGCATCGATGCCAAATGCATCACAAGTGAATTTGGCACGTGTTTTGGCCTACATAGTGGAGGGCCGTTATAGGCAACTTTTGTACTACCTCGTATTTAGTGTAAAATTTTGACCATAGATTTACATAATAAAATGCCAATGCATGTCACCAAAAATTATAACATTTGACATTATGTTCAAATACGAATGCAATGATATAATTTTTAGTGACATGCTTTAACATTTTGTCGGTTAAATTTATGGTCAAATTTTGATACTACAAAATAGGAAGAGTAAACTAGGACGGAGGTAGTACTTGCTCTTAGGGTAACCATAGAGTTACTAGTCTAAGTTACTTGCCACCATGACTAGCCTAGGCTACTAGTAGTACAACAAAAAAACGATGCAGGTGATCACGTCAGAAAAAAATACTAAAACATTTCTTTCAGTGCAGTGCATACATGTAGTTTTGAACACTACACTTGTCATCATAATTTGGGAAAATTACGAAAAAAATTGAACTACGTTGTGATTACCGTTTACTAATAGGAAAGAAGTTTCACCTCGATGAGTAGCTTCTCCATGCACGGAAAGCATGTAAGGAATCCAAGAACTTGATCCAGATTGGGGCCAATAGATTTTATTGCCAAGAGCTTCACTATGCGCATAGACTGGGTCAAGCTTGTGGGAATCATTTTCTGGATGACAGTCGTAAATATATCAAGAAGAAATTGAAAAATGTGAATTTCAAGAAGACGAAGAAGAAGTTAAGTGTTGTACCTGAACGATTACGGATGCAATAAAGAGTTCGGAGAATTTGGCAGACGAGTACACCAACGCTGTCAATTTCAGCGTGTCAATGACCCTGATTTTTGTTGGACCTTCTAGATCAGATACAAGCAATCTCTCAAGGAAAGGCGCATTCTCAATGACCATAACGTGGAATAGCTGGAGTAATCTCTTACCAATTGATGTCTTTTTGCGGGGCCAGCAAGATACATAAATCCATCGGAGATTCGCCAAGGCGATGTGAAGGCTAATGAACCCGTGGATCTGCCTAAGACTTAGCTACTTGAGCGCAGTACAACTGCGGAGCGGGTGCTCCATAGCCTTCTTCGAGATGCCAACGCCGAAGAGGTCGAACTGCTTGAGTTGAGGGAGAAGAAGGGCATGCGTGGCATTAATCTAGAGAAAATAGCAGGAGCTAAAGCTGGCGTGGCGCAATGTTGGCGTGAGGCGGAGCACGGACGGTGGCAGATAGCGACACCGTCCAGCTTCAAACCTGAGCTCCTCGAGTTGATCTAGGGCGGGGGATAAGAACCACTTGTCGAACTTGGCTTGGACCTTGCAGTTGGTACTAAACATGCGGATGTCAAGGCGTCTGGCTGGCCTAGGGTGCAACGTCGGTGTACACGTGTGTTGGGTGTGCATGAATGCATCCTTCTGGGCATGCCGCCGTGCAGTGGTGAAGTGTGCGTGAGTGCGTCCTTCACGTGGAAGAAGTGTGCCCTCAATTTACTAGCGTGCGGGGTGCTACCCCGAGTGGTTTCAACTTTGTTTACTTCATCGCATGTCAGATGGGCCTCTAGAGAGTTCATGTGGATTGGTTGACCGATCAACTAGACAATATACGGAGCTATATGCTGACACAGTGACCATATAATCCCTCGGTATAGAGAGTTCGAGTGAGAGGGGAGGCCCATGAGAGATAGTAGAGAGAGAGAGAGAAAGAGCTACTCCCTCCGTTCGATAATGTAGTGCCTATATTTTTTTAAAGTCAAATTTTTGAAACTTTGACCAAGTTTATAAAGAAATTACTTATCTACAATACCAAAGATAAATGATAGTATGAAGTAAGTACATGTTGTGATGAATCTAATGATCGTTCCAGATGTAAATGTTTTTCTCCACATATACATGGTCAAACTTTTCTGAGGTTTGGCTTTTCAGAACATCCATATGCTCATGGACATGAGAGAGTACCTAACTAGAGAGAGAGAGAGTGTGTGTGATTTAAATAGAAAGAGTGACTGAAAAAAGTGTGTGTGCATGTGTGAAATATACATGGACAACACATGATAAAGTAGAGAAAAAGCTGGTGTGTCTTATGCAAACATATCACACATGCATCTTCGACAGCGGAAGCGAGGTGAGGAGATAGTGTGTGGTTGTTTGCAACTGAGAGAGAAAGACCCCTAGCACGTGGCCAAGAGAGGTCTGACAAACAAGGGACAGAGGTCGAGAGAGAAGTATGGAGAAAATGCAGACATGGGGAGAGAGAGTGTATGTTTGTGACAGAGAGATCCCTTGGAGATCGTGATGGGACTGCATGGGTGGGAGATCGAGTGACAAGGTGTGTGCGCGATGGAAGATACCCCGAGAGATATCAAGATAGACATATGGATGGAAGGAGACAATACGTGTGTTCCTGATGGCTAGTGAGAGATAGTCATACTTAGGGGGGGAGTGCGTGTGCCTATGATGGAGTGAGGGATTCTGGTACTTAGGGGGGGGTGCGTGTCACATAGAGAGAGAACAAGGGCCGAGAGTGTTAGATGGGTCTATGTAGCGCGAGCGAGATATGTGTATGTGTGAACCAGGGAGATATAAAGTTTGAGAGAGATAGAGGAGCCCTGATACGGCTGAGTGCACTACTGCAGGATGCTGCTAATGCGACACTACGATCATAGACTCTTCGACGAAACTGTGTGCGATGCAATAATCGCAAATGGGGGTGTAAAAAACCCATCAAAAAAGGTGCAAAACATTTGCGATGGAGGATGCATCAAACACGGTTCAGATTTTAGTTGCGTGTGCGATGGAGGGCATACTGTTCAGTTTAATTAACTGTTTGAGATGAGGAGGAACAAAAGAAATGGGCAACCGGATGAAGGTGTGTGCGATATACAACATACAGTTCACTCGGATGAACTGTTTGTGATTAGGCAACACAAAATAAACGGTCAGCCAGATCAAGGTGTGTGCGATATATGACAATGCGGTTCACTCAGATGAACTATTTGCGTTGAGACAAGAGAACATAAATGGTTCAATATAACAAGATGTGTGTGATACGCGGAAAACAGGTCTGTAATTAGAAATGTGTGCGAAGACCGATAATAACACAGACGATTGCTTCTAATAAGACGTATGTGATATGCTCTGTCTACACAACATATATTGGCCATTGGGGGACGGGCAGTCATCCGGATACGCCATAAGGATGTGAAGAGGCATCCTATACCAGCAAGGACAAGCTGTTCCACCAGTAGCTCATGTACTAGAATTCTCAAGTTAAGCATGCTCAAGATGGAGTAGCCATCATATGGGTGAATGGATGGGAAGTTGTGTTGATGTTAAATTAACTGATAGGATGGGTCATATTTGTCAAATTAAATGACCGATACGACCCATCCGATGAGTTAATTTAACCTTGAGGTCCTTGTTTTTTTATTTTTTTATTTTTTAACCCATGTTTAAGAAGGTCTACCACATTACTTTTTGACAATGTGCGATACGTGGCATACAGTTGATCCATCCGACCTGTTTGTGATGGAATAAGCCGTGTGTGTTGTGGAAAACGCTTGCTAGTATTCAACCATTTGCGATTGATGAATTCATCACCGACGGGTTCCCTAGTATGGTCCGTATTCATCTGATCATCATCTACTTCTTGTGCTAGCTCGATGTTCCTTCTATGCTAAGTTTCCATTAATTGTTGGTGTTTTATGAACACGCCACTGTTTCCCACCATTTCCTCACCTGTTTCCCGCCACCCAGCGATATTGCACATAAACCTAGGTGGCGCATGACGCACGGAGGCAACAAGCGCAACCTATAGCACATCCACCTTTTCCAAGCTTGCCAACCTACCAAAGCGTCGCCTCTGCCGTCAACCTCATCGACGAGGAAAACGAGTAGGCGCCACGGCCCATCAAGGCCGAGGCACTCCCCGGCAACTCAATGGACGATGCCGTGATGCGCGTCATCGCCAGGGTTGAGCAGACCTTTGGCGCATGGCGCTTGAGCGCCGCGAATCAAGATAGGCATGTCAGTGCCAACAGGCTGCAGCTCGCGGCACAACATGATCGATGGTGCACCGCAGAGCAAGCTAGGCGCGTCCCTGCCGATAGGATGCGGCTCGCCGCACGGCGAGACCGTTGGAGCGCTGCAGAGCGAGAGGCGCGATGCGCCGCACAACAAGAGTGGATCCATCGGCGTTTGCCTGCTATCGACACGGCATCGCAACTGGGTACACGCCCCGTCAGTACCCCCATTCCTCGCCAGGAGTTGGCAGAGGCCCTCAGCACCGTACTTGCACCAAAGGCCGGTCGCGCCGTACTTGCACCAGATGCCCGCCGTGTCATTCGCATGGGTGGCGCCATTCGCCTTGTCCGCGGCCCGCTGGATGCCAACGCGCTGGTCCGTAGGCTCGACCGCCTCCTTGGCCCAGGTGTCCACATAGGCGCAGTAGAGGAACATGGCTGTCGCATCCTCGAGCTGGTGATCTCCGATGAAATAGCCAACTTGGAGCTCGAGATTGCGCTTCAAATGTACCGCGAGCGTGTTGACCGCTTGGACGAACGCCTGTACGAGTTCAGGTAGAGCCAAGAGCTACCGTAGGCAAGGGCTGCTGGTCATGGTCTCGTGGACGTGTTTTATTTTGTTGAGTCGTTTCAACGTGGATAGCTATGTATTCACAGCAATCATAGTATTGCTCTGTTTATTCCTCTATTTCAATGTGTGTACTCTGTTTTCCGTTCTTATATGTTCTGTTTCGATGTGTGTATATACGCTTTCCATTCTGTATATGTGGATGCTAACAACTAGATTAAAATTAGTATACAAAAACAGATACAAAATTGAATTCATAATATATATATTAATTGTTCATTAGCTCATCATGGAATATATAAATAATATCATCACATATTGAAAGTGCGTTATATCGACTAGAGGGGGGGGTGAATAGGCGATATTTATGAATTCTTCACTGAGGAATTTCAGAGTGAGGAAATTCCTAAGCGAAGAACTACTTGCAGCGGAATAAGTACTGAGAAGTAAACATAACAGAACACAAGCATGGTCATCATAACGAAATGAAGACAAGCACAGAGTACGGAAAGCGTAAACACAGGATGACACAAGATGAAGACAAACAGACTGAAGAAATTGAACTGAGGAAATTGAGAAAGTCTTCAGTCAAAGTCTTCAAACAGATATGAACAAGCACTCAACACATAACTGAGGAAATGGAAGGGTTGAGGAAATGGAACCAGGTAGCTTGGTGAAGACAATGATTTGGTAGACCAGTTCCAACTACTGTGACAGTTGTACATCTGGTTAGGGCGGCTAGGTATTTAAACCTGAGGGCACACAGTCCCGGACACCCAGTCCTGAACATGCAGTTCAGAACACTCAGTCCTCACCGTATTCCCCTTGAGCTAAGATCACACAGACCTCACCCAATCACTCGTGGTAAGTCTTCAGGTGACTTCTGAACCTTCACAAGCTCGGTCACTCGGCGATCCACAATTTCTCTTGGATGCTCTAGACCATGATGCCTAACCGTCTGGAGGATGCACAGTCTTCAAAAGTAACAAGCGTCGGATCCACGCATGATCAATCTCTTTAGTGATGCTCAATCACTTGGGGTTTGTAGGTGTTCGGGTTTGTGTTTTGGTTTTCCTCACTTGATGATTTTCACTCAAAGTCCTCAGAGGATGGGATGCTCTCAAATGACAAGTGTCAGTTTCTCTCGGAGCAGCCAACCAGCTAGTGGTTGTAGGTGGCGGCTATTTATAGCCCAGGGAGCAGCCCGACATGACAAGACATAAATGCCCTTCAATGATATGACCGTTAGGTGGGTAGATATTTTGGGACAGCTGCCACAAGGCACAACAACGGTCGGAAATCTGAGTATCAAATTCCTCAGGGCTATCGTGTTCCTCACTATGTAGGCAATCCGCACTGGCGAATTCCTAACTCCTCAGTCAGAACAAATTCCTAAGAGACCAGAAGACTTCGTCTCTATCACTGAATAATATGACTGAACTGTATGAGATTTCCAATGTGTTCACTCGAAGGGATTGGTAGGTGTAGGATTTTGAGTTGAGCATCACATGGAAAATTTTCCTTAGTATTTCCTCGACCCCCTTTAACAGTACGGTGTTTCCTATGACTCAAGAAAGAGAAAATGAAACTATGAAAACAAAAGTCTTCACGCTTCATGTTCCTCGAATGAATACCAAGTCTTCAAGGTCACACCAATTTCTTCACTTTCAAAGTCTTCAGAAAGTCTTCAGAAATCCAAAGTCTTCAATCGAAGAACTTCATTTTTAGGGGTCGACTTTCTCTATAAATATCAAACTCCTCATAGTCTTATAGACCTGTGTACACTCATAAACACATTAGTCCCTTAACCTATAAGTCTTCAATACAGCAAAATCACTAAGGGGCACTAGATGCACTTACAATCTCCCTCTCTTTGGTGATTGATGACAATAAAGGTTAAGTTTTCAACGGGGATAAACATATGAAGTGTAAATACTGATATTGAGGAATTTGATTGCAAGATATAGAAGAACTCCCCCTGAAGATGTGCATAGTGAGGAATTTTCTTTTGAAGCATTGCACACTTTGAAGAATAGAATCATGGAGATCTCCCCCTATATCTTGTAATTCATACACGCATTTGACATAATATGAAGAATTTGAAATGCATGATGAAATATGGTGACTGAGGTATTCAGCATGCGTGCATTAACATATATGAGGAATAAGCATGCAGAAAAATGCATCAAAAGTATCAGAGCACCATCGGGTTTAAGTTTACAACTTGATCCAATAAAGTTTCAGAAGAGCGAGAGTTGTAACTTAGCCAAAAAACGCCCATATAAGATAGACCCGCTTGAAGACTAACTCAAATTTCTCCCCCTTTCTCATCAAATGACCAAAATGATCGAAAATGAGGACTAACGCACTTGAAGAATATCAAGTTGATGAAGGAGCGCCAGCGTTGTTGGGGTCGTGTGTTGATGTGGAGCCTACCGCAGTGTCGTCCAAGTCTTCATGCTCATCGGTGTCGCGCGATGAAGAATAAGAGCCAACCACCAAGCAAGAGACCTTGACCTTCTTGAATTTCTTCGGTGGAGGTGCAGACCAGTCAAAATCTTCCTTGAGACCCATTTTCTTCAGATCTTCACTATAGACATGGGATAGAATAGCCCAGGTGCGACCGAAAACCTCATGGAGATAGTAATGGTTTTTCTTCACCGCATTGTGTTTAGCGGTCATGTTGTGAAGAAATGAACCAAATTGACGCTTAACCCATTTATGGTTTAGATCCACCTTCTGGTGAAGACTAAGCAGAAGCTCACGGCCAGTCATCACACGAGGAGCAGTGGCCTGAGGATTTGGCTTGGAGGCATGGGCAGCAGAATCATGAGTGGCAGAGTCATCATTGGTGGAATAAGATGCAGCTTTGTGAAACTGACCATCCAATGGACGGATGCCTTCATCAATGACAGCAGGAGCCTTGCCTTTTTCACCGGTTGAAGTAAATGTCTGCTTGAGGACTTCAATCGGGGGCAAGTAGCTGAGGTGATTCTGAAAATCAGCCTTGAAGTTGAGTGAAGACCTTGTCCTGAGGAATCTCATAATCCAAGGTGCATAAGGCTTCAGCTCAAATGGAGAAAGTGCAACATTTGCCAGAGTCCTCATGAAGAAATCATGATAGTTGATAGCAATGCTATGAATGATGTTGAATAGCAGATTCTTCATGATGCCAACTATTTCCTCATCAGATGAGTCGTGGCCTTTGATGGGACTCATTGTTCTCGTCAGAATGCGATAGACGGTTCTGGGCACATAGAGTAAATCCTTTACGGGAATTTGGTCCTTGGGGCTTGACCGGGCTTCAGAGGCTTCATTAACACTTGCATGTAATGAGCAGTGAGTTCAGGTTCTTGGTACAAGCAATGAGCTCCTTCACTGGGTGGACTAATGGGCAGGGCGTGAAGCAATTCAGAGGTCGGTGCCTTATAGTGAGTATTATCGGTCATCCAGTCGAAGACCCAAGTGTTGATATCTTCAGGATCACCTGTGATATGCAGAGTAGCGTAGAACTGAAGAATGAGCTCTTCATTCCAATCAAGAATGTCAGTGCAAAAGTTGAGGAGGCCTGCGTCATGAAGCACACTGAGCACAGGAGTGAAACAAGGCAATGATTCCATGTCCACATGAGGGATATGCTCATGGTAGAAGATTTTGTCCTTGTTGAAAAGCAGTGAAGAATAGAAGTTGGCCTGGCTGGCAGTCCAGAAGCTCTTCCTTCTAAGACGAGCAGAATCATAAGGGTTGTAGTCAGTGAAGAACACGTGCTCGCCAAAGAAATCATCAACCTTGAATTTCTGCTTCTGTGAGAATGGATCATTTGGCTTGGGGTGAGGAGTGCAGTCAATTGCATCACAACCTTTGGGATCTCAATCTCAGGTTCCACAGGCTGAGGAATTTCAGGTACTTCTTCAGTGGCAGCCTGGGACTTCAATTCTTCATTTACATGTTCTTTAGCACTAGTGGCTAGAATTTCTTCATGGACAAACAGTGTGGCATGTGGTTCATCAGATCCCATTTGTATAGTAGTTACCGGGGACTAAGGGATTTGTTGCAATGGTGTGAAGAGTGGAGAGTTGGGTGCTGACTTTCCCAAAAGTCATCACTTAGCACGGGTGTGGTACAACCAGTGTCCACATCTTCATCTTCCATTTCTTAAACGTCGGCCTCTTCAGCAGTAAACTGAGGCATAGGCGAGGAGACAACTGGTGTTGAAGGGATTGTATCCACTTCAATTTCTTCATCCATCTACTCTGACGAAGCAGCAGAGGGATTCTCTTCATCGGATTCACTTGGAATCACATATTCTTCATCAAAAGGAACAAGTTCCTTTGATGGCATGGTTGAGATAGGAACATCATCAATTGGGTTTGCAAACGAGCTGGTCAAAGACTTCATCTTCTTTGGGGCTGAAGAATCTGACGAAGCTGATGCCTTCCTTTTCTTCACTGCTGCACGCTCTGTAGCCTTAGTCTTCTTCACATCTAAAGAAGAGGAAAGATCGGAGTCGGGGTAGGCGCAGGAGGAGCAGAGGAATTTAATTGAGTTTCTTCAGGCATAACTGATGCAGTTGCCCCGACTTCTTCATTTTCTTCAGGCACACCACTAGTGGATGCCCTAGAAATTTCTTTAGCGGTTGGAATGCAGTCATCAGCCCTGGAATTAGCATTTTCTTCAGCAGCCTGATTGTCATCAGCGCTGCTGGCATTTTCTTCAGTCGGCTGAGCAGATGTTTCAGCCTGAGGAATTTCCGGTTGCGTTGGGACTTCAACATTTGAAGTGAAGTTGTCAGCGAGTCTCACAAAACGAACCTTGGCTCCCAGCCAATCAGCATGGTATGCGTCAAATTCATCACTGAGTTTCTTGATCTCAGACTGTATATTGACGAGTTCTTCGGTTGTCATAGAGACAACATTTTTCTTCAGGTATCGCTCCTTTTTGTACTGCGCTTTCTTGATCTGCCTGGCCTTCTCAAACTTCCATTTTTCTTCTTGTATGAAATGAGTCAACATATGACTTTGGCCAGGTGTCAGCTTGAAATCAGGCATGGGAGTATTTGGGTCATTGTGCCATAAGTCAATGTACTCAAGGATCAACTTTGGATCCAAAAGCAGAGGCACACTTGTTCCCTTGGCTCTAGCAGCCCTGACTTGCCCGTCTCTGATGATTTCGGCAAGTTCCTCATCATCAGCTTCGTCTTCATCTGACGGCACTTGGAAGGCGACCTTCTTCTTCTGAGGACTTGGTCGAGAGCCTTGTCCAGTAGTTGCCTTGGTCTTCAATAGAGTGGGACCAGCTGAAGAATGTAGTGGTGCTGAGGAACTAGCAGATGCTCCTGAGGCAATAGAGATGCCCTTCGTCCTTTGGCATGAGGCGAGATGCGCCGGTGCTGAGGATTTTGTCGTAGCAGCTGAGGACTTGAGCGAAGGAGCTGAGGATTTTGAAGGAGCAGGAGCAGCGTGAGGAGTCGGCCGTGAGGGATTTGAAGAGTTTGGCCGAGAGGGCATTGCTGAGGAACTTGGCCGTGAGGGCATTGTTGGTGAAGCACTTGGCTTGTGAGCAGGCTTCTTTGGCATGGCCTTCTTTGGCTTGCTTTGCAGAGGCCTCAGCAGTGGCAACAACAGCAACAGAGTCTTCATTGAATTTCCTTACTGCTTCTCTTGCTTGTCTAGCCAACTTGGCCTGGCACTTGGCCCATTCATTAGGATAATCCTCACCGCGCTTGAGGCTGGTGGGATCTGCTTCTTGGCCAGGTGCCAACGGAGGTCTTGGGCATGGAGGATTTAGAGCGAATTTCTTCATGTATTTTGGAGTAACATATCTGTACTCCCTCCACTCTCTTTCCCATCTCCTCTCTATTCTTTGGATGTGCACTTTGCGCTCATTCTTGGTTTCCTTTCCATGAGTGGCCTCATCAGGAGCGCAATAGTCCTTGTATATGTCATCAGGGATCTCAAAAGCAGTATTGACCTCAGGCCTCTTTCCTCCTTTCTGTGGCTTCTTACGTCAGCCATTTTCTTCAGCTGATGAATTTGAACAATGGAATTCTCTGAAGATGTATGCAACTTTTCTTCGAGGAACGCTGCAAATGAGTTAAGTTGATGAGAACCTAGTGATTCAGCAGCTGACATAAGTACCTATGAACAGAGTATAGTTGTGAGGAATTTGGAGAGGTCATATGCGTTCTCAGAGGTTTTTCAAAAAGAACAAGTTTGAGGAATTTGACCAGATGTCTTGAAGAATTTCACTAAGCGTTCTTTGTCTTAGGTTCTAGAGATGTATAGATCAAAAATCCACACATTTGAGGAATCTTGAATAAAAACATAGCTTAGAGAAACGAATCAAGAACAGATGACATGTGAGGTGTTTTAGTGTGTGAAGATATGAAGAAAAACACCTTTGAGGATTTTGCAGAAATCATTTGAATCAAAGAGGGCAATAAAAGTAACTTTTAATTACCCTAGACGAAGAACACGACGAACTGGGAAGTGGAGTTGTGAAGTTCGTCAGTGCAGATCTTCCACGCCCTAACCCGGCAGAGGAAGACAGCTACAGCGGCGGCAGAGTGAAGAAATTTGTGGCCGGCGCGAGTATGACGGTGACGAGGTCGAGGCAGTGAAGCTCTTCTTCACCGGCGACGATGAAGTAGCGGCGGCGCTAGGGTTTGAGAAGCTCGAGCTGGAGTGAGGTCGAGCTGAGTAAAAGAGAAGTGAGGAAGGGGAGGGGGGTATTTATAGCCATGGTGAAAAACTGTTCGCCCGAAGAATTTGGACGAACGTGCCCCTAACCCTTCTCATTCGCTTGACATGTGTCACCCACGTACTGAGAAGTGGATATCATGTGAGATCGTGGGTGAATGTATAGGTGTTATCGTGGGATGTGGAATGGTTTGAGCGGCAAAGCCGAAAATTTAGATAAGATAGGTTTTAAAGTTCTGTTCGCAATTTCTTTAGCTAACAAGGACACAGTGAATATTTTGAACGAGTTTCAAATAGAATGCACATGAAGAATTTGTGAATAGAATGGGTTGAGTTTAGCACAGAGGGGCTAGGGTCCGATCACATTCACTTAGCAGAAAAAAGCAACTTGAAGAATTAGCAATAAGGGAATGCTGTAGCCAATGAAGAAAAACGACGAAAACAGTGAAGACAATGCAAAGTTGAAAAACAACTGAGGAATTTCAAAGAGGAAAAGCTCAAATGAAGATTTTCAACTTTTGGTGGTGGCGTGACCCACCGTATAAGAATGATGATTTCAGACACCGCGTACAATTGTCGTAGGGTTCTGAGAATCAAATTCTTCGTTAATTTCTTCACACTTAGAGTGTTAGTCTTCATTGATTGAAGAAAAACATTTCTTCATGTGTTGCACATCTAAGTCATCAGTTTTGCATAAGTGTTAGGATGAGTGTCCTTTTCAAAGAACATTCGAAGATTCTAAGATATTTAGCTCACACCGCAACTTGCTAAATCTCTTCTCATCCAAGGGCTTTGTGAAGATATCGGCTAGTTGTTCTTCAGTCTTCACATGCTCAATAGAAATGTCGCCCTTCAACACATGATCACGAAGAAAATGATGACGAATCTGAATATGCTTTGTCTTCGAGTGCTGAACTGGGTTGTGAGCAATCTTGATGGCACTCTCATTGTCATAGAAGAGAGGCACATTCTTCACGTTGACGCTGTAGTCCTTGAGAGTTTGCTTCATCCACAGCAATTGAGCACAGCAAGAACTAGCAGCAATGTACTTAGCTTCAGCAGTAGACAGTGATACGCAGTTCTATTTCTTCGAGGACCAACAGACCAAAGATCGTCCGAGCAAATGACATGTACCAGATGTTGACTTGTGGTCCACATGATCACCAGCATAGTCAGAGTCAGAATATCCAATGAGATCAAAAGCCGAGCCCTTGGGGTACCATAATCCAAGTGTTGGTGTGTGATCTAGATATCGAAGAATATGTTTCACAACCTTATGGTGTGATTCCTTTGGTGTATCTTGAAATCAGGCACACATGCAAACACTAAGCATTATATCTGGCCTAGATGCACATAAGTACAATAAAGAACCAATCATGGAGCGGTATACCTTTTGATCGAAGTCAATACCATTTTCATCAGTGCATAGATGGCCATTTGTGGGCATAGGAATTTTGACGCCTTTGCAATCTTGCATGCCGAATTTCCTCAGTACATCCTTGAGGTATTTCTCCTGAGATATGAATATGCCATTGCGTTGTTGACGAATTTGAAGACCTAAGAAGAATTTCAATTCTCCCATCATAGACATTTCATATTCCTCCCTCATCATATAACCAAATTCATCAGTATAACGTTGGTTAGTACAACCAAAGATAATATCATAAACATATATTTGGCACACAAAAAGTTCACCATCATAAGATTTAGTGAAAGGAGTAGGGTCGAGTGAACCAGATTTGAAGCCTTTCTTCATGAGGAATTCCTTCAAAGTATCATACCACGCCCATGGGGCCTGCTTGAGGCCATAGAGGGCCTTATTGAGTCTGAAGACTTTGTCAGGATGCTTTGGATCTTCAAAACCTGGTGGTTGAGCAACATATACTTCTTCCTCAAGCTTACCATTGAGAAATGCACTTTTCACATCCATTTGATATAAAGTGATATCATGATGGTTAGCATAAGCAAGTAATATGCGAATAGCCTCAAGTCTAGCAACAGGTGCAAAAGTTTCATCGAAGTCAATTCCTTCAACCTGTGTGTAGCCTTGAGCTACAAGCCGACTTTATTCCTCACCACAAGGCCATTTTCATCTTGCTTTTTGCGGTAGATCCACTTTGTGCCAATGATATTGTGCTTGCGAGGATCTGGACATTTGACCAGTTCCCAGACATTGTTGAGCTCGAACTGATGCAATTCTTCTTGCATGGCCTGAATCCACTCAGGCTCCAGAAATGCTTCATCTACCTTAGTGGGCTTTGTGATAGAGACAACAACAAAGTGCCCACAAAAGTTAGATAAATGCGAAGCTCTTGAGCGTGTGAGAGGACCTAGAATGTTGACGCCGCTGATGATTTTCTCAATTTGCACTTCATTTGCGATGCGAGGATGAGCGGGTTGACGTTGAGGAATTTGATCAGCATTTTCTTCAGCCCCATTTTCCTCAGGTGCACCAGCATGATGTTCTTCATGTTCTGGAATAACTTCTTCAGCAGATTCTTCAGTAGGAATGACATCCTCTGTAGCCTTGAGCTTAATAGATTCCTCAGGAGGTATTTCATCTGTCACAGGAGGTAGGTGCTTTCTTTGCGAGCCATTAGTCTCATCGAACCGCACATCTATAGTTTCAACAACCTTGTGATGATAGGTGTTAAAGACTCTGTAGGTGTGCGAGTCCTTACCATAACCGAGCATAAAACCTTCATGTGCTTTCGGTGCAAATTTAGAACAGTGATGAGGATCTATAATCCACCATTTAGCACTGAGGACTTTGAAATAACTCACATTGGGTTTCTTGTCAGTGAGGAGTTCATATGCAGTCTTCTTGAAGAATTTGTGAAGATATACTCTGTTGATGATGTGGCATGCAGTATCAATTGCCTCAGGCCTGAAGCGAGGAGGCATCTTGTACTCATCAAGCATAGTGTGGGCCATCTCCACAAGAGTCCTGTTCTTGCGCTCCACGACACCATTTTGCTGAGGAGTATAAGGAGCAGATAATTCATGAGTAATACCAAGTTCATCAAGATAGTCATCAAGGCCAGTGTTCTTGAACTCAGTTCCATTATCACTCCTGATGTGCTTGATCTTCACTCCAAAGTTGGTTGAAGCCCTCGAGGAAAATCGTTTGAAGACTTCCTGCACTTCAGTTTTGTAAGTGATAATATGGACCCATGTATATCGAGAGTAATCATCAACAATGACAAATCCATATAAGGATGCAACATTAGTAAATGTGGCATAATGAGTGGGGCCAAAGAGATCCATGTGAAGCAATTCAAATGGTCGAGTAGTAGTCATGATAGTCTTCGCTGGATGCTTGGCCTTGGTCATCTTTCCAGCTTCATAGGCTCCGCATAAGTGATCCTTGAGGAATTTGACATTTTCAATGTCAATGACATGCTTCTTCTTCGCGAGCGTGTGCAGATTCCTCATGCCAGCATGACCAAGTCATCGATGCCATAGCCAGCCTTCTTAAGCTTTTACAAGTAGACATGTAGCAGGTTGTGGTCCTGTAGAGAAATCAACAATATACAAATCTCCTCTCCTAAAGCCTTCGAAGACTTTGGAATTGTCAGCTTTCCATGATCACAACACAACGATACTTGCCAAAGACAACCACCATATCAAGATCACAAAGCATTGAGACAGACATGAGGTTGAACCCTAAGGACTCAACAAGCATGACTTTGTCCATGTGTAGATCCTTTGAGATTGCAACCTTACCTAGACCCAATACCTTGCTTTTACCTTTGTCAGCGTAGGTGATGTGCTTCAGCTGTGATGGAGATAAAGTAGTGTCCATCAATAAGCTCCTGTCACTAGTCATGTGATTTGTACATCCACTATCGAGGACCCACTCAGTGGCTTTGGGTTGATCATCCTACAGATGAATTAGTGCAACTTACGAACTCATATACTTCATCAGTGAAGAATTTGACATCAATTTCATCAGACAATAGAACAGATAAAACAGTATGAGGACGTGAGAAATGAAAATTCATTTCTTCATGATTAGCTTGCGTCCTTTCAAGCATATCCAGGTCTCCAGAAAATTCATCAGACGTTTAAGTTCGTCTGGAGACCTGACCCTGCATAAGAGGTTAGTTCTTTTTCTTCACCACCCACATCTGAAGGGGCGGCAAAGAGTTCATCATTCTGCGAGCTCCATAAGAGAAAGGTGGCATAGATGCCAATCCACTTCATTTCACATAAGAGTGGTTAGGGTAAGCATAAGAGTAAGCAGAGAAATTCTTCGAGGACTTATGGACATAATGATTTGAAGAATAATGCACATACCCATAATCCTTAGATCTTCCCTGCGAAACAGAGTTGTTAGCATGATGATAATCATATGAGGACTTTTATCCTTTTGAGGAATTTGATCCAGGTGAAGAATTTGGTCCGTTTGAGGACTTTGATCCATATGAAGAATTTGGTCCACATGAAGAATTTGATCTGGGGTTCCTATTCTTCACAGGTGGCGTCATGATGACATTCACCTGAAGATTTTCAAGGCATCTTTTGGGAACCCAGATTTTCTTCATAGGAGGACCGTTCCTGCAGTTAGTGCCAACATATCTAGCAAATACTTCACCATTTTGATTTTTGAACAGTTTATAGTTGGAGTCAAATGACTCATCAGAAGAATGAGGAGATTCACATGTAAAGCCAGATAAGGTAGATGGATCCACTAAAGGTCCCTTTGCAGCAACCCATAAGGTTTTGGGATACTGCTCATGTTTCCAGTAGGTCCCATCAGCATTGATTTTCCTCTCAAATGCAATACCCTCTTTCCTAGGGTTCCTGTTGAGGATCTACTTTTTAAGCACGTCACAAAGAGCCTGACGCCCTTTGAGGCTTTTGTACATGCCTGTCATATACAATTCCTTCAGCCCTGCATAATCAGTAATACTAGCAATGTCCTCAGACGAGGAATCAGTGATAGCAAAGGCAGTTGAAGAATTTGCAGCAATGGAAGTATTTGAGCATCCAGGTGAAGAATTAGCAGTTTCACGTTCAATGCACTTCAAGCATGGAGGAACAAATTCATCCTGAGTAGCGTTGATCTGTTGAGCAAGTAATGAATCACGCTCCTTCTGAAGATCTTCATAACTCACTCTTAACTTCTCAAGGTCTTGCTTTCTTTGAAGAAATTCATAAGAAAGCTACTCATCATCAGATAGGAGAGTGTTATGATGACCTTGAAGATTGTAAAACTTGGACTAGAGTCCCTGAAGAATTTCAGCCAAAGCCTTGGAGCAATCCATTTCTTCACCCAACATATCGTCGCTCTCATTTAGCACATTCTGAACTTTTTCCAAAGCTCTTTGTTGTTTAGTGGCAAGGGAAGCAAGTTTGACATGACTGGGTCCAAATTCATCACCAGATTCATCATCACTAGACTCAGATAAGTAACATTCATTTACCTTGGCACCTTTTGCCATAAGACATGGTGCAGAGGATGATGATTCTAGATTGAAAGTCATAGCCTTGCGTGATTCCATGAGGTCCTCGAACCAGGGTTCATGGAGAGATCGATGACTTTCATAGACCTCAGAGAGTCGGTCCCAGATGAGTTTTGCATGGCTGAGATGCATAACATTCCTGAACTGGTTTTGTGACAAGCTGGAGCAGATGATGTCCTTCGCCGTGAGGTTGAGTAGCCTGTACTTGCGAATATCATCAGCCTCCGCCATCTTGCATCGGTCAGTAAGACCAATTTCGGTGATGGTCCAGAGTTTGCTGTTCATCGCCATCCGAGGAGGCGACCGGACGCTCGGGGGCGCGGAGGAGAGCCAGAGGGGCGGAGCCTCGTCCGCGAGCATGTGCGCGCGTGCGTGAGTGGCGGACGACGGAGCAGCAGGCGGACGCCGGCTGGGAGGCGCGAGGCGGAGGAACCGGCCAGCTCCCAACGAGCGATGTAGACCTCCAGGCTTGGGCAAAGGAGCAGCAGAGCTGGAGCAACATGGAGCAGCGGCCCAGCGCGTAGGGGGCTGCAGCGATGCCGCGGGAAGGGAGCAACGCCCGGAGCAGCGTGCGGAGGCGGGCGTACGCCGGACGGTCGTGGTGGAGCGGAGCGAGGCAAAGTATGGCTAGTGTACGGGGCAATGCCCGACTTGCATCTGACAAGTTTTTTGGATAGAGCATGGCCATTATCTGGGCTATGAGTTTGGGAAGTGTATGAGGCATGTATGGCTATGGTTTGACCATACTTTGACTTGTATCTAGCTAGCTCGCAAAGATGGCATGTAGAGGACCGAATGCGTGTTCCGGCCAGAGCAAGGCGTAGCGCAGAGGGGAGCCAACGCGAGCGGCACGTGGATGGACACAGCAGACCGAGGCGAGGCATCGCGCGTGGCGCGCACACGGACGGGCGGCCGGCGCTGCGTTGGTGATGACGAAGATGGCGAAGCCGACGACGAGAATGCGCCATCCCGCACGGCCGCTCTGGGGGCGGGTTGAAGTCGAGCCCCCGAGCACTACCGGAGAGATGGTGCGACGCCGCGGCGGTGATGGCGAAGATGGTCCCGCCCGGACTGCGAAACCAGTAGCAGCGCGGTAGCATAGTACCGCCCCACGGTGGGCGCCAAATGTCGTGGTATTCTCACGGGGGGTGCAAGACGACATATGCCACAAGGTGGCTTAGTGTGCGGGCAAGACTGCTGCCGGAATATCCAGGGACGGGTATGCGAGTAGCACGTGCTAGTTTACCCAGGTTCGGGGCTCTCCGGAGAGATAACACCCCTACTCCTGCATGTCTGAGTATATATCTGGGGTGTACGTCAGGCAGTAGAAGGTGCTCCTGGAGCTATATCTGAGGTCAGTGCCATAGGCATCTAGCCTCGTATATATGCGGGTGGCCGGATGAGCATGGAAGCTCTAGTGGCCGAGTGGCATGGGGCTGCCTAAATGGGTGTGTGCTCGTGGACATGTATGCATGCATATGTGTGTGGATGGCTGGCTAGCTAGCCCTCTTGCTAGCTAGCTTGCTTGTGTGTGTGTGCGTGAGTCCATCCCCTGATGGATGGATGTGTGCCTATATATATAGGAGTTGACATGGGTGGTAGTGGCTTTGGTTGTAAGCTACCTTGGGTAGCTTACAAGCAAAGCTATATAGGCATGGCTAGTGGCATGGTGCATGTCATGCTTGTCCCCTAGGGTACTTTATAAATCAGAACCCAGGGGACACGGTACATTGTAGATGACGTCGCGGTATAGTCGTCCCGTCGGTGTCTCGTCAGGCTGTAGTTGACTTC
Source organism: Triticum dicoccoides (assembly GCF_002162155.2). Lineage (NCBI taxonomy): Eukaryota > Viridiplantae > Streptophyta > Magnoliopsida > Poales > Poaceae > Triticum > Triticum dicoccoides. The sequence continues at coordinate 598,019,815 of NC_041382.1, read as the reverse complement.
GGGCAGTCGGCTGGTTGGAGCAGCCGACAGCTAGCAGCCGGCCTAGTGGAGCAGTCGGCAGCCAGCAGCCGGCCTGGTGGAGCAGTCGACAGCTAGCAGTCGGCCTGGTGGAGCAGTTAGTAGCCAGTAGTCGGCCTGGTGGAGCAGTCAGCAGCCAGTAGTCGGCCTGGTGGAGCAGTTAGCAGCCAGCAGTCGGCCTGGTGGAGCAGTCAGCAGCCAACAGTCGTCCTGGTGGAGCAGTCAGCAGCCAGCAGCCAGCCGCCGGCCAGGTAGTTGGACTGAGGGGCCTTGCTAGCCCCGATGTCTTGAATTCTTGTCTCGCCGTCTTCGGGGTATCCGTGTCCAATTACTCCGACACAAGTTCTATAATGAAAATTTCCCACTAGTATATGGAAGTGACAACATAAGAGACTCTCTATCATGAAGATCTTGGTGCTACTTTGAAGCACACGTGTGGTAAAAGGATAGTAACATTGTCCCTTCTCTCTTTTTCTCTCATATTTTTTGGGCCTTCTCTTTTTTCTCTTTTTTTGGCCTTTCCTTTTTTTCGTCCGGAGTCTCATCCCGACTTCTGGGGGAATCATAGTCTCCATCATCCTTTCCTCACTGGGACAATGCTATAATAATGATGGTCATCACACTTTTATTTACTTACAACTCAAGAATTACAACTCGATACTTAGAACAAGATATGCCTCTATATGAATGCCTCCGGCGGTGTACCGGGATTGCGATGAATCAAGTGTGACATGTATGAAAAATTATGAATGGTGGCTTTGCCACAAATACGATGTCAACTACATGATCATGCAAAGCAATATCACAATGATGATGCGTGTCATAATAAACGGAACGGTGAAAAGTTGCATGGCAATATATCTCGGAATGGCTATGGAAATGCCATAATAGGTAGGTATGGTGGCTGTTTTGAGGAAGATATAAGGAGGTTTATGTGTGAAAGAGCGTATCATATCACGGGGTTTGGATGCACCGGCGAAGTTTGCACCAACTCTCAATGTGAGAAAGGGCAATGCATGGTACCGAAGAGGCTAGCAATGATGGAAGGGTAAGAGTGCGTATAATCCATGGACTCAACATTAGTCATAAAGAACTCACATACTTATTGCAAAAATCTACAAGTCATCAAAAACCAAGTATTACGTGCATGCTCCTAGGGGGATAGATTGGTAGGAAAAGACCATCCACTACAAAAAAAGACACATCCGTGACATTTTGGGCCGAACGATTTTTTTTTCTGTCATACATATGACACTTCTATGACGATAATTGTGACAAAACCCGGTATCATCATAGATGTGGTGGGCTCCTACTTATATGACAAAAAATCATGATAGAAAATGGGATTTTCGTCCTGGGCGGGCCAGAGACGCAGCTGCATGACAATCTTTGGGCCGTCCATGACGGAAAAAACAATGGTAGAAGCGAGGGCGAGGAAAATTTCGGGGAGTTCCCAGTTACGGTGGGAGGTCGGGGGCCGAGTGATGTGCGTTTCTCTCGTACACGTACGCGCGTGTGTGTGAGGCGTTGGCTCTAACTGAACCCGAGCGAGGCGTTGGGCTCTAACTGAACCCGAGCGATTGCACTGCAGGCTACGTGTTACTGAACCCGAGCGATCGATCGATGGCTGTTAACTGAACCTAGTCGAGCGATTCCTTTGCTACTGCTGCTAACTGAAGTCGATCGATGATGCCTC